>NC_052245.1:3210717-3530710 GCF_013401445.1 Tripterygium wilfordii
ACAAAATGCCGGCCGAGGCATTAGAAGGGATCAAAGGGTACCCGTTAATGATAGGAGTGACAGATATAGCGGAGGGTCAGATCAAGGCAGGGCTCCAACTGGAGGGCTAGACGATGAGACACAGTATCAGCGAGAAGGATCACGGGCTTCCCAGGATGATCAATTTGGTGCTGGAAATAGCTTTAGAAATGATGAAAGTGACAGTGAAGATGAGGCACCAAGGCGGTCTAGGCATGGGGAAGGAAAGAAGAAGAGGGAGGCTTAGAAGGGGATGCTAGCCACGCTACTGATTATTAGCAGATGCCATCTTATAATCTAAAACAAACTCGACAACACTGCTATTAGTTAGGAGTCGAATTTGGTCCTGGGAATCATGAGTGATCTTTTATGCCTCATAACTCTTCCCTTTTTTGCCCTATGTGATAGATAAATACGAGATTGTAAAATTTCAGGTGTACACCTTTTGTTGTTCCTTTTTCTTTATCAGAAGTGTATGATTTACATGATTTTCCTTGTGCATATTATTGATGTTATATAACCTGATGTGGTCAAGTTCGTCAGTAATATGAGATCATATGTCCTAAAGGAAACACTTCAATACAACGCCACTTTTACATAATGATTGATTTAGTAATTGACCTCTCCTTTGGTTGATATTGGTCAGTGATTATGACATTGGATTAGGAGTGAAGATTTGTGGTAGAAGGGAAACATAGGGTTCTTTGTGTTACAAAAAGGATACTGGGGTTGTAAGTCCAAAGAGATGAGAAAAAGGCGAGTTTGACCCATGGACTGTGATGTACTCTAAAGCTGCTCCTTTTGTGGTTAGGATGTGCTGATATTCAGCTGGTATATCTGAGTTCACTGTCGCTAAGACTGGTTCATTTTTGCCCGGATGTCCTATGGAGCCCGTCCATAAGTGTAACAATCTTCAATGATGATATTTGAATCCGCCATGGTTAGATCTTTTCTTTACGCTTTGACATGGTGTTTGGCTGTTATTATAGAATCCTCACTCATTTGTAGGTTTGGTCACTCCTGTTGAATTTACAGTTTACTGTTAAAATCTCTGCTTAGAACCTTAACGTTTAGAAAACATTCTTCCAAATCAACACTTAATAGAACATTGGAGAGCTTGATATTCTGATTGGGAGGCACAGCATAAAGAAATCCCATGATAAAAATTTTGTAACCAAAAGGTTCACATTGGAGGATAGGAACAAAGCAACTGTAATATACAAAGTTCTTGTGCAAAATATTCATGTCAATTTTGGAAAACAATAGCCTAGCTCGACTGCAGATTAAATAATTTCAACCGTTTGGCTCGCAATAATAAATTAGAACCCTTCTCCCACTTCCTCAACTTAGAGAGAGAGAGAGAGAGAGAGAGAGAGAGAGAGAGAGAACAGGCTTCTTGAAAGGTGTTGGAAAGAATGATCAACCCTACTAAACAACAAACCACCATTTTATCAGATCCCCCGGTTTATATGATGTACATTAGGCTCTAGACGTACCACCAACTAAGGGTAACCATCTGTATGACCAGTAGTCAATCAAATGCAAGTGCCGGTAATCATCTTTCCACCTGATCAATAATCTGGTAACGAGTTAGCCAGGTTCTCCCAATGTAAATTCACTGCTCCGCTTTTGTTGCATCTCTCTGATCCTTTTGCTCGGGAGCATCGTTAGTGCCTCCTGCTATCTTCACATCTGCTAAGGGAATGGAGTTCGAATCATTAATTCCATCACTTGTTTCTGAAGCCTTAGAAGATCTCGGAGGAGGGCTGTCCTCTGCTAACTGGGGTACCACTCCATCGCCAGCATTATTTTCATTTACTAATGCATCAGAGGATGATGGACATGATTCAGTAGCGTCTGGATGCTGATCAACACGCTGATCTTCTGATTCCACTTGCAGCTCACCATTTCGGCTGGGATGATTTTCATCTACATTAATTGAACCGCTGGAGTCTGGAGTCTCTCTCCATTCAACCCAAACAGATGGTTTATCAGCCCCACCGGGTCCTACTTCCTCCAAATCTTCTACTTTTGCTTCATCAACCAAAGAGGATGTTGCCGCATCATCTAACTCCTCATCCTCACCAACAGTAACCTCCTCATTGCCAACACCATTAATAACACCAGCAGCCTCAGTATTAGGTGACGATGACACAAGTGCACCAGATGAACGCTCATTAGCAATTCTGTCATCCTCAAAAGCAAACCAATTGGAATTTGTAAAAAGAGAGCCACTGCAAACACCAGAGCAAATGCACAGTAGTTAGGCCACGAAATTGGGAACAGAACTTCAAAAGACAATAATAATAAAATAAAGAGCACTTTGAAGGCACAATAGGTAATTTCAGAGCTCATGGTCTCCCTGAAAACAGGCCACAAATCATTGATGCCAGTAAATTCTCAAACCAATTTAAACCAACACTACCATCAGCAGACCAGTTTTGACCAGCCAAAATGAATTCCAAAAGATTTAGTCTCACTATATGAAGATTTTCTAAATTCATAACTTCCATTTCGCAAGCTAACAGGCACTCATTAATTTCAAATTAAAATTCATTTTTCCCTAGAAAGACTGGCGTGTTGAAGACCATGACAAACTCTCTATTTGAATCCAAAAAAAGGGGACGATCAGAGATGGATCTTTTCTTTCTTTCTATGTACCATAAGAAAAGAGAGATTATTCCACCCATTGCATGGAAAACATAGAGAGGGATGCTTTAGTCCGAGTGTATATAATTAGAAAAATCAACTTCCAAATAAGTATACACAAAGGAATATCAAGAAAGGATTTCCTCTACCTTTCCTGGTCATCCCCCAAACGCAAAGAAGATATAACTACTTCAGCAGATTCATCATCAAAGTAAACATCCTGCAATTCCCTACGTAAGAATCTTTGCCAATAGTTCGCATTATTTTTATGAAATAAAAATACAAGGCAAATGAAAGAGCACAGATGATGAACTCAATATATAGGAATGGGAGATTAATGCATGGACCATCTAGAAAGGGTCTCTTGAAAAAAAACCAATAACTTTCGATTAGAACCAAAGGAAACATATACTGGTTGTGGTGGCTGGATGGCAGGTAAAAAACTCAGAAGGCAGCTGTCCAACTCAAAAAAGATTTTCAGAACATGGAAAAGGAAAAAGGAGAAAGCAAGGGAAAAAAACAAAAAGGAAAACAAAATCTTCCGAGTGGTTCAAGCAAGTAATCTTCCTAAGTTTTTTATTGGAGAGAGTATAAAATATGTATGAGGTGGTCACATCTCTTTGTATCTGTCCATTCATTTTATTTTTAAATGGATCCATGTACTGCGCATCCATACCTCATCGTCTCGTTCAAGTGAACCATGGGCCTGCAGCACATAAGGAAAAAAGAGTCAGAATACTTGATAACTATGAACTGTGTGCTTATATCTTTGTATCTTATTGCATGAAAATACACTGGCTAAAAAGTGATATTTAGGTCGAGAGAAAACCAAAGATTATAAAATTCAGTCAAGACAGAAGAAAAACTCTAAGAAACAATGGTTGTAGATCTAAAATTGCATCCATTAAAGTGTCCCAACTTCCAAAAAATCTAGTGCAATTTAATTTGGCTGGGTGACAGGAGCGACAAAGGCAGAGAAAGAAAAAGATCACTGATTGTGGTATCCAAGACATCTGGTCTAAACCTAACGTTAGCATTTAAACTCCGACATAATACTAACATCAACTCTTCTTCCATATGTATCTTTCATATGATTATATGAACAATACATAATAATAAGCTGAAAGTGGAAAACACAAAAAGCAGTAAAATGTACCTCGTCAGTATCATCATTATTGTAGATACCATATCGGAAAGCCTGGCTTAAGTTATTTGCTAAAGCTGCAACATCATAGTCTCTATCTCGGTAATCATCCTCGTCACTATCTCGAGTCCTGTCTTGTAATCCTGTTGGCCTCCTGTTACAACATGATAAGAGTCATAGAGCTTAAAAAGACAACATATATTTTTATATAAAGCTGGTGATAACCCATTTTATCATGAATTCTCCAAATATATTGTGAATGACAAAAAAAAAAAAATAAAGAGAGGTGTCACTCAAATAGTAGAGGATATTTTATCTCCACTGTTAATGCAGACAGGATCATAAAATTTGCAGGCCATGGCTCCTGCCAAGGGTAAGAAAAGCTGATAAAGAAGCCTCATTAAAGTAACAAGCGGCATCAACTTGACAGTCTGACAGTCGCAGTAAAATTTAAGGTTTCTTACCATTTCTTTCTCAACTAAGCACATGTTACGAAATCAAGCCCATTCAAATCCTTCAAAACAAAATGTAATGATCCCCAGAATCAGATTATCTTGCGATGCCCATATAGAATAATAGTAAAAAAGTTCATTGGTTATTTTCTCATTGATTCTTGGTTAGCCCAACAACAACTCTTAAGCATTTCTTTTTTTATTTGTGAAATATTTTCATCAACCTTAACCAGCTATCAGGTAGATACAACAGCTCTTTCTCAAAGAATTTGTAATCCCATTCTAAATGATACGTTATTCAGAACAGCAGAAGATACTGTTTTCTTACCAACAAGAACAACTTCTTGAAATTCCACAGGATGCAATAAATGAGGAAAAACACCTGTTTCTCCCTATTACATGAAATCATTAACAAAGCTTTAAACCTTTTCTGACCCAATAGGTACAAGAACTATTTAATTTACAAGCAAATTATTTCGTTCTGTAGAGCTTCATGTACAACATGTAAATGCAAATCAGTCTGGATATCAGATTCAGATAGATGGTAACAGCATTTTCCAGGAATATTACATACCCGCAGGCCCACTGGTAGACATTTTCTACTGCATTACGCTTAGATAAGACATTTGTCTGCCAATCATTCCATTCACTACTTTCCTGCCAGGAAAAGAAACCACACAAATAAGTAATTTGTCGATAAAAGACAATAAAGAGGTGAAATTATTCCAGAAATTTGGGATTCATAAGCACCTTGAGGCGTGTACAGCTAGCACAAAACAACAAAGGAAAAGGTACAAATAAAAAAAAAGAGAACCAAAACATCAAGACAAGAAAGACCTGGATATCAGTAGTAAGTTGCCCTGTGTGTAAGACTTTGTGCATGATCCATATTTTTTTGAATGGAAATGATATGTTACATTATTACTTGTCCAATTCCTCTATTGAAGCCTCTTAGTAGTCAAAACTCTTAACTAACAAATCCACATGCTAGACAAACGTCTGAACATTACGTCCCACATTCAGATCAATAATGTCAACATAAACAAATGTTTAGAGTTTATACCAACCTGCAGATAGGCTTGAATTTCAGAATTGTTACTCCCAACCTGAGCAAGTTTGTTAGATATATGTGTCAAGTGTCCAATATTCCCTATCCTGGGTGGCGACCTACCCTCAGCAGGAACCGTGGGCTGCAACAAGAATAGAAAACAAGTGTCAGTCAAGTTCTACCACAAAGCGCCACTTTGACATCAGAATAGTCCAAAGAAACATTGATTATAAAAAGAAAAATCCAACAAAGTTATCACCAAGAACAAATTATCAAAAAATCCGACGATTGCCTCTATACATGACTAAATCTTACCTTACTCGGATGAGCCACTAATGTGAAATTCTTCTCTGCTTCAAGTATTTTTCCAATAAGATTACACTCTTGAAGAAGATGTTCAATAAGTGAAGCATTCTTGCTCTCCAAACATGTTGAAATTATATTCTCTACATGATGATGCATAAAATTATTGTATGGGTACCTACAGTCACAAATAAACAGATAAATGAAGCCTACAACCTAACAAGTCTAGCTGGCATAACCAAAAACTGTATACTCACTCAAAGAATAAGTCCAAAATCCTCCGTACTGCTCCAAGACGAATCAATACATTCTCTGCAGCTTCGCTACTCACTGTCAGTAGTACGGAAATAAATTCTACAATCTGAAAAAAAAAAAAAAAAGTTAGGTGATAATCAACATAAAATTCCCATGAATTTTCTTCAAAGTTTCACTCAAACATCAATCTTCACAATTTCATAAGATGAATTGAAGATTTAGTATGAAGAATTCAGTCCTACCAATACATTGGAAAGGAATAAAGATCACAAGGAAGATACCTTTAAACGATGCTTTCCAAGAGGTGGCTGCAATTTGCCATATGTAGTTAGCAGGACATAATTTGCAGATGAAACATCGAAAAGCTTTAATAAACCGTCTGCAAAAAAAAAAAAAACAAACCAAAAAATAAAATGATAAGAAAATCTCTTTGATAAAAAAAGAAGTTACATCATCCAAGAAAGCATGTTTCTCACCCTACTTTTGGGTGACAACCGCATTTAGTATGCAGCAACTCATTAAATTAACTATTAAGTGTGAAGAAAGACGCAAACAAAAACAATGAAAAAACTGATAATCAATCATCCGACAAATAGTTTAATTCTTAAGGAACAAAGTTCAGTATAAAAGACACTCCAGGTTTCCACGAGTCTATGCACTGAACTTGTCTGTTTTGAATCAGAAGATTTGTCCTCTCCAACATACGGAAGAATGCTAAATGCAAACAACTGCAGGGATATGAAATGACATTTAATATAAATGAAAAACTCACTGAAAGAGCAGTGGCATTGAATACTACTCCCACACTCTTTCTCAAGTCATCAAAACAAGAAAAAAAAAACACTTGGGACAAATCATAAAAAAATCCAGAGTATCCTTTCCATTTAATTTCAGATAAGTGATAAATCCATCCAAAAGAAAGCCCACTTTGTTCCTTCACTTTCTTGTTGGATATCTCCTTCTAGAAAATATTCCTTATCATTTCAAATTCATTAGATCTTTGTCTTAATATGTTTCATTAGATCTTTGTCTTAATATGTAGGATTACTTTTCAATTTCCAATTTTCAATTCCTGCCCAACAGACATATCTTTTATGAAGCTTCTGCTAATTATGCCTTTTGAGCATTTCTCTAAGGCAATCTAATGCCCATTTGTCTGTGTAGGGGAATTTTTTTGACATAAATATATCTAGGAAAGACACCATTATGCCAAAAAGTAAAAAAGTAGGTGTCATTATTTTGAGGGAATAAAAATACCTACGCCCTCCAGCATGCCTTCAACTGTCTCAGGGCTAGCAGTTATTGTGGATCCATGAGCAAACTGGCGGTTGTGTGCATGAAATGCACCCAACGAGTGCCTTTTAGGGTCTAACAGAGATATGCATACAGACAATGAGTTAACCAGAACAGACTTTGGGCGTGAGTCTTCCAAAGCATGACGAAATAATCTTCCAATAAAGCTGCACAAAAACACAAAAAAAAAAAAAAAAAAGCCCCGATGATTCAGGTACAATGTTAGACTGAACATAAGCAGATGTCCAGCTACACGAAGGAAGGAGACAACAAACATTACCTTGGGCTGGAGATCTTAGCACCAAGACCAGGGGGAGCAAATCGTGTTATAGCACAGAGTATTTCAGCCGCATTAGAATGAACCTCGGGGCAATCCTGCAAAGTTTTCAACAAGCATATACTGAATATCAATTATCTGAAACACCAAATAGATAAATTGTTTTTGATTGGAAACCAAATCGATAAATTGTTAACACCCATACTACACGAAAAACTGCAATTAAATGACAATGGTCAACATTTTGGCATAATTAGATCCAATAGCAAAAGGAGAAAGAAATGCAATGTTATTACATAGAGCATTATTCAGCAATGTTTACGAAAAGCGGAAGTGTATCGATGGGAAAGTTCACGACTAAGCCAATAAAACTTGAAATCCACCAAGAAAATTGAGAGAAACCTCAAAAATATTATTAATTTGTCATCAAAAGTTTTTTTTGCCAAAGATCTTACAATCCTATAAATACTAAAACTATAAATCCCTAGAAAACATAGACTTCCAAAAATACTAATAACAAAAATAAAAATGCTAATACCAACCTAATTTGCTAGAATTCCAAATACCCACCAAAAATAAAGTTCCTATTACGTAAATATGAATAAATCCTAATAATTAAAGAAAATACTAAATCTTGTCCTACAGCAAATGTAATTTCCATGTGAAATTCCTTACACAAGATTTGAATAATGTGCAAGATAGAGTAGATACTTAATTATTCATACCGTCCTAAACAGCTCAGGTGCTAAGGTATGATAAAGTCTAATGTTTAACCAGGCTATGTTAGAGCCTTAGAGGAGTGGTTACAATAATTTGCTTTGGAAAGAAAAAGCGGTAACTTCTCATAGGGGCAAAGTGTGAAGGTAAGAGAACACAAAAGCATCGAATAAGGTTAAAGGATCCCATAAGATTGGACTGTGAGAGTGCAAAGCCAGTGGAAGACTCATACAAGATATCAATATTACCATGCTGTGAAGGGGGAATTACAATATGGTGCTCCACGTTATAAATGGCCTCTAAAGGAGATGATTCCAAGTCTTTCCTCTACAGAAGTCAAGGTCGCTCTGGCAGCAAATCGTCTAGCATTCGCAGGAGGAAATTGTGTTGGAACCCCTTAGTTTGCCAGAGATTGCAGGACTTCGAGTTGGACTCTATGAGTAGTTCGAATTATTATAACTAATTTGCATAAGAGGGTGGCATGGGAATATAGTGTTTGGAAATCCCAAATGGAACAGCATTTGATACTTTATTTAATTGTTGAGCACCCACAGGATTATTCCCTTTCGGGGGAATAAGGTGGCATTTCTAACTGGACTACTATATTAAAGGAGTTCCCCTGAAAGGACAATTCTATCTGAAGGCTTGAACAGTATAAATCAATCTGACACTTACATAGTCCAGTAATCTAGAGATCCCAGGCTTAATCAAAGCATAAAACATTGATATTCACATATGCATAAAAGCCTAGGAAGCAAAAATCTGACGAACTTGGCTACGCAGGTCAAGACTTCAGTAATGGACTGCAATGCGAATTCAACATAAGAAGCTCAAATCCAAAAGACAGAGAACCATCAGAGATTGTTTTTGACATTCTTTTACTGCTAAATTAAAAGGTCCAACAGAGAGTCCAAAAAAGAATATGGTAATCAAAGGTCAGATAAGCAAACATACATCATGTATGCACTGCATGAGAGAACAAATTCTAGATCACCCACAAGCACAAGAAACGATAAAGCAACAATCACATAATGACAAAGTGCTCAAAAGTGGAAGCCATTAGTAGTCCCACAATCAATAAAGCTTACCGAAGAGCTAAATTTGTCCACAATCATATCCAGCAGATCCGTATCCTCTATCCACTGCATTGCTTCCATATGATTTGTATAAATATGTTCATCAGCACCAATCAACCGTATTAGGACCTGCAAAACAAGGATTTCTATGTGCTTAATAGTAGATTGGCAATCAAGAATAACTAGTTTGATGGTAACAGATATTTAAAGAGCAACAACACCACAAAATGATATGCAGTGACAGATGGTGGTGCCAATTACAAACAGATTCTAACCCAAGGCACAACTTTAGCAAGAAATTCAATTGCCAAGAACGAGAAACAAGCACGACCAGAAACTTGCCTCCATAATGGATGTTATACCAATCAGGCCAACTAGTTGCGTAAGAATTTCCTGATGTGCCTGGAAACCACACAGAAACAATCAGTAATAAAACAACCTGAAGCATTTGGGCGTTTATTATGGGAGAAAAAAACAACTTTATACCATAATGAACATTAGGATAGTGAAAAACACATAAAATCTAGCAAAAAAGGTCTCCATCAAATTAATAAAAGGTAAAATGATTAAGCTTTCAGGGAATATCATCATTCCAGAAGGAACTATATTGCTGTCGGTATCACCATATTTTACAATTTCCTCTGCCATTAGTCATTAAACAGGTTATCTTCGGACACCTAATCATCAACCACCTTAAAACAGTCTCGCCTCATAAGGTAATTCCCACGTAAATGCATGCCAAGAATGTTGGCATTTCATAAAGTCATGAATATTTAATCAAGAACTGTGACAAATGATTATGTGAGCGAAAAACCGCAAAGTAAGGCAAATTTTAAAAACCACTTGATATCAGATTTCAGCAAGAAAATCCAGTTACATTTACCTCGCGTGTATTATTTGGTACTTTGTTCTTTAATGCATTATTCGATACTGATATCGTTGCTGCAACAAGCTTCTTCATTTTTTCTCTCCCCTTTTCTCCTATTTTCTTTCTTTCTGCTAGAGTAACCTCTGGTTACTGTTCACATCTGAACTTTCTTTTGATAGAATTTCCTTATATTTGCTTGGACATCCCTATTCCTCCCAGGCCTTCAACATCCAATTTCAAGCTGCCAGGCTTTATTTAAATGGTGGGGGATTTGTTTTCCAGCAATCTTAAACATGGATTGCCGCCACTATTTCGACATTGAACCTTATGTCCTCAATTTTCAAACCCTAGATAATCCGAAAACACTCATACGAAAATAATTCTAAATTTGTCTCACATCATACCAAAAGTGGGAGTTTAACAAAAATCTGCATTAATTCCATTAATAGAGGAAGAGTTCTCGAATCTAATGAAAGGAAAAGCATAGACCAAAACAAAACCTAAAGGACCAGCCTTTAATTCGAATCTAACTGCCTTCCCACAAATACAGAACCAATATAAGAAAATAATATGCACAGAAAAAACCTTATGCAATAAAAGAAAAAAGAATATTATTATTCACTTACTTTAATATAATTCATAAAAAGAACTGTCTTCCGCAACAATAGGCATACAACCACCTAGCAAGAAAAAAGTAGGAAGTATCAATACCAATTACATAATTCCTATCGAAAGGAAAATATAAGACATAAAAGGCATAACTGTGATTTTTCTTCCATTAAAATGCAAAACCTTGGAACTCCAATTTGCAATACCTTGCTGAAGTACCCAGCCAGCAGTGTACTATGGGAGTTTTTTGGTTGCAAAAAGGAAAATAGCATATCCATCAACTGCAAACAGGCCACAATCAAACAATTCAGCAACTAACATTTGCAAAGGCTTCAATTGTATAAAGAGGCGAAAAATTCCTACCTCCTCATCCTCTACCAAGGCTTTGAGTATGACATCAACTTCACAAGTAAATATCTCACAAGCAATAAAAGGAAACCTAGATAAACAATAACACGGCAATATTAACTACGGTAGACAGGGCACTGAATGATTCACATGGATTCACACAGAGAAGCCTACTTGAAAGTTCGCCTCTTTTCAGCATCCTCAGGAGCTTCTTCCACAATATATCGGATAAGTTGTTCAACCTGAGGCTTTTCTCGTAAACTGAGAAAATAAAACATTATCACCACGAAAAATAATGAATTTAGGGAGAAATATTAACTCAGCTGCAAAATACAATTATAGTAAAAAAGGAACCAACTAAATTAAATGAGGGTCCACTCCTCTTCAAATGCAAAAAGATTAATGATGAAATCCTGTGTAACAAAAGTAACCTTTATGTCTTTGCTTATCCCTTACGTCTCCACTCCCTAATGAATAGTCACACCTAATATTAACAGATTCCGTTTAACTAACACCTTCAAGTCCAATTAGCATTAAATTACCATGAAAGAATCAATATTTGACCCTTGAAGAACAGATGAAAACATCACATATACGTTGACAAGTAGGTGATCAAATAACAAAATAGAAGAGCATTACAAATTGATAAGGCGTCCATTAAGAGCTTTGCATTCTTGAATTATTTCATCCTCATCCAAAAGCTCGTCCAATGTAAAATTGTCCTTATCTAAAATCGTCTCCACCTGCAGTTGAAATATGAATGAGAATTGGAACAAACCCATATGAAGCACTAAACAAAGAGTCACCCAGAGGAGGCCAGAGCTATGAAACAAAAAGAAAACATATAAAAGAAAAAAAATAAAAGAAGAGGAAGAAGAAGAAAAGGGGGGGGGGGGAAGAGAAGAGTAGAAGAAACATAAATTTTCAAAAGATGTTTCCAACAATCAAATATATGCATAGGGAAAAAAATGAATTTCCAATACAAATGCATCCCATATCATAACACAAACATAAACTTTATCAAGTTGCAGATAAAAAACACAGAGAAACAAATGCCATTTGATAGGTAACCAACAGGAGCGCTGAAGCTGCAACTGTTTATCGTTCACTAAAGCACAAACAAATTGGAATAAGACATTCTAATCTTACCAGTATATACCTATGCCCATACAGACTGTAGTGTATAAACATAAATGTATGCACAAGTGATAGAATATGTATAATTGATGCGAAATACCCCAACCCAACAAGTTAACTTATTGGGTTCAATGACTAAGTAACTAATCTTAACATGGTATCAGAGCTAAGGTCTAAGGTTCAAACCTTAGCCTTCACAATTTAAACCCCCATTTGTTGTTGCCCCAAATGTAGGCCTTTGTGTGTGTTTATTGTTGCCCAAGTGAGGGCCCTCTGTGAGAGTATCCCTAGGTTGGGCCTCGTTTTTTGTGCATGTGTTCCTTGGATTGCCTAGCCCGCACGTGAGGGGAAGTGTTAGAATATGTATAACTAATGTGAAATGCCCCAACTCAACAAGTTAACTTACTGGGTTAAATGACAAAGTAACTAATCTTAACAACAAGTATTACACTTGCAACACGGCACCGAATAGTATGAAAGGCAATCAAGCTGCATACCCGCTCCATGATTTATATAAAACAACATTCCTACAATAGTAAGATCAAGCCCCTGCCGATGTTAATTTTGAAGGTATTAATTATTTAGTAGTTTTATAATGTGACTTTTACTGGAATATGGTGTCTAACAATCTAAAACTCAGTACAGGAGACAACCAAAATACACTTATTAAAGGGCTAAAAAAACTGTGTAGTTCAAGGCTCAGACAGTTGATTGCCAAAATGGGCATTCCAAAAGCTATATTCTAGAACCTACAAGGATCTTGATTGAACAAGGTGCTAAAGCTTCTTGGAATGGATGGTTACATACTAGAATTAGCTAGAGAATAACTTCAGATATTCAACCCAAGCTAAAGATTGTGATCATATACAGGATGTATATAAATAATTATTAAAATATTTTCTCCACTCCATTAAAGGGTCAAAATTGAAAGCCTTGCATTTGCAATTAGCGAGTAAACTCAATATCACTTGCATGGGGTGCAAAGTTCGATTTGCCCTCTATCAAAAAGTTAATAACAAAACCCCATGAGTTATCCAAAAAAAATTTAGCTGCTAACCTCGTGGTACTTTAATTAAATTGAAACTAATTTTTCTTTCACGAAAAGCCACCAAAAAAAAAATTAACTACAAGAAACAGAGAAGAGATGCGGCTCAATATCATTCCCAATCACATTTACATTTTAATTTCACTTCAAGTAAGATGAAATGTGAGATTAAGAATTTCAATAAGATGAGATAATGAGATTCACGTTTGTTCAAAACTTATAGAACTACATGAATTTACAAAGTGGATCAACCATTAATCAACTATGCATTAACTGAACCAGATAAAAATCCAAATAAGAATCCTGATCCAATTTTGTGCAAGTCTTGAAATTCAAAATATTTACTCCAATCATTCCCCAACAGGAGGCAGAAAATGAAAGAGAACCGAAAATTCAAAGCCGTAAAAGGTAATGGCAACAATCCATAACATACACGCGTACGTGCTTGCGTATATACATATTATGTAGTGTGATATAATTTATTGCCAGCAATTCAAGTAAGATAACTCACCGGTGACGCAGTGGACAATCCTGCCATACGCCAAAACATCTTGAATTCCGCTGCAAATTTAGCCTCCAACAACGAACCCCCGAATCAGATCTATCAGCCTAGGAACCCTAGCGCCCAAACAATCGCCGATTCGCCAAGAACAACACCAAGCCAAAACACTACAAAGAGACCAATCAAAGAATCACAAAAACCATAGAAGCACAAAGATTGATTTCGGTAGCATCGAGCGCAAGAGAGTTTAGAGAGAGAGAGCAAGAGCACCTGTAATCGCGGCAGCGAGAGAATTTGCCAGTTCATAGATGATTTGCCAATTTAGAGATGCGAACAAAAGAAGAAAATAGTATATACGAAAAATATTAAAATTAAAATTAAGTTTTTGATTCATATCACAATTGGAAAGTTCTGTTTTCTGTATTTTTTAAATTTTATTTATTATATTACTATAATTTATAAATTGGGATTTGTGTGATCGATTTTATATAATCTAAAGTTCTCTTCCAATAAAGTTGGGAGGAGGATTGCTGCAGGCTGAGACATTAAATGTGTCTTTTTTGCCTTTGCAGAATTACCAATTATGTTAATATTTTTATTTATAATAAACATTATAAAAAAATCCTACAAATTTTAAGTCTGACCAAAAATCTATCATCATTAAAATTAAAAAAGAATTTCAACAATAGGGTGTGAGGGTAACGACCCCCAACTTAACTGGTAATGCATTCTCATTCTCACACCTAGACATTAAGTCTAGGGTTCAATCCCCTCCTCCGTCCAATGTATAAAAAGAATTCCATCCTTCTAATAAATTTTCTCAAAATACTGAATGGAAATTAAAAAAATATAATAATTTGATTTTGAAAATGATTTGTTGAGACAAAATACTTTTGTAGAATGATCATGTAACCTTTACTATGTGGGTCATGACTAAGCATGAGACTTGGTGTTTTGTAGTTGTAAATGGGTACATTTGACAACTAGGCACAATTGTGTCCTTAACTTATTATGATAAATAACTATCATGCCAACTTATTCAAACGGTATTTGCAAATTTGAGATTATTTGTGACTTTATTGTAAATTTGTAATCGAATGTTGCAATTACGATATGGTCTCTTTGACCCCAACAAAGTGGCCCTGTCTAGCCTGTCGAGCATAAAGGACTAGCCCACTTAATGGATAAATGGGCCGCAGGTGCAATTGGTTGGGCCTCTTCTGGCTTAGGGTATTAAAAAAACACGGCATAGATGACAGAACGACCGCAACACCTGCTCTGCGCTCGTCGCAGCGAGAAAAGTTACCAAATCCTGAGTCGAACAACCTGGAGAGTCCAAATTTACGAGCCTACGAAGAACCACTCTTCGTTGCTCGAGAAACGCCACCATGCCTACAGTGAGTGAGGGCAGGGATCGAATCTTCACTGCGCTTGGAAAAACTTATGGTAATATCCTCTCTTCCTATCTCTTACATTTTATTTCAGTCGATTATTGTGTAAAGAGAACGCATTTTCAGTGTCAATTGAGTATTTCATGTTAAATTGTAGGCTTGCAGCTCAAGCAGAGTTGGAGGATCTGTGTTTTCGTTCTGGGATTGAGCTCGACGACGTGGTGAGTGACTAGCTACTCTTCAGTCTTCAGTTTCACTCTCACTTTTTTTATAAGATTTTTTTTTATTTTTTTATAATCAGATAGGAAAAAGCACCTGTCAATTAATTTTACTCAGAAAACATCCAAATTTCAGATGTGGATTTCTAAAGCTTGCAAAGAAAACTGTGAAAGAGATTGGCAAGGAAAGGGGATTTGTGAACAAAAGGCCAAATATCCCTTGCCAAAGGAATGCATTTGTACCAATCCATCTTAATATACGTCTAGAAACTCCCCAACCAACCTGTAAGTTTTGTATCATGCTGTATTACTATTATTGACTATTTATAATGAGTTCTTGGAGTTTAGTGGCGGCTAGATAGCTCATTATATTGGCATAAAAGTAATAGAAATATGTTCTTCATTTTAATGAGAGAGAAAGAATCGAATATTACATCTAGCTACGGCTAGTTCACAAAATTTTTTTTTATCTACAAATAAAGTTTTCATTGATATTGTGGTGACTGAACTTTCGATATGGTTAATTTGGAATTTTGAGGAAAATATGTTCTTCATACATGAAAATATGAATTACATAGGACATAGATTATTACATAGGGTGCGTTTGGTATGGGGGTAAGAATTTAGGGGTATAATTTGTTACCCATGTAAATGTTACAAGGGTAATAACAATTATGGAGAATAAGTGTTACCCTTGTTTGGTAAAGAAGGGTAAAATTTACCCAAGTATTCATTACTCTTGTTTGTTACGACTATACATTACTGGTGTAATACCATTACCTTTGT
Source organism: Tripterygium wilfordii (assembly GCF_013401445.1). NCBI lineage: Eukaryota > Viridiplantae > Streptophyta > Magnoliopsida > Celastrales > Celastraceae > Tripterygium > Tripterygium wilfordii. Next base: position 3,226,854 of record NC_052245.1, read on the forward strand.
TTGTTATTATTGTAATGAACCAAACTAGAAAAAAGTGAGATTGTGTTTTTTATTGTTACGACTATCATGTACCAAAATTTTAAAAATATAGATACATATGCATATATATACACACACACACAGCCAGACATATATATATATATATATAACAACAATTGTTAACAATTTCAACAAAATAATCTGATAACATTCAAATTCATGACAAAGACGTAACACAAGAGTAGGGGTCACCATTTGGCTCGCGGGCCTAGGACCGAGCCCGACCCTGCCCGACCACTTGGGCGGGCATGGACTCCATTTTTTGGGTCAGCCAGACCCGAAGCCCGACACCTCGGGCCAATTTTGGCCATGCCCGAGCCCGACCCATGCCCGACATTATTTATTTATATATATATATATATATAATACACACACATACACAGACAATGCATGCACTATCTGTGTATATGTATATATGTATACTATATATATATATAATATATATAATATTTATTTTTATATATATATATATATATAATATACATACATATATATATATATGTATATATATACACAGACAATGCATATATATATACATATACACAGACAGTGTGTGTATATATATAAAATATGCAGACATGCAGTGTCGCACTATCTGTGTGTGTGTGTATATATATATATATATAATACACATACATATATATATATGTATATATATACACAGACAATGCATGTGTGTGTGTATATATGTGTGTGTATATATATATATATATATATATATATACACACAGACAGTGCATATATATATATGTGTGTGTGTGTGTGTGTATATGTATATATATATGTATATATAACTTATGGGCTTTTAGAATTTTTTATTTAAAGGGGTAATAGGTTGGAGTAAAACTTCTCATTACTTTTTATTACCCAGGTCCCCCCATTAGTAAACTTTATGTGTAAAAAATAAGCTCAATTACTAAATTTATTACAGGAGTAAAAGTTATACTGACATAACAAACACAAGTAAACTTAAAATTTAATTACCCTTGTAACCATTACACCCCATTACCCCTGTACCAAGCGCACCATAAAAAATAAAAACTTCAAGCAAAATAATTGATCATAGATTATAAGTAGTTTAATGAGAAAGAGAGATGCAAAATTAAATTAAATTTGATCGTTATACATATTCTTATGTGTTTATAGCAATTGAACTACATAGGATAATCATTTACATGGATAGCAGAATGGGATGTCAATTTTCAATCACAGGTAATAGAGGCCATAAAATAAAATTTTGAGACTTCTTATTTTTCCTCTTTTGAAAGTTGACAACCTTGAATCAAGTTATTTCTTCACATGATTTATCTTTATAATTTTTCTCAGTGTCTTCATATATTTTCCTTTATTTTTTTGTTATATTTTTATTTATGTAATAATCTATGTCCATGATTTGTAATTTTTTCTTAATTAGAAGTTAACATAATAACATACTTAAAATATATTATATTTCGTACGATATTTGTTGGCCCCTAAATATTCCTATCTGTAGTGCATTCTTTCAATCCTCCTGGTGGTATTTTTCTTAAAATATGTCATAATTAGAATTATTTGTTGATGTAGGTGTTAAACATTCTATATGTTGACCAACCTATTGGTACAGGTTTCAGCTATGCAACGGATGGTACTGATTTAAGAGATAATCAAATTGACATTAGCAATGATTTGCATAACTTCTTGCAGGTTTATTCTTCTCTCATCCTATTACTTAATGAGTGAATTCAATTTGGTGCTTTGATGCGTTGTCTGACTTTCTCTGCAACAGTAGGAATTTTTTATGGCACGTCCCTGGCTTGCTAAAAACGATTTCTTCATTACCGGTCAATCTTATGCTGGGCATTATGCTCCTAATCTAGCTTCTCGAATTAAGCAAGGAAACGAAAAAGGAGAGGGCTTTCATATAAATCTTAAGGTATATCATTCTCCCATTCATAACTTTTTATGCTATTGCCTCATTTGATTTTTTTTTTTTAATTTTACGGTGCCACAGGGCTTCGCTATAGGTAATGGATTTACAAATCCTAGAATTCAATTTCGAGCATTACCAGACTATGTTCTGTTCAACAATTTAATAAACAAATCGGATCACTTGAGCATAATGGAAACGGTTGCAGAATGTGAATCGTCTATAGATGCTTGTGGTACATACTATTTTTGTCTTTCTAATTGTGCTTTTCCTTTTCATGACATACAGTTTAACTTATAAAACGTACTAGCTTAGATCAAATAATGTAATATTTCTTGCTAGTAAGGGATGGTGAAGATGCTTGTGTCAATGCACATGATGATTGTAATAGCATACTTACAGAGATCCTTGACATTGATGAGGATATAAATGTAAGAAATTGCTAGACAATTTGTATGTTTGTCTCTGATAAGGAATTGAATCTAATGGTTATTATTGTTTATGATGCTATTAGAAAAGAACAAGAGGGAGTCCTTACCTATGACTTGTCAAATATTGAGACATTTCTAAATATGCAATCAGTAAAGGATGTTCTGGGCGCGGAGAAGTCATTTGCATCTTTCAGCCACCCGGTATACGAGGCATTGAAAGGGGACTGTGTGAAGAATTCTGATGAAGGAAATCCTGCTTTACTTGATGCGGGAATCAAACTCTTAATCTATGTGGGAGATGAAGATCTAATGTGCGACTGGATCGGTTAGCGTCACAATACTCCAATGCATGAACAAATCTCAATTAAGCTCTTAATCTGCATTTTTGCTTGTTCCTATTTGAACAGGAAATTTTAGGTGGGTTTTAGAGTTGAATTGGTCTGGCAAGGAAGGATTTGCAAGAAGTTTAGTTATTCAATTTATCGTTGATGATGAACTAGTAGGATTATTGACCAAATATGGACCCCTCACTTTCATGAAGGTTTGTTATATTAAATTAAATTTATGTGTATATCAGTATATGCAGCGAATTTATAATTTAACCTTCATTCAATGACTTTTATTATACGGTAGGTTTTTCGAGCTGATCACATGGCTCCGATGGATCAACCAAAAGCTGCTTTACATATGATACAAAGTTGGATTGTTAGGGACTTTGACTGACCATCACTTCAAATGATGGCCTTCATAATTTCTCAATTTTTTTTTATAAAAAGCTTCATAGAATTTTTTATTTTATTTTATAAAAAGCTTCATAGATTTATTTTTTTTGTTGATCTTAGTTAAAGTAGGATGTAAATAAATGTACGACAAGATCGAGCCTTTATTGACAAATTTGTGCAAAAGCTTAAATGGAATCATCTCATATATTTTCTTGTTACCTACATGTAATCTTTGTCATAGAATTCATTGACGTTACTACGATGCAAGCATGATATACTTCAAATATTTAAGAAATATATCATATAATTAAGGATCTCCAACAACTTAATAAGCCATTACACCTTGCCTCACTGTAAAATTGGGATCATGAACATAACCAGGATTGGCAGAGAGAGGGGGATAGTGCCCCAGAAATTTTTTTAGACTATTTATATGTCGTTTGTTAATATTCAGTCCAATAAATTAACTTGAACGGTAAGATTATAGAATTATATATATTATTTTATATTACTAGAAATTAACAAATAACAAGAAAAATAAAATATATTTTATAATCATTAGTTTTTAATGAGTGACTCAAAGATTAAAATAAGCAAAATGAAAAAAAAAAGGGAGAGAAAGAAGTAGGGACAACACTAATTCTTGAGTAACATAAATGAAGAGACAAAATAGGCAAAATAAAAATAAATTAAATTAAATTAAAAAAAAACACAAAATTGAAGAACGTAAATGAAGAGACAAAATAAAAACAGTAAATGAAGAAACAAAAACAAAATGAGACAAAATAAGTTAGAAAAATATGGTCAACCCTTGAGAATGGAATTCGGGTCTTGAACAATAAGATCAAGTGCATAACCACTACGCCACACAACATTCTTTCGCATACTTATAAACTTATATGTATATATAGTAAATTTTTTATCAAAATCCAGGGGGCATGTGCCCCCCTGAGACCCTTAGTAGCTCCGTTCTTGATTGGGTTAACATTTTTGAAAATGATATCCCAACAATGATAACCATTGTGTTATATTGTATATCCGATAAAAAAAAATCATAAACATTTTGTCTTCCAGAAGACAACATGACGAGAAATACGAGAAGACGGTTGGAAATGGGATCCCAACAACAAAAGCCGGCAATGAAGATGATAAAACAAAGAGATGATAAATAAAAGCTGTTAAATGATCATGTGTATCTAGTGTCACTACAGGATATTGTCCAAAGTTTATTATTGCTAAGCCACCAATGGAGATTAAAAAAACAAAATAAAAGCCGGCAATGGATATAATAATACATGGAAATAATAAATAAAAGCCCTTAATCATTTTGTATTGAGTGTTAATCATTTTGTATTGAGTGTTAAGCCACCAATGGAATTACAAAAAAAGAAAAACAAAATATTAGTTGTCCTCAATGAGAACCCTATAAATACCAAATATTTATATTGATTCACAGAAAAACCATACATAATGACTACGACTTTTCTCAACATTCTTCTTTCTCTTCTTCTTTTTAACAATAAAGTCTCTGTACTTTAAAAAATCGGTTAACTAAGCCTCTCAACTTTTTTTTATGTCAAATAAGCCCTTCAACTTTGGATAGTAGATCACGTTAGCCCTTTCATCCCATTTTCCGTCAAAACATGCTGATATGGATCTAATTTGCTAACATGACTTTAGTTTAAGTAAAAATCGAAAATAGGTGTAAAATTGAACATTTTTTACAAAAATTAGAAACAAACAAATAAACACAAAAATGTATGTCTACAATACATATATCCAGTATCTCTCTTTGGAGCTCACAACTTTCTCTCTCTAAATCTATTATCTTCTTTGGTTTTTTCTAAACAATTTCTTCTAAATTGTTTTCTTTTTCTTAAAATAGAAAAATATAAAAACTATAAGGGCTTATTTGCCCCATTTATGAAAGTATAAGGGCTCCAATGACATGCTGGAATACACGTGGAATATCAAAAAATAAAAAAAAATAAAAAAAAATTTGCATGGCATTCACTAACTACAATGTCAGCATGTTTTGATGGAAAATGAGACGAAAGGGCTAACGTGGTCCACTATCCAAAGTTGAAGGGCTTCTTTGACACGAAAGAAAATTGAGGGGCTTAATTGACCCATTTTTAAAAATATAGGGGCTTTATCGTTACTTGTCCCTTTTGATTTCTTCTTTACCTCATCATTTGCATATGCCAAATTCAATAAGCGTCAATTTATACATGACGAGAAATACGAAGATGGTCTTTACCTCATGACGAGAAATACGAAGATGGTCTTTACCTCATCATTTGCATATGCCAAATTCTTCAGTAAGCGCCACTTTATATATGACGAGAAATACGAAGATGGTTGGAAATGGGATCCCAACAACGATAAGACTAAAGTTGTGTCCACAGCTAAGATACATACAGAACAAAGGAAGTTGAAGGCTTAATTAAAGCTAAGACGTCACAGCTAATGAATGTTACTATGCTATGGTATCTATCCAGCTATGCTAACATTTAAATGTGATACAGCTCTATATGCTAACAAGTGTGTCTAAAAAATAGATAGAAGGTCTGTCCTACACATTTAAATTATAAAATTGAAGGTGTGTTAATTATGGCATATATTGGAGCCCCTCACTAGGGTTACAAGGCTTATAAGATAATAGAAGAAAATATAAAATAAAATAAAAAAAACAATGCAATTTTTGGTCCCAAAAAAGTTGCTAATTTTCAACCCAGTCATTGGATGTTCACACGTTCAATTTGAAAACCCAAAGTTGAAAACTGTTTCAATATGCACATATGGGCTGATTTTTCACTATTGGAGGAAATTCTTTATATTGATTTTTATGTCATATCAACAGATTGACTGGCCGAATAGTTGAAAAATTTATCCGAGTGTGCATATTAAAACAATATTCAACTTTAGGTTTTTAAGTTGAAAAGTTTAAACATTCGGTGACGAGTTGAACCTGACCATCAATTCTTTCAATGACTAAATGTTGCATTACCCCATAAAGAAGCTATCATGTAAACCAATTAATTGTCAAATTTTTTTTTATAAACTAATTAATCTGACGCTTATAATAATCACATCAGTTGTCCTCAATTAAAACCCTATAAATACCCAAAAAATTGCACAATATATAAATTCATTCAGTAGAAAAACTATAATGAGTACTACTTTTGTTAACATTCTTCTCTCTCTCTCTCTCTTTGATTTCTTCTTTACCTCATCATTTGCATATAGTAACCGCCACTTTCTTTCATCGACAACCACCATTTCACCCACCCAAAAAGCAGAAATGCTCATAACATCACCCAACTTGTTCTCTAAGGATAATAGTAGCATTATCAAGGATAACCCTTTAGTCCATGATGTTCCAAGACTAGTTGAGAAGAAATTAAAATTTCCTCTTCTTTATGACGACCCTTCTATTGAAGATCTTGGTGATTATGCTGGTTATTACTCGCTTCCGCATACGGTAGGTGCGAGGTAATTTGACTGATCCATACATTCTTGTTTCTAAAATAAATGTCAAATGGTTCTTCAAGTGTGATGTATAATATCAATTTGCAACTTCATCAATTGTTGCTTTCGCAGAATGTTCTACTTCTTCTTTGAATCACGAAATAGCGAGAATGACCCAGTTGTGATATGGTTAAGTGGAGGACCTGGAGCCAGTTGTGCTATTGCATTATTTTATGAAAATGGTCCTTTTCATATCAAAGACAACATTTCTCTCAAATGGAATGATTATGGTTGGGAAAAGGTATTATTTGTATATATGTTTTGATATTATCTCATAGTCTTTTGGACTCTAGTAGCTAGAACTTTGAGAAGATTATTGTTTTTCTAGATTCTAATTAACCAAATTTGTTGTTATAAATTAATGGCCAAACACAGAGCAAATATTCTTTGGTCATCAACATGAGCAGTCTTCCAATTCCATTGGTGTTTTTCTTTAAAGCAATCAAAATTTAATTTTTTTTTTGTTACAGGCATCAAATATTATATATGTTGATCAACCTACTGGAACAGGTTTCAGCTACACAACTGATTATCAGAAAGATATACGTCACAATCTAATTGGTGTCAGTAATGATTTGTATTACTTCTTACAGGTCTATTCCTTCTCCAATCCTATTCCTTAATGCTTGATTTAAAGTTTATACCTGATGTTGTATAATTTTTTTCCACAAACGATAGGAATTTTTTATGGCACATCCTCAGTTTGTTCAAAATGATTTCTTTATAACCGGACAATCTTACGCTGGACATTATGCTCCAGCACTGGCTTCTCGAATCTGCCAAGGAAATAAAAAAGGACAAGATATTCATATAAATCTTAAGGTATTTCTTTATCTCAATCTACAATTTGGAATGTTATTGTTTTAGTTAATTTCATTGACTCAATATTTTTACAGGGACTTGCTATCGGCAATGGATTGACAAATCTTAAAATTCAATACCAAGAATTACCGGAATATGCTTATAAACAAGAAAGTTTAATTGAAGAATCAGATTACATACGTATAAAGGAATTGGTTCCAAAATGTGAATCATCTATCGATGCTTGTGGTGTGTAGTAGTATTTTTTACCTTCTAACTAAAAATCTTTTTCTTTATTTTAAAATTTTGTTAAATCATGTCATATTGGGATTTGGGGCTCTCAAATTGGCTAGGAATTCTAGAGTCTCAAATTTGACATCCAAGGGTGAAACCACATTACACATCATCCATCACCAATTTTCATCCAAGGGCCATAAACTCATGCTTTTTCTCTCTCCCTCTTGTCCATATGGCCATCAATTTTACAATTCCTCTAAGTATGCCACCACCTATATATCACCGATCACCACCCCACCACTGTAGTCCTCAGCCACTCTCTATCACCGCTGGACATCTCCTAGCTGCCTGCCGGAACAGTCCGCCCTCTCCCTTGAAGACTCGAAAGATTTAGAATTTGGGTATTTTTGGATTTCAAATTTCAGAGATTATTTCTTAAATCTGTGAAAGATCTGTTAGGGATTGGAAGATTTTTTTTATGTTAGGCTTATTGGAGTGCTTTTAATTTAGCAAGCACACTCATTGATGGAAGGAATCGTTTTCTTGATAGTATAGAATTTCCGTCCAAGCCAGGGATCTACTTTCCATGGCTTAGAACTCTGAATAATAAACAACTATGTGGCATTTGGCTGGACCATTGGATGAAATTTGAGACTCTAAAATTCCTATCGAATTTTAGAGCTCCCGAATCCGTTAATATCGTATACAATTCACGGAACGATTTTCATGATTTACTGAAATAATTGAGAGTTGTCAAATCTCAAATGTACTTGTTCTTAGTTTATATATTTTGGTTTCTTGTCAGTCATCACGGGTAGAGAAGATCCTTGTATTGCTGCGTATGTTGCTTGTGATAGGATACTAAATGAGATCATTGCCGCTGCTGGGAATATAAATGTACGCAATATTTGTTTATATATATTTTCATAAAATCACAAGTTACTAACTTCTATGTCTTTATATATATATATACTTATGTAGTATTATGATATTAGAAAGAAGAGTGTGGGTTCTCTTAACTATGACTTCTCAAACCTGGAGAATTTTTTGAATATGCAATCAGTAAAGGAAGCTTTAGGAGTTGGAGATATATCATTTGTCTTATCGAACACCATGGTATTTGACGCATTGATTAGAGAGTGGGCAAAGAATTTTGCCGTTGGAATTCCTAAGCTACTTTCGGATGGAATCAAGGTCCTTATCTACGCAGGAGATCAGGATCTAATGTGCAATTGGGTTGGTATGCCCTCATGCATGTTTCAATACAAACAATTCTACTTGCACCACATCTATATATATTCTTAGGGTGTTTTTGTTTGAATAGGAAATCTTCGGTGGGTATCTAAAATGAAATGGTATGGAAGAGAAGAGTTTGAGAAAGTTTCACGTGTTTCATTTGTTGTTGATGGTGAGGAAGCAGGACTAGTGAGAAACTACGGACCTCTCACTTTCATCAAGGTTTGACAATCGTTCTCTATGTGAATTTACAAATGTTTTTAGTTCAGTATTCAATAAGAATTTGATGACTCTTCTTATACTATAGGTTTATAAAGCTGGTCACTTGGTTCCAATGGATCAACCAAAAATTGCGCTCCGAATGATCCAAAATTGGATGACAGGAAACCTTATTCATTAATAACCTCTATTAAGTTCTTCCTTTTTTTTCACATCTTTGTTTTATCAATTTAAATGTGAAGGGAATAAATTACTAAACATGATTAATTGCTTGGGCTTTCTTGACAACATTGGAACTAGAATGTAATAATGTGAATTAAAAGTTGGAATAGAATCATCTTGTAATTCGTGTTTTCACTCCATTATACATCAAGCATGATATGAGTTTGGAGGTGCTCCAATTTTTTGCTACAAGTGTAGTTACTATTCTTCTCCCAAAATCATTTTTTTTTTTGGTTTGAAAATAACATATTAAAGTTTAGAAGTTAGGAATTAGTGTTTAGGGACTTATCCAAAAAAAATTAAAATTAATGTTTAGAGTTTACCATTGGGGTGGAGTCCAGAGGGATGTGTTTTTGGTGGGTACCCTCGACACCAAAAAAAAAATTTAGAGTTTAGGATTTAGAGTTTATGAATATTTTCAAATCATTTCAGCATATAATTACTTCGCCGATAGAACACCACCCAACATCCTTTCCTCTCGCAGTGTTACTGAACTATTTCTCGTGTATCACTTTTGGAGAAACCAATTAATTTCTGGCTAGTCTATAACTCGAATATTAAATTGAGGGCTAGGATATGACCACGTAGTTTAATTTCAACCTTAGCGTAAATGTTAAGCCACCAACGGAGATAAAAAATAATAATAATAATAAAAGCCGCCAATGGATATAATAATACATGGAAATAATGAACAAATTAAAGCCCTTAATCATGTGTATTGGAGTTTTAAGCCACCAATGTTAAGTACAGACAATTGACACTAGGGGCACTTTGGACAACTTAATTGTAAAAATGTCGTGAGCTTTTTTAAAATTATAAAAAAATGTTATTTAAGAGTAATTTGGTCATCTGGCTTAAGACAATTTTTGATTTATACCTACAATACTCTTCTTCTTCTCTCCTCTCTTATTCTTCTTCTTCTTTTCTCCTATCTTCTTCTTCTTCTTTTCTCCTCTCTTCTTTTTCTCTCCTCTCAAATTCCATTTAGCTTTTTATGAAGCTTTGTCATTGATACTGTCACAGGAACCATCTTATCCATCACAATTCCTGCTTTGTACAACAAGTATGAAGAGCACGTCGATAAATATTGCGGTATGATTCATAGAAATTCTTGGTTTGTACCTCTCTTACTTGTTCTGGAAAAACATTTACAGCTGCAGAGATGTATCACTATAGTATCACTAACACCAAAAATCCACTAAAATAATACAATTGAACTAGAAAGACATGTAATGCAATCAAATTTACATTCCAACATTTGTATCATCATTTTATGAGGAAAAAATATAAATTGAACACTAAATTGTATCTTCTGATTAAAAGTATCACTATTGTATCGCAGTTCGTGGAGAGAGAAAATCAAATTTGAGGTTATTAAAAATCCACTAAAATGATACAATTGATCCAGAAAGACATGTAATGCAATCAAATTTACATTCCAACGTTTGTATCATCATTTTGTGGGGAAAAGATATAAATTGAACACTAAATTGGATTTTCTGATTAAAAGTATCACTATTGTATCGCAGTTCGTGGAGAGAGAAAATCAAATTTGAGGTTATTAAAAATCCATTAAAATGATATAATTGAACCAGAAAGACATGTAATGCAATCAAATTTACATTCCAACATTTGTATCATCATTTTATGAGGAAAAGATATAAACTGAACACTATATTGGACTTTCTGTCTAAAAGTATCACTATTGTATCGCAATTCGTGGAAAGAGAAAATCAAATTTGAGGTTATTTTGGTAAAAACTGGTTCCAGTGTACTTTTTTAAAATGATGTTTTAGTGATTGCACCTTTTTACAATTAAGTACAATCTAGTGTACTGGCTTACAAAAATCCCATGTAGTGTACCGGCCTACAAAAATCCCATGTAAATAAGAAAAAGCCCTTAATTATGTGTATTGGAGTGTTAAGCCACCAATGGAGATAAAAATAAAAAATAAAAGCCGCCAATGGATATAATAAAACATATTTGGAATCAATAAATAAAAGCACTTAATCATGTGTATTGGAGTGTTAAGCCACCAATGGAGATTAAAAAAAACAAAATAAAAGCCGCCAATGGAGATAATAATACATGGAAATAATGAACAAGAGCCCTTAAGCATGTGTATAGAGTGTGTTAAGCCACCAATGGAGATTAAAAAAAACAAAATAAAGGCCGTCAATGGAGAGAATAAATAAAAGCCCTTAATTGATCATGAGTATTGGGTGTAACCATAGGATGTTGTTTATATTTGGTGATAAAATAGAGGTAAGATGTGCATACATCTTGCCAACTCTGCTCACTGCAGGGGCTTTGTACATTAATGTTGGTTAAAAATTTATCGTGTCTTAAGGGTTTTTTTTAATCCCTATTTAGGTCATTGGTTTTGACGTAATTAATTTGGCATTGAAATGAAAATATGTATGCAAACTATTAACACATGATGCGGTATATGTTGTCTACTAACATAAATTCAATAATTGTCTCTAAAAACTATATATATGAATGTGAATTTTCAATTCGTCCGTCCTACACATTGAAATTATAAGATAGAAGACGCTTTTTGCCGTCTATTGGAGCCGTTAACTAGGATCGCAAGATTAATAAGATAAGAGGAAAAAAATAAAAAGCTAATTCGTCTGTCCTACACATTGAAATTATAAGATAGAAAACGCTTTTTGCCGTCAATTGGAGCCGTTAACTAGGGTCGCAAGATTAATAAGATAAGAGAGAAAAAATAAAAAGCTACATAGATCATGTAAATAAATTGTTACAATTTAACATAATAATTAATCCGACTCTTATCACATTAATTAGTTGTCATCAATGAGAACCCTATAAATACCCAAAATTTGGGCAATTATATTCATTCATGAGTAGAAAAACTATAATGACTACAACTTTTATTAGCATTCTTCTTTCGCTTCTTCTTTTTAATTTCTTCTTTACCTCATTCAGTAAGCGGCTCTTTCTTTCATCGACAACTACCATTTCACCCACTCAAAAAGCAGAAATGCTCAAAACATCACCCAACTTTTTCTCTAAGGATAATAGTAGCATTGTCAAGGATAACTCTTTAGTTCACGATGTTCCAAGACTAGTTGAGAAGAAATTAGATTTTCCTCTTCTTTTTACTCCTGACCCTTCTGTTAAAGACCTTGGTCATTATGTTGGTTATTACTCACTTCCGCATACGATGGGTGCAAGGTAATTGAATGACCATATATATATATATATATATATATATATATATATATATATATGTATATGTATATGTGTGTGTGTGTATATATATATATATATATATATATATATGTATTTTCTTGTTTCTCAAATAAATGTCAAATGTGTTTGTTCTTCAATTGTGACAAATAATATAAATTTGCTACTTCATCATTTGTTGATTTTGTAGGATGTTCTACTATTTCTTTGAATCACGAAATAGCGAGGGTGACCCAGTTGTGATATGGTTAAGCGGAGGACCTGGATCTAGTTGTGCCATTGCATTATTTTACGAAAATGGTCCTTTTCATATCAAAGACAACCTTTCTCTAAAATGGAATAATTATGGTTGGGATAAGGTACTATTTGTATGCATGTTTTGATATTGTCTCACTGTGTTATGAACGACTTAGTAAACTTTGAGACAGTTCTTGTTTTTACCAACACCATTATGCATTGTTGAATTCATGTTGATTAGACTATAGTGTTAAGATAAAATGTCACAAATCAAAAGGTTGAGTTAAAGCAAATTATTTTATAAGTTAAGATCTAACATCTCTCAACAGTAAATGGCCATTTAAATAACAAAACTGTGAGGGCCTAAGTATCAAAACAAACAATACCTCTACAAGTTGTTTGGATCAAATTTTCTTGCATGGTATTGGAGCAGGACCCAACTACGATATCGGATTCACTTACCTCTCTTGTCTGGGTCACCTATTGGGCCTTTCGGATATCCTTTTGGATAGACCATCCACAAGGTAAAGGGTACCACAAGGATCCTAACCCGTATAATACATTTATTGGCCCAATCCCATAAGTTGATGGCTTAAGTCCCAAAGCAGACAACACATTTACAAGTTGTTTGGGCAGAATTTTCTTACATGTAGTCTTTTTTTTTTTAAACATATCAATTTTTTTTTTGCAGACATCAAATATTATTTACGTTGATCAGCCTATAGGAACAGGTTTTAGCTACACAATCGATGATCATAATGATATACGTCATAATCTAATTGATGTCACCAATGATCTGTATAACTTCTTGCAGGTTTATTCCTTTTCTAAACCTATTCCTTAATGCTTGAGTTAAAGTTTATACTTGATGTTGTCTATTTTTTTTTTCTACAACGCTAGGAATTTTTTATGGCACATCCTCAGTTTGTTCAAAATGATTTCTTTATTACCGGACAATCTTATGCTGGACATTATGCTCCAGCTCTAGCTTCTCGAATCTGCCAAGGAAATAAAGAAAGACAAGGAATTCATATAAATCTTAAGGTATTTTCTTTCCTCAATCTACAATTTGGAATGTTATTGTTTTAGTTAATTTGGTTAACTCAATATTTTTACAGGGACTTGCTATTGGTAATGGAATGACAAATCTTAAAATTCAATACAAAGAATTACCGGGTTATGCTTTGCAAGAAAGTCTAATTGAAGAATCAAATTACTCACGTATAATGAAATTGGTCCCACAATGTGAATCATCTATAGAAGATTGCGGTGTGTGGTATTTTTTTCCTTATAATTAACAATATTTTTCTTTATTTTAAAATAATGTTAGATCATGTTATATTGTGTATACAATTCTTGGAACTATTTTTATGATTTATTGAAATAATTAAGAGCTGTTAAATCTCAAAATGTACTTGATCTATTTTGGTTTCTTCTCAGTCGCGGGTAATGAAAATGCTTGTATTACGGCATATAAAGATTGTGAAATGATAATTAATGAGATCCTTGACGTTGTCAGGGATATAAATGTAAGTAATAATGATTGTATATGTATAGTTTAGAAAATCACATTTCGCTAACTTTAATGTCTTTTTGATATACAGTATTATGATATTAGAAAGAAGAGGAAGGGTGCTCTAAACTATGACTTCTCGAACGTCGAGAAATTTTTGAATAATCAATCAGTAAAGGATGCTCTAGGTGTTTGGAACAAACCATTTATCTTATGGAACATCGTGATATATGACGCATTGATTGGAGAGTGGGTGAAGAATTATGATGTTGGAATTCCTACTCTACTCTTGGATGGAATCAAGGTGCTTATCTATGCCGGAGATCAAGATCTAATATGCAACTGGGTTGGTATGTCTCGTGCATATTTCAATGAAAATATATATTGTATTTATTTGTGTACTCTTGTACCACATGTATATTCTTAGGGTGTTTTTGTTTGAATAGGAAATCTCAAGTGGGTGTCTGAAATGAAATGGTATGGAAAAGAAGAGTTTGAAAAAGTTTCAAATGTTTCATTTGTTGTCGATGATGTAGACGCAGGACTGTTGAGAAATTATGGACCTCTCACTTTCATCAAGGTTTGTCATTCTTTATCTGAATATGAATTGCAAATGTCTTAATCTAGTATTCAATCCGAGTTAATTCGATAACTTTTTCTACACTGTAGGTTTATAAAGCTGGTCACATGGTTCCTATGGATAAACCAAAAGTGGCTTTCCAAATGATACGGAATTGGATGATGGGAAACCTAACTCGTTGATAGGCTTTATTAAGTTTTTTCTAAAAGCATGTGGCAACTTTTTTTTAGAATCTTCGTTTGAAATTGGAAAGGAATAATTTAGTGTACATGATTGGGCTTAATTGACAACTTTGGAACTACAATGTAATAGTGTGATTAAAATCCAAACTTTTGAATGGAATCTGTTGGGGTTTTTGTGTGGAATATGGTAACTTTTTCCGGGGTCGGGTCCCGGGACCCGTTAACCCGGTTAAAAAACACATTAAAATTAAATTAAATATACGAGTGACAATGGGCTTCTTCATGTTTTTATAACTTTGTTTCTTTGTGTTTTTCTATGTTTTCACGACGTGGGACATGAAGCCTTAGCAAATATATCCGTCTCAAACCTGCATTGGCTCCCTCTTTATTTTTATTGTTAAAACACATAACAAGGTAATTGCAACACAAACTGCTGCCTGCAAAGAAAAGGAGAGAGGGACGACAGAGATGAGGGAATTCAAGGAACTACAGAAGAGAAAGATTTCCACTTTGACGGACCAAGGTAATTGCAAGCAACATTGAATATGCACTATGGCAAAGTTAATACTCTCCTGCTACTGCAACTCTGCATAAGTGAAATAATTTACGTGTCTTGGATTTGCAGGTTAGAGCGTGAAGATCAAGATAGTAGAAGAGAAGAAGAAGATAAGAAAGGAGACAGAGAGAGAAGGAGAGAGCTAAATCGAATTAATTCATTCAGGCACAACGGCCTACTTGGCTTATATATGTACAGAGATGATCTTAACGGTCATAACTTGATGACCTCATAAAAGAAATAAATAAAAGATTCAAATGTAACAATCTGTACTACTATTGAATCCGTGTACGAAACAACTGATTTCTCTGATGCATCTCTTACCTGGTAACCCGGCGACCCGAAACCCAGAAACTCCTTAATAGAATTACTGGGCGGGTCATTCATATTCTCATATTTGTCATTCTTCTTCAATAAGCATAGACGTAAGAATACCTAGGTCTAAGAAATCTCTCCTCCATTACATTACGCGAAAAAATGCGTCCAACTTCGAGTATTTCTTTCCAATGACTGTCTTGGAAGGAATTTGGCTGGGTGTCATGCACCTCAGTGAGGGGAGTCCAACGACGATGGTGGTGTAGCGAACCGTCATCGAAATCGTTTGAATTTGAGACTTAGTCTTTCATATTACAATTTGAAACAGTAACATGAATTGGTATATAGTAAGGGTAGAAATGTAATTGGTATTTTCATGGCTAACCTACCTAGAAAAGTTCCGAACTAAGGTCAGCATCACTGAATGCACATCACGAGCTGATGATATACAAGCACACAAAATTGGAACTCCTCCTAATCCTAGTGCTGTGGAAACCACAAACATCTCAAAACTCAAAACTCAATTCAATCCCTCTATTATTATTCTCTCATCATCATAGGCCTCTAGCCTCGCCCCATTTCATGTGTGCATATATGTTTATTTGGATCAAAAGTTTTGCTTCTTGGTGAACTTAAAAGTTGTATGTATTAGACTAATAGCTTGACAATGTTATTCAAGGCTTTCTACTTGAGCAACCATTATTCTCAGTGTCAGAGTTTTCAAGACTTACTAATCCTGAAAACGGAAATCAAGCCACAGTAAAAGTAATAACATCAATTCAAAAATCTTAGTAAATATGAGATCGAAACTCAAGTCAAATAAACGACAACTATTATATATAACACAGATGCATATATAGTTACTACACCAGGCCTTCTCTTACATCTTCACTACGTACGCAATGTGAAACGCTAATACGATTGCCTCCTCATTCTACCTGCATCTGCATGCAATAGTAGAATCATGTTAATTAATATATGCAGTCATTAATCCAATTTCCATGGCAGTTAAAGGGAATATAATATATTATTCGAGTTAATGAGTTAATGAGTGAATTCAATTTGCAGGTGCTTTGATGCGTTGTCTGACTTTCTCTGCAACAGCAGGAATTTTTTACGGCATCTCCCCGGCTTGCTAAAAACGATTTCTTCATTACCGGTCAATCTTATGCTGGACATTATGCTCCTAATCTAGCTTCTCGAATTAAGCAAGGAAACGAAAAAGGAGAGGGCTTTCATATAAATCTTAAGGTATATCATTCTCCCATTCATAACTTTTTATGCTATTGCCTCATTTGATTTTTTTTTTGAAATTTTACGGTGTCACTATAGGTAATGGATTTACAAATCCTAGAATTCAATTTCGAGCATTACCAGACTATGCTCTGTTCAACAATTTAATAAACAAATCGAATCTCTTGCGCATAATGGAAACGGTTGCAGAATGTGAATCGTCTGTAGATGCTTGTGGGACATACTATTTTTGTCTTTCTAATTGTGCTTTTCCTTTTCATGACATACAGTTAACTTATAAAACGTACTAGCTTAGATCAAATAATGTAATATTTCTTGCTAGTAAGGGATGGTGAAGATGCTTGTGTCGATGCGCATGATGATTGTAATAGCATACTTACAGAGATCCTTGACATTGATGAGAATATAAATGTAAGAAATTGCCAGACAATTTTTATGTTTGTCTGTGATAAGGAATTGAATCTAATGGTTATTATTGTTTATGATGATATTAGAAAAGAACGAGAGGGAGTCCTTACCTATGACTTCTCAAATATTGAGACATTTCTAAATATGCAATCAGTAAAGGATGCTCTGGGCGTGGAGAAGTCATTTGCATCTTTCAGCCACCCGGTATACGAGGCATTGAAAGGGGACTGTGCGAAGAATTCTGATGAAGGAATTCCTGCTTTACTTGATAAGGGAATCAAACTCTTAATCTATGTGGGAGATGAAGATCTAATGTGCGACTGGATCGGTTAGTGTCAGAATACTCCAATGCATGAAGAAATCTCAATTAAGCTCTTAATCTGCATTTTTGGTTGTTCCTATTTGAACAGGAAATTTTAGGTGGGTTTTAGAGTTGAATTGGTCTGGCAAGGAAGGATTTACAAGAAATTCAGTTATTCAATTTATCGTTGATGATGAACTAGTAGAATTATTGACCAAATATGGGCCCCTCACTTTCATTAAGGTTTGTTATATTAACTTTATGTGTATATGCAGAGAACTTATAATTTAACCTTCATTCGATGACTTTTATTATATGTCAGGTTTTTCAAACTGGTCACATGATTTCGATGGATCAACCAAAAACTACTTTATATATGACTGGCCATCACTTCAAATGATAGCCTTCACAATTTTTCTTTTTTTTAAAAAAATCTTCATAGAATTTTATTAGTTGTTGTTGTTTTTTTTTTAATCTTAGTTAAAGTAGGATGTGAATAAATGTATGACAAGATCGAGCCTTTATTGACAAATTTGTGCAAAAGCTTAAATGGAATCATCTCATATATATTCTTGTTACCTAGATGTAATCTTTATCATAGAATTCATTCACGTTACAATGATCCAAGCATGATATACTTCAAATATTTCTTAAGAACTATAGCATATAATTAAGGATCTCCAACAACTTAAGAAGCCATTACACCTTGCCTCACAGTAAAATTGGGGTTCATGAAGAGACACAATAGCAGAAAAATATTGAAAATCATGCAAGTGAGAAGGAATAGTCCTTATCCGAGTGGTGCAACTAATAGGATCATCCTCAGAAGAGGTAGCTAGGAGGCAGGGTTAGAAGCAGGATCAGTGACAAGAGCGGGACAAATAAGGATAGGCACGTCAGGCGAAGTCGGTAAATCTTAAAACTTGACAGAAATAGGCAGTGTAGAGAAAGTCCGTGAGGGAGAGATAGGATGATCAGAATCTATGGTGGATGGTAAACATTCACAAGATGGATTAGTAAAAAAAAAGGAGGGGAAGAGGAGGTCATACAGAACTTTGGAGACAAAACATAGTCTTCCAGGAGTCAACGTGACGAGAAATATGAAGACGGTTAGAAATAGAATCCCAACAATGTTAACCTTGTGTTTTATTTCATAACTGAGAAAACAACATAAACATTGCGTCTTCCAAAAGAGAAAGTGACGAGAAATACGAAGACGGTTGAAAATGATACAGAAGCGATAGGGATCCCAGTAAAAAGCATTTCAGTCATCCCAGTAGTGGATGTGTCATTCTCTAATTCAATTATCAGATTTTGTGGACCCCTACCCTTATATCAATCAAGGGACAATATCTATTATTAGGATAACTAAGATGTTTTTATTAAGATCCCTAACATTTTTGAAAATGATATCCCAACAATGATAACCATTGTGTTCTATTTTATATCCGATAAAAAAAAATCGTAAATATTTGATCTTCCAGAAGACAACATGACGAGAAATACGAGAAGACGGTTGGAAAGGGGATCCCAACAACAAAGCCGGCAATGAAGATGATAAATAAAAGCTGTTAAATGATCATGTGTATCTAGTGTCACTACAGGATATTGTCCAAAGTTTATTATTGCTAAGCCACCAATGGAGATTAGAAAAACAAAATAAAAGCCGGCAATGGATATAATAATACATGGGAATAATAAATAAAAGCCCTTAATCATTTTGTATTGAGTGTTAAGCCACCAATGGAATTACAAAAAAAGAAAAACAAAATATTAGTTGTCCTCAATGAGAACCCTATAAATACCCAATATTTATATTGATTCATAGAAAAACTATATATAATGACTACAACTTTTCTCAACATTCTTCTTTCTCTTCTTCTTTTTGATTTCTTCTTTACCTCATCATTTGCATATGCCAAATTCAGTAAGCGCCATTTTATACATGACGAGAAATACGACGATGGTCTTTACCTTATCATTTGCATATGCCAAATTCTTCAGTAAACGCCACTTTATATATGACGAGAAATACGAAGATGGTTGGAAATGGGATCCCAACAACGATAAGACTTTAAAGTTGTGTCCACAGCTAAGATACATACAGAACAAAGGAAGTTAAAGGTTTAATTAAAGCTAAGACGTTACAGCTAATGTCACTATGTTATGGTATTGGTATATTTATACAGCTATGCTAACATTTAAATGTGATACAGCTATATATGCTACCAAGTGTCTCTAAAAACTAAATAGAAGGTCTGTCCTACACATTTAAATTATAAAATGGAAGGTGTGTTAATTATGGCATATATTGGAGCCCTAAACTAGGGTTACTAGGCTTATAAGATAATAGAAGAAAATATTTATTAAAAAAAAAAAAAAAAACGGGGCAATGCAATTTTTGGTCCCCAAAAGAGTTGCTAATTTCCAACCCAATCACCGGATATTCACACGTTTAACTTGAGAACCCAAAATTGAAAACTGTTTCAATATGCACACTTGGGTTGATTTCTCATTATTCGATCAAATTCTTTATATTGATTTTTATGTCATATCAACAGATTGACTGGCCGAATAGTTGAAAATTTATCCGAGTGTGCATATTAAAACAATATTCGACTTTAGGTTCTCAAGTTGAAAAGTTTAAACATTCGGTGACGAGTTGAACCTGACCATCAATTCTTTTAAAGACTAAAAGTTGCATTATCCCATAAAGAAGCTATCATGTAGACCAATTAATTGTCAAAATTTTTTTTTATAAACTAATTAATCTGACGCTTATAATTATAACATTAGTTGTCCTCAATTAAACCCCATAAATACCCCAAAAAGTAGTACTCATTCAATAGAAAAACTATAATGAGTACTACTTTTGTAAACATTCTTCTTTCTCTTTTTCTTTTTGATTTCTTCTTTACCTCATCATTTGCATATGGTAACCGCCACTTTCTTTCATCGACAACTACCATTTCACCCACCCAAAAAGCAGAAATGCTCATAACATCACCCAACTTGTTCTCTAAGGATAATAGTAACATTATCAAGGATAACCCTTTAGTCCATGACGTTCCAAGACTAGTTGAGAAGAAATTAAAATTTCCTCTTCTTTATGACGACCATTGTATTGAAGATCTTGGTGATTATGCTGGTTATTACTCGCTTCCGCATACGGTAGGTGCAAGGTAATTTGACTGATCCATATATTCTTGTTTCTAAAATAAATGTCAATTGGTTCTTCAAGTGTGATGTATAATATCAATTTGCAACTTCATCAATTGTTGCTTTCGCAGAATGTTCTACTTCTTCTTTCAATCACGAAATAGCAAGAATGACCCAGTTGTGATATGGTTAAGCGGAGGACCTGGAGTCATTTGTGCTATTGCATTATTTTATGAAAACAGTCCTTTTCATATCAAAGACGACCTTTCTCTCAAATGGAATGATTATGGTTGGGAAAAGGTATTATTCGTATATATGTTTTGATATTATCTCATAGTCTTTTGGACTCTAGTAGCTAGAACTTTGAGAAGATTATTGTTTTTCTAGATTCTAATTAACCAAATTTGTTGTTATAAATTAATGGCCAAACACAGAGCAAATATTCTTTGGTCATCAACATGAGCAGTCTTCCAATTCCATTGGTGTTTTTCTTTAAAGCAATCAAAATTTAATTATTTTTTTTGTTACAGGCATCAAATATTATATATGTTGACCAGCCTACTGGAACAGGTTTCAGCTACACAACTAATTATCAGAAAGATATACGTCACAATCTAATTGATGTCAGTAATGATTTGTATTACTTCTTACAGGTCTATTCCTTCTCTAATCCTATTCCTTAATGCTTGATTTAAAGTTTATACTTGATGTTGTATAATTTTTTCCACAAACGATAGGAATTTTTTAAGGCACGTCCTCAGTTTGTTCAAAATGATTTCTTTATAACAGAACAATCTTATGCTGAATATTATGCTCCAGCTCTAGCTTCTCGAATCTGCCAAGGAAATAAAAAAGGACAAGATATTCATAAATCTTAAGGTATTTCTTTATCTCAATCTACAATTTGGAATGTTATTGTTTTAGTTAATTTCATTGACTCAATATTTTTACAGGGACTTGCTATCGGCAATGGATTGACAAATCTTAAAATTCAATACCAAGAATTACCGGAATATGCTTATAAACAAGAAAGTTTAATTGAAGAATCAGATTACATACGTATAAAGGAATTGGTTCCAGAATGTGAATCATCTATCGATGCTTGTGGTGTGTAGTAGTATTTTTTACCTTCTAACTAAAAATCTTTTTCTTTATTTTAAAATTTTGTTAAATCATGTCGTTAATATCGTATACAATTCACGGAACGATTTTCATGATTTACTGAAATAATTGAGAGTTGTCAAATTTCAAATGTACTTTGTTCTTAGTTTATATATTTTGGTTTCTTGTCAGTCATCACGGGTAGAGAAGATCCTTGTATTGCTGCGTATGTTGCTTGTGATAGGATACTAAATGAGATCATTGCCGTTGGAATTCCTAAGCTACTTTCGGGTGGAATCAAGGTCCTTATCTACGCAGGAGATCAGGATCTAATGTGCAACTGGGTTGGTATGCATGCCCTCATGCATGTTTCAATACAAACAATTCTACTTGCACCACATCTATATATATTCTTAGGGTGTTTTTGTTTGAATAGGGAATCTTAGGTGGGTATCTAAAATGAAATGGCATGGAAGAGAAGAGTTTGAGAAAGTTTCACGTGTTTCATTTGTTGTTGATGGTGAGGAAGCAGGACTATTGAGAAACTACGGACCTCTCACTTTCATCAAGGTTTGACAATCGTTCTCTATGTGAATTTGTAAATGTTTTTGATCCAGTATTCAATATGAATTTGATGACTCTTTTTATACTATAGGTTTATAAAGCTGGTCATTTGGTTCCAATGGATCAACCAAAAATTGCGCTTCAAATGATCCAAAATTGGATGACAGGAAACCTTATTCATTAACAACCTCTATTAAGTTTTTTGGTTTTTTTTTCACATCTTTGTTTTATCAATTTAAATGTGAAGGGAATAAATTACTAAACATGATTGCTTGGGCTTTCTTGACAACATTAGAACTAGAATGTAATAATGCGAATTAAAAGTTGGAATAGAATCATCTTGTAATTCGTGTTTTCACTCCATTGTACATCAAGCATGACATGAGTTTGGAGGGACTCCAATTTTTTGCTACAATTGTAGTTACTATTCTCCTCCCAAAATCATTTTTTTTTTTGAAAATAATATATTAGAGTTTAGAAGTTAGGAATTAGTGTTTACGGACTTATCCAAAAAAAAATAAAAATTAGTGTTTAGAGTTTACCATTGGGGTGGAGTCCAATGTACTGTGTTTTTGGTGGGAAACTGGGTACCCTCAACACCAAAAAAATAATTTAGAGATTAGGATTTAAAATTTATGAATATTTTCAAATCATTTCAGCATATAATTACTTTGCCAATAGAACACCACCCACCATCCTTTCCTCTCCTCTCGCAGTGTTACTGAACTATTTTTCGTGCATCACTTTTGGAGAAACCAATTAATTTCTGGCTAGTCTATAACTTGAGTATTAAATCGAGGGCTAGGATATGACCACGTAGTTTAATTTCAACCTTAGCGTACATGTTAAGCCACCAATGGAGATAAAAAAAGTAATAATAATAAAAGCCGCCAATGGATATAATAATACATGGAAATAATGAACAAATTAAGGGCCATAATCATGTGTATTGGAGTGTTAAGCCACCAATTTAAATAAGAAAAAGCCCTTAATTATGTGTATTGGAGTGTGAAGCCACCAATGGAGATAAAAAATAAAAAATAAAAGCCGCTAATGGATATAATAAAGCATATTTGGAATCAATAAATAAAAGCACTTAATCATGTGTATTGGAGTGTTAATTAAGCCACCAATGGAGATTAAAAAAAAACAAAATGAAAGCCGCCAATGGAGGTAATAACACATGGAAATAATGAACAAAAGCCCTTAAGCATGTGTATAGAGTGTGTTAAGCCACCAATGGAGATTATAAAAAACAAAATAGAAGCCGTAAATGGAAACTATTAACACATGATAAAGTACTCCCTTCGTCTCATTTTAATTGTTCCCTTCAATTTTACACACAGTTTAAGAAATTACATTATTCCCCTTCAATTTGACATTTATGCTTTCATTTATAGAGGACAATGAATTCACTCCATTAGCTTTTCATTTTAAGGGTAAATAAGGGTAAGACGAAAAAAATGGATGAAATTTAATTGAAATGGGCATGCATTTTGGGATATTCCAAAAAGGAATAGAGGACAATTAAAATGGGAAGGAGGGAGTATATATTGTCTACTAACATAAATTCCATAATTGTCTCTAAAAACTATATATATGAATTTTCGATTCGTCCGTCCTACCCTACACATTGCAATTATAAGATAGAAGACGCTTTTTGCCGTCTATTGGAGCCGTTAACTAGGGTCGCAAGATTAATAAGATAAGAGGAAAAAAATAAAAAGCTACATGGATTATGTAAATAAATTGTTACAATTTAACATACTAATTAATCCGACTCTTATCACATTAATTAGTTGTCATCAATGAGAACCCTATAAATACCCAAAATTTGGGCAATTATATTCATTCATGAGTAGAAAAATTAACTATAATGACTACAACTTTTATTAGCATTCTTCTTTCTCTTCTTCTTTTTAATTTCTTCTTTACCTCATTCAGTAAGCGCCTCTTTCTTTCATCGACAACTACCATTTCACCCACTCAAAAAGCAGAAATGCTCAAAACATCACCCGACTTTTTTTCTAAGGATAATGGTAGCATTGTCAAGGATAACTCTTTAGTTCATGATGTTCCAAGATTAGTTGAGAAGAAATTAGATTTTCCTCTTCTTTTTACTCTTGACCCTTCTGTTGAGGATCTTGGTCATTATGCTGGTTATTACTCACTTCCACATACGATGGGCGCAAGGTAATTGAATGACCATATATATATATATTATTTTTTTTTTTATTCTTGTTTCTCAAATAAATGTCAAATGTGTTTGTTCTTCAATTGTGACAAGTAATATAAATTTGCTGGGTTAAGTAAATTTTTTGATCAATGAAAGATACTAAAGATTTCATTTTAGTCACTTAAAGATAAAACGTTCCAAGTCAGTTACCAAAAAATTTTTTTTGCTACAATTTAGCCATTCGGGTAGATAATGGGGGTTATGGGCAGTCAAACCTGTTGAGGCGTCACATTGACCATTAAATCCAACTCTTTTTTGCTTATGTAGCTTGCCAAGTTGGAAATGAAAATGAAAAATAAATATATATTATCCAAATGGCAAAATAGGTTCACCATATCTACATATCAAAACTGACCCGACTATGCAAGAGGAGATGCCAACACCTTTATCTACTCTTGTTAAATCCAAAAATCCAAATATGGTTATTGTTAAATCTGGAGCTTCATTGGAGATCTTGGTGGTGTCCTCGTAGATATGGAGCTTCATTGGGTCATAGGAGTCGAGAAAAGTGAGTGTGGTGTCCTTGGAGATTTGGGGGGTGTTTGGCTGCAAGATCGGACATGGCGTCGTGGTGGTTACTGGTTATGGAGAGGGAGCGGCGGCGTTGGTGGGAGAGGGGCAGGAGGAGAATGAATAAAAGAAGTTGAAGGTGAGCTCTGACTGTTGCTTAGGAGTTAGGATTAATGGGAAGAAAGATAAACTCTGAGTGCAGAGGCGGTGGCTGCAGCCTGCAGAGGTAGGTGGTGGGTGATGTGGTGAATTTAGGGTTTTTTTTAGATGGAGGAGAAGATGAGGTGGAGTTTTGAATTATTTATTAAATGTAATTTTTCTAAAAGAATTACACATAATCACATTTTTTTAGAAGAAATTAATTTTTTGAATTTTAGATGCCACATGGTTCTTTGACTGTCCGAAAAGGGTTAAAACCTATCCAAGTGATGAAAGGGTAGCAAAAAAAAATCTTTCGGTGACCAACTTGAAACGTTTGATCTTTGGATGACCAAAATGAAATTTTGAGTATCTTTCAGCTACCAAAAATCTACTTAACCCTAAATTTGCTACTTCATCACTTGTTGATTTTGTAGGATGTTCTACTATTTCTTTGAATCACGAAATAGCGAGGGTGACCCAGTTGTGATATGGTTAAGCGGAGGACCTGGATCCAGTTGTGCCATTGCATTATTTTACGAAAATGGTCCTTTTCATATCAAAGACGACCTTTCTCTAAAATGGAATGATTATGGTTGGGATAAGGTACTATTTGTATGCATCTTTTGATATTGTCTCACTGTGTTATGAACTGACTTAGTAAACTTTGACACAGTTCTTGTTTTTACCAACATCATTATGCATTGTTGAATTCATGTTGATTAGACTATAGTGTTAAGATAAAATGTCACAAATTGAAAAGTTGAGTTAAATCAAATTGTTTTATAAGTTAAGATCTAACATCTCTCAATGGTAAATGGCCATTTAAAGAACAAAACTATGAGGGCCTAAGTGTCAAAACAAACAATACATCTACAAGTTGTTTGGGTCAAAATTTTCTTGCATGGTATTGGAGCATGACCAAACTACGATATCGGATTCACTTACCTCCCTTGTCTGGGTCACTTGTTGGACCTTTCGGATATCCTTCTGGATAGACCATCCACAAGGTGAAGGGTACCACAAGAACCCTAACCCGTATAGTGTATTTATTGGCCTCATATAACTAAGCCCACAAGTTGATGGCTTAAGTCCTAAAGCAGACAACACCTTTACAAGTTGTTTAGGCAGAATTTTCTTACATAGTCTTTTTTGTAAACATATCAATTTTTTGTTTTGCAGACATCAAATATTATTTATGTTGACCAGCCTACAGGAACAGGTTTTAGCTACACAATTGATGATCATAATGATATACGTCATAATCTAATTGATGTCACTAATGATCTGTATAACTTCTTACAGGTTTATTCCTTTTCTAAACCCATTCCCTAATGCTTGAGTTAAAGTTTATACTTGATGTTGTATATTTTTTTTTCTGCAATGCTAGGAATTTTTTATGGCACATCCTCAGTTTGTTCAAAATGATTTCTTTATAACTGGACAATCTTATGCTGGACATTATGCTCCAGCTCTAGCTTCTCGAATCTGCCAAGGAAATAAAGAAAGACAAGGAATTCATATAAATCTTAAGGTATTTTCTTTTCTTAATCTACAACTTGGAATGTCATTGTTTTAGTTAGTTTCGTTAACTCAATATTTTTACAGGGACTTGCTATTGGTAATGGAATGACAAATCTTAAAATTCAATACAAAGAATTACCGGGTTATGCTTTGCAAGAAAGTCTAATTGAAGAATCAAATTACTCACGTATAATGAAATTGGTTCCACAATGTGAATCATCTATAGAAGATTGCGGTGAGTGGTATTTTTTTTCCTTATAATTAACAATATTTTTCTTTATTTTAAAATATCGTTAGATCGTGTTATATTGTATACAATTTGTGGAAGGATTTTTATGATTTACTGAAACAATTAAGAGTTGCCAAATCTCAAAATGTACTTGATCTATTTTGGTTTCTCCTCAGTCGCGGGTAACGAAAGTGCTTGTATTACGGCGCATAAAGACTGTGATCTGATAATTAAAGAGATCCTTGACGTTGTCGGGTGGGATATAAATGTAAGTAATAATGATTGTATATGTATATTTTAGAAAATCACATGTCGCTAACTTTAATGTCTTTTTGATATACAGTACTATGATATTAGAAAGAAGAGTAAGGGTGCTCTAAACTATGACTTCTCGAACGTTGAGAAATTTTTGAATAATCAATCAGTAAAGGATGCTCTACGTGTTTGGAACAAACCATTTATCTTATGTAACAAAGCGATATATGACGCATTGATTGGAGATTTGGCGAAGAATTATGATGTTGGAATTCCTACTCTACTATTGGATGGAATCAAGGTGCTTATCTACGCCGGAGATCAGGATCTAATATGCAACTGGGTTGGTATGCCTCGTGCATATTTCAATAAAAAAAAAATTATATATATATATATATATATAGTATTTATGAGTGTACTCTTGCACCACATGTATATTCTTAGGGTGTTTTTGTTTGAATAGGAAATCTCAAGTGGGTGTCTGAAATGAAATGGTATGGAAAAGAAGAATTTGAAAAAGTTTCAAATGTTTCATTCGTTGTTGATGATGTAGACGCAGGACTTCTGAGAAACTATGGACCTCTCACTTTTATCAAGGTTTGTCATTTTGTATCTGAATATGGAAATGTCTTAATCTAGTATTCAATCCAAGTTAACTCAATAACTCTTTTTATATTACAGGTTTATAAAGCTGGTCACATGGTTCCAATGGATAGACCAAAAGTGGCTTTCCAAATGATATGGAATTGGATGATGGGAAACCTAACTCGTTGATAGGCTTTATCAAGTTTTTTCTGGGAGCATGTGGCAACTTTTTTTTAGAATCTTCATCGGAACTTGGAAAGGAATAATTTAGTGTACATGATTGGGCTGAATTCACAACTTTGGAACTACAATGTAATAGTGTGATTAAAATCCAAACTTTTGAATGGAATCTGTTAGGCTTTTTGTGTGGAATATGGTAATTTTCGGGGTCGTATCCCAGGAACCGATAACCCGGTTAAAATACACACTAAAATTAAATAAATGAGTAACAATGGGCTTCTTCATGGTTTTATGACTTTGTTTCTTTGTGTTTTTCTATGTTTTCACGATGTGGGACATGCAGCCTTTGCAAATATATCAGTCTCAAACCTTCATTTGCTCCCTCTTTATTTTATTGTTAAAATACATAACAAGGTAATTGCAACACAAACTGCTGCCTGCAAAGAAAAGGAGAGAGGGACGACGGAGATAAGGGAATTCAAGGAACTACAAAAGAGAAAAAGATTTCCACTTTGACGGACCAAGGTAATTGCAAGCAACATTGAATATGCACTATAGCAACGTTAATACTCTCCTGCTACTGCAACTCTGCATAAGTGAAATAATTTATGTGTCTTGGATTTGCAGGTTAGAGCATGAAGATCAAGATAGTAGAAGATAAGAAAGGAGACAGAGAGAGAAGGAGATTAAGCATTATTCTCAGTATCAGAGTTTTCAAGACTTACTAATCCTGAAAACGGAAATCAAGCCACAGTAAAAGTAGTAATATCAATTCAAAAATCTTAGTAAATATGAGATCGAAACTCAAGTCAAATAAATGACAACTATTATATATAACACAGATGCATATATAGTTACTACACCAGGCCTTCTCTTTCATCTTCACTACGTACGCAATGTGAAACGCTAATACGATTGCCTCCTCATTCTACCTGCATCTGCATGCAATAGTAGAATCATGTTAATTAATATATGCAGCCATTAATCCAATTTCCATGGCAGTTAAAGGGAATATAATATATTATTCGAGTGTCACCATGTATGACTGTAATTGAAAGTGGCATAGTTAATTTAGAAGACAATAAAAGAAAGAAAGCGAACCTCATATCTTTTGTTACGATATACTCTAATATCCTACAACAACTTTTTCTTGATCTTTTTGAGCATGGTCAAGACATCGCTCATGTTTATCCGATCTTCTGGTGAATCTTCTGTGCAAGCCAAAGCCAATTCCATAAGAGAGGACATACAAGTCAATTTAGCATCAAAGTGTTTGTCTTCTCTCTTCAGCAAATTGGCATCCACCACTCCAATTAGCGCATGTGCTAATGACTCTTTCACCCAAAGTTTCAAATTCAGTTCTCCAACAAACATTTCATCAGTAGGTTTCTTTCTTGTGAAGGTTTCCATCGGTAGGATACCAAAATCATAGACATCGCATCTTGTAGAAACAATGTCCTCCGATCCATACTCTAAAAATATTCAAATTGGTAGTCATCAAAAGATTATACCACAATACTCTATAAAATAAGGAATGAATCAAGTCACATAAAATTAAATGCACTAAGAATAAATGATGAAACTTGTTGAATATTGTCACCTAGAGCCATGTATCCAATGGTTGCCAATGTCATTGTTTGTCTCATAACTTTTCCTTCACCCAAGAGTTTGGCAATGCCAAAGTCACCAACACGTGCAACCATATCTTCATCCAGGAGGATGTTGCTAGGTTTTAGATCACAATGAACAACTGGTGTTGAATAGCCTTAGTGTAGATATTCCAATGTAGAGGCAACATCTTCCATTATGTTTAGCCTTTGGACTACATCCAAGAAATAGTTGTGAGAATACAATCATTTTTGTAGGCTTCCATTAGGATGAGCTCCAATACCAAGCCTTTGAAATCCATGTTGTTTGTGCAACTGCTAATAATCTTCACAAGATTACGATGTCGAACGTTGCGCATCACTTCACACTCGGCTTCAAAATTTCTAAAAGCTCCCACTAATTGCAAATTGAAGACCTTTATCGCAATTTTCTTTCCATCCAAAAGTATTCCCTTCTATACATAACCAAAACTTCCACTCCCAAGCAAGTTGTCTTCACTAAATCCTTTTGTTGCCTGTTCAAGTTCCAGATAGGAAATTCTTCTCCACGTTGCAAGAGGTATTAGATTATCTTGTGTTGCCAAATTTGGTTTACTTGTTTGGCATCTTAAAAGAATAACTATAACAAGCACCACCAATATTGCAAATGCAAATATTGGAGGCAAAATGTATTTCAATAAAACTAGTTTGGATCTTTCTGTTCTAGTATCTTTGCATGGTGGGAGTTGAAATCGGGGTAGGCCACAAAGCCCATTGTTGGACACAAATGATTGAGTTGAGAAGTTTGCAAACGGTCCAGACTTTGGAATTTCTCCTTGTAACTTGTTGAAAGAGACATTAAAATACTTCAGATATGAAAGTTTCTCCAATGACTTCAGAATCACTCCTGAGAGGTTATTATTAGAGAGATCCAAACTCTCCAAACTTACCAAACCATCAAATGATTCTGAAATAGTACCTTCAAAAGTATTTTTTGCAAGCAAGAGTTGCTTTAGATCTTTTAGTCCCGGCCCCAATGCCATTGGGAATATTTCCTGACAGTTGATTTCTCGACAAATCAACTTCGATGAGTACCTTTAAACTTCCAATTTCTGAAGAAAGGGAGCCACTCAAAGAGTTTGAATTTAGGTAAATCCCCAAGATATAAGTAAGGCTCCATAAGGTTGTTGGAATAGCGGAATTGAGCCTATTTGAGCTCAAATTGAGATATCTCAAACTTGATAGATTGCCAATACATGCAGGTATTGATCCATTTAACATATTGTCATCAAATGCCAAAGTGTAAGACTTCTGTAATTGACAAAGTTCTGTCGGAATCTTTCCTTGTAATTTATTTTTAGACAAAAGCAACTCCTGGAGCTTCTGTGATCTACCGATTGCAGGTGGAACTAGTCCAGTTAGTTCATTATCTTCAAGGCTTATAAATATTACGTTGCTTAAGTTACCAATTTCCGTGGGAATGCTCCCTTTAAGTTATCAATGTATTAGATTAATGATTTCAAGTGCCGAAGAGAAATTGCCAATAGAACTAGGAAGAGTACCATTCAATGGATTGTATGCTAACTGAAGAAGTCTTAAATTCCAGCAATTCGTCAAGGAAGAGAGAAACGTCAATTCTTGGGAAGATGATTCACCAGCCAAGTCATTGGATCCAAGGCTAAGCCACTCAAGGGATCTCAAGTTGCCGAGATTGGTGGGAATAATTCCAGTGAAGGAGTTTTCTCCAAAGTCTATCAAGCTGAGTTTGAAAGCATTGGAGATGGAGCCTGGGATTGGGCCGCTAAGTTGATTATTCGATAGATAAATTTCCTCAAGATTTGAAAGAGTATGACCTATGC
Organism: Tripterygium wilfordii; assembly: GCF_013401445.1. Taxonomy (NCBI): domain Eukaryota; kingdom Viridiplantae; phylum Streptophyta; class Magnoliopsida; order Celastrales; family Celastraceae; genus Tripterygium; species Tripterygium wilfordii. The sequence goes on from NC_052245.1 coordinate 3,258,690, forward strand.
TTGATGGAAGATTTCCTGTAAGTTGGTTTTCCGATAGTGAGAGGGCTTTTAGTGTTGAAATGTTGAAAATACTAGATGGAATGTTGTTGGTGAGGTTGTTTGACACCAATACTAGTGCCTCCATGTTTTGCAGGTGCCCAACTTCCGAGGGGATTTTACCTGTCAAAGAAGTGAATCGTTACTTCTCTGTTCTTCCAAAAAAATTTGACACATGATTCTTGAAAAAGTCAAACTTATAAACGTAAGTAACTTTTCACAAGGTAGATCATTCCTTTTCTGTCAACTTTAGGAAAAAAAACTTTTTACTCTATTAACATGTATATATAGAGCAAGGATGTATTAAAACTGTTAGAAATATATAGAACTTGATAAAATAAAAAAAGAAAGTACGTGGTTACCTTTCAACTAATTGTCATGGAGATCTAAGTCCTCGAGCATAGTACAATTTTCAATACTTTTAGGTATCCCTCCTGTAAGCTTATTTTCACCAAGATAAATCCCCTGAAGTAGAGGAAGATGGTAGCATATATCCACTGGAAGACTCCCAACTAAGTTATTTCCATGCAATTTGATAATTTTTAGAGAAGAGATGTTGAAGATCGAAAACGGAATTGGACCTCCGACTCCCATTTTCATCATGACGAGTATCTCCAATTCAACAAGATTACCCAGTTCTTGCGGAATGTGATCACCTTTAATTTTTATGAACATGAATGTAGTTGGTATTATTTTTTGGAAGAGTGGGGCTATTGCTCATGCTAATTTATTTTAAATAAAAATAAATATGCTTTGAGATGACCAAGTCAGTAGTCATACCTGTTAAATTGTTGGAACTTAGATATAAGTCCTTAAGCTTAGTCAAGCTCCCGATACACCTAGGTATGGTTCCAACAAACGTGTTATTTACAAATGATAATGTCTCAACCTTTTGAAGACATTTGCACATAACATTTGGTAAAGAGCCTGAAAGCCTGTTGTATTCAACAGATAGTTGTTTCAAGCTGGGAAGCTGGCCTCCCTCAAATGGGACGCTCCCTTCAATAAGGTTATCTCCTAAATCCATAATCTCCAGCTTTGACATGTTGAACAAGGAATGAGGGATGATACCAGAGAAGCTATTATGATAAACAGTAATTCGCTTAAGTCGGGGCAGCTTTCCCAACTCCTTTGGTAGAGGGCCATGAAAATTGTTGAATGAGATGTTTAGAGAAATTAGGAATGAGAGATTTTCGAGGTGTGGAGATATGATTCCTTGGAGTCTCATGTTCGAAAGATTCAAGGCAGTGACCCTTCCATGGCGCGCACTGCAAGAGACACCAACCCATTGACACATTGGGGTGGAGGTCGACCAATTTTGTGCTATGATGTCAGAATTGTTCTATGAGCTTTGAAATCAAGAAGAGCATATTGATCAGTGATGATGTTAGTCACAACCTTAGATGTACTAACCACCATGAACTGAACCAACACCAGTGAAACCAAATGGAAAATAGTACTCTCCATGAATGAAAATTATATATATCAACCACAATATGTATGTGTAGATAAGCTGAGATGATAACTGTGTGTGTGTATATATATATAAAAGAATAGCAAGGTCAAGCCGGCCAAGCACAATAGTGGCTCCAATATTTGCAGTGGTAGACACATCCGCGTGGTACTCACTAAATAAACGCAATCAAACACGTTATTGAAATAAAACGTAAGAAGCCATAACAACAAAGTGTACAAAACTACAAAAATATTTTTGTGTCAAATTTGATTTCAATGGGCTAAATATTGATATTTATTTATTTTTAATATATATTCGATTTAATTACATTATTAGTTCTAGTAAAAGTTTAAAACCATTTCATATCACTATTATATTACAAATGGAAAATATATATATATATATATATGTAGTAACCGGATTTCGTCCGATCCGAAAAAGAAAAAAATAGGAAAAGAACACAAAAAATGCAAAAGCTCATTTCTTTGACCTATAAGCACATAGATATTCCTAATCCCTTTCTTGGATCCTTAAATACTCAAATCTTGACCCAATAAGATCAAATCTTAGAAAATATCTAAAAATAAGAGAATTGTTTTAATCTTTTTATTGTTTTTGCTAGAAGAATGGAAAAGTAAAAAATAAGAAAGAAAAAGCCAAGAATAAAAAGAAGGAGACAAAGAGAGAAATGTGGCACAAATTGGGGAAAGAATAAAAAGAAAGAGACAAAGAGAGAAATGTGGCACAAATTAGGGAAAGAAAAAGAATAAAAAGAAAGAGACAAAGAGAGAAATGTGGCACAAATTGGGGAAAGAAAAAGAATAAAAAGAAGGAGACAAAGAGAGAAATGTGGCACAAATTGGGGAAAGAAAAAGAATAAGAAGAGGGGAGAAGAGACTTTGGGGAGGGGAGAAAAAACAAAAAAAGAAGAGAGGAAGAGAGGAGGCGTGAGAGAGAGGAAGAAAGGAGGAGACTTTGGTTTTTTGGTGAAGCAAAAACAAAAAAGAAGAGAAAGAAGAAAGGAGGAGATTTGGAGAAGCAACCGAGCAAAAGAAGAGAAGAAGTTTGGTTTTCTTTGTCTCCTTGAGAAGGTAATGACTCAAATTCCTTGATTCAAATTTGGTTTTATTCTATGTGTTTGTTCGGACTCGTTGCCAATATGTTTACGTCATTGTTCAAACCTTTTGCTCATAGATCTGGTTCATGATGTGGGTTTTTGTTTTGTTCGATATTGATGATGATTGACTAAGGTTATTCCTTGTTTTTACCCTGCTAGTTGTAATAGATTTGCTGGTTTTTGTGCCGGATTTGGTCTTGTAATTTTCAAGTTCTATATAGAATGATAATCGGTGGTATTGGTACGGGATTTGGACTTGGTTTTGCAATACTGGATTTGGATTTGACTCATTCATAATCAGTCAATATGGCATGCTAATATACTGAATATATTTGTTGTTTGTTTGAGTATATTTTGATGTCCGGTTTGAGTATAATTGATGTTTTGTATATATGTTTTTTTGTTCAAAACCCGGCAACATTAGGAATAAGTTGTATAGGTTTTTTTAGAGATTTATGTTTATATGTGTACGGTATGTGTGTATTTATACATGGTTTGGATGTGTGTATATGCATATATTGTATATATGTTTATATGTATATGTAAATCTTTAAGTATGTGTTTGGTTTGATATTATATTTGAATACCCATATTGACCCCCATTTTTGTGTTTATTTGTTGGGTTTGGATTGAGTTGAACATTATTTGGGCCGGGATCAAGGAGAACTTGAATAATTTTAGGATTTTGCTTAAGATATTCTTTATTCTTTGTTTAAGTATGTATATTTGGCCCTTATGTTGAGTATATCACCCCCATTAACATGTATAACTTGGACATTAATTATTTGGATTTTTATTTATTTATTATAAGTATATGAGTTTAATATAGGTCATTTCAATTAAGAAAATCATGAATTGATTCCCTTTATTCGAATTATGGACCTTATTTGATTTCATTTATTAATTTGCCATAAGTTGGCAATAATAGATTAAGTTGATAGATGACACTTTTCCAAATAATCATTTATACTATAAGTTGGTGTTTAAAATTAAACCTACCAAAAGTTGGTAGGACATTTTATTAAATAAACCATAAGTTGGTATCTAAAAAAAACCTACCAAAAGTTGGTAGGACATTTTATCATTAACACCATAAGTTGGTGTTTAAAATTAAACCTACCAAAAGTTGGTAGGACATTTTATCATTTACACCATAAGTTGGTGTTTAAAATTAAACCTACCAAAAGTTGGTAGGACATTTTATAATTAACACCATAAGTTGGTGTTTAAAATTAAATCTACCAAAAGTTGGTAGTGTGGCTCCAAATAAAAACTATCATAAGTTTTAGTAATATTACAATTTTTTTTTTAATGCTATCATAAGTTGATAGTATTCTTACAAATCTTTTCCCAAAACTATCATAAGTTGATAGTGTTATTTCAAACCTATTTCCAAATAAAAATCATCATAAATTGATAGTAATATTCCAAGCTTTTTTTCAAACACTATCATAAGTTGATAAGTGTGTTGAAAGTAATAATTCAAACTTTAACAATTACACCTTGCAAAGAGCAAGTTTCCATAAGATAGCCATTAGATTAATCCGGGTAACCGTTTTCAAATGGGAGTTGTGGGGTGCCTAACACCTTCCCCACACTCAATCGATCCCCGTACCCTTTTCTCTGGTTCGCAGGTCTTTTCGGTGTCCAATTGCACCTTAAATCAATTGGTGGCGACTCTAAACATTTTTCATCCTCAAACGCCGGTCCGCGTCGTGACCCCGGTTGCGACAACTGGCGACTCTGCTGGGGACACCAGGTTTTTTAAACCTAAAAGGGTCAAGCCCATATGATTAAATTGATTGGCTACGGTTACTTCTTTTTGTATGATTAATTGTTTGTTTCCTTTATATGTTAGAGATGTTGATTTATTTTGTTGTGGTAAAGTATTTGTCATCTCATACATTTACACTCACTGTAGCCTACCACCCGGCTCTACCTTTAGTATTAGAGAGGGTTGACCACTATTCTCGTGAGATTCCGTCTCCGCATGGATAGTGGAAGATATCCTCACCGGATCGACTTCTCTTAAAAGTTAAGGGAGGAGCTTTTGTCCCAATAGTTGGGATTTTAAAAGTAACATGATCTGGGACCTCGCGGAGTAGTTAGATAAACTTACCCATGCACTTTATAAAGCCCTAGATCCATGGCCGAAACCTCTAGAAATTTAGGTTACCCCATGTAATGCCATGTTTTATTTTGTGTGATTTATTCATTTGCGGCTGATGTTTTGTTGTACACATTCTTAATTGGGATTTTAGTGCATCATTAATCATAGCTTTCAAGAAGCAACATCGTCACCCCTATCAGACTCGCCTACAATCAAGAATTATTGAGAATATGGAGCAGGAAATGGGTGAGCATAATCAGAATCAGGATATAGTTGAAATCAAAGAACAGATGGCCTTATTGATGAAGAATATGGCGTTGCTGATGAAAGGAAAGAGAGTAGCTGAAAATTCTGAAATACTAGAGATTCCTGAGAATCATCTGCACCAGGAAATACCAACTTACCCACCCGGGTTTACTCCTATTCGTAATCAGCCTTTGCCTGGTTTGCATCAGCATCAGTATGTTTCCCAACAGGCAACCACTCAGAACCCGACATATATTCATTCAGCTGAGACCCATGTGCATGATAATCCCTTCCCAGTCAACGCTAATATTGCGGAAGCTGTAACCGCCAGAGTAGTGAATGAGGAAGTTCAGAATGAAGAAAATAACTCAATAGTTGCCATTAAGAAGTTGGAAAAGAGATTAAGAGCCATGGAGGGTTTTAATGTTTCAGGGATGTTGAATCCGGCCAATTTGTGCCTTGTGAAGAATCTGAATATTCCGCATGATTTTGTACTACCAAAATTTAGTTTGTTTGATGGCACTGGAGTTCCATTGGATCATCTAACGATGTATTGTCGACGTATGCAGCCATATGCAAGCAATGAGAAAGTGTTGATGCATTATTTCCAAGATAGTCTGATTGGGGCAGCTCAAAGGTGGTTCAATACCCTTAATCCCTCATCAGTAGCTTCGTGGGAGGATTTGGCTGAAGTGTTTATGAAGCAATATAAGCACAATGAAGAGAAGATCCCTACCATTTATGATCTGCAGAATACAACAATGAAGAGTGGGGAAAGCTTCAGGGAGTTTGCTCATCGATGGAGGGATTTGGCAGCCCAGATAATTCCACCACTGTCAGAGAAGGATTTGTTGAATGCTTTTATTGATGCTCTCCAGGAACCTTATACTTCCAATTTGGCAGGAGGTGGCCACAATAACCTAGCTGATATGATACAGGCAGGAGAGCGAGTTGAACGATGTATGAAGAGAGGTACTCTGCATTATCCCACCCTTGATAAACCGGACCCAGCTAAAGGAAGTAAAGGCAAAAAGACTGAAGTGCATTCTGTAAATTTTGATCCCGCTGTTTATGGTGCGCTTACTTCAGACTATCGCCCTAGAAGCAATGCCCCAAGGATGTCAAACCCAGAAGTCTACTATAACCAACACCACATCCGAAATCCTTACCCACCCCGATTCAATACACCGCTACCCAATCAGTACTCGCAAAACCCAAACACTTACCCAAACTTTCAGAACCCAAATACCTACCAAAACCCTCGTCCAAATTTCCAAAATCCAAGACCCAGAAGGCCGGTGGAACGTTTTGACCCTATACCTATGACATATACGGAGTGTTTCACTAAGCTACAAGCCCAAGGGGCGGTAGTACCAATACCTGGAAGAGTTCACCAGCCTCCATATCCTACCTGGTATGATCCAAATTCTACATGTCTTTACCATGGGGGCGCACCCGGACATTCAACTGAAGCATGTTTGACTTTCAAGAGGTTAATTCAGGGGATGATTGAAGCAAAATGGCTCAACTTGGATGCTGTGGACAAACCAAATGTTAACAACAATCCGCTGCCAAACCATGGAAATGAGGATGTGAATTGTGTTGGTGAGTCTCGTGTTATCAAGAGATGGGTGTCAGAGATTACGATGCCATTGAGCCAGTTATTTGACATCTTAAAGGAGCAAGGGATGATTGAAATGATGAGTTCTTTCCGCCAAAGTAATCAACTTGACACAATTAAGACTTGCAAATTTCACAGTGGAATGGAAGGTCATACTATTGAAGAATGCAATGATTTTCGAGAGAACGTACAAGAGTTGATGGATTTGAGGAGAATTATTTTTGAAGAAGGAGAAAGTCGAGAGGGCCATATCAATGTCTTAGGGGGTTACTACCAAGGACCAAGGCCGAATTGTGTGAAACCTTTTGTTCTACAATACTCTACAGAGGACAAGCCAATGACTGTGACTCCAAAAATAGATCCTTTGTACAAGAATGACAAGGCTGTGCCATGGAATTATGAAGCAGGAGCTAGTGGAAAGCAAGGAGAAGTGGTAGATAATATTTCTGGCGTCGGTGGAGTTACCCGGAGTGGAAGATGTTACACGAGAAATGAGACAGAAGGGAATCTAATGGTGGACCTTGAAGCAGAGCGTAAAAGGAAAGGGAAAGCAATACCTGAAGTTGAAAAGTCAGGTTTTATTCCAGAAGAAGGTCTTTTTGTACGCCCAGAAGAGAAAAAGAAAGTGGTAACTGACGTGGAAGTTCAGGAGTTCCTGAAAATTATTCGGCAGAGTGAGTACATGGTGGTGGATCAATTGAAGAAAACCCCTGCAAAAATTTCGATCTTGGAGTTGATAATGAGCTCTGAACCACATCGACAAGTCTTGATGAGAATGTTAAACCAGGCATATGTATCAGACAAGATTCCTACAGACTCTTTCAATGGCATTGTAGGAAATGTGTTGGCCTCCCATTTGCTGTCCTTTACTGAAGATGATATTCCGCCTGAAGGGATGGGGCACAACAAAGCTTTGCATATTTCAGCCATGTGCCGTGGAAAGGAATTAGTAAGTATCCTGGTGGACAATGGGTCATCCCTCAATATTTTACCAAAGGAGACTTTTGAGAAGCTACCAATTGACAGATCTTATCTAAGACAAGTACCAATGGTAGTGAGAGCATTCGACGGAACACGTAGAGAGATTATGGGAGAAATTGAAATACCTTTACAGGTTGCAAGTGTAATGTTCAATGTGCCGTTTGTGGTAATGGATATCTCACCAACCTATAGTTGCCTGTTGGGACGCCCTTGGATTCACTCTGCGGGAGCTGTTCCATCATCGTTGCACCAAATGCTCAAATTTGTTTATGATGAAAGGGTTTACATAGTAAAGGGTCAGTCAGAATGGATGGTTGCCAGCTTGTCTAATAGTTCTCCTATTGATGCTCCGACAGAGGGGATTCAGAGTTCATTCCAATCTTTTGAAATTGCTAGTGCTAGCTACGGGAAGGAAGGACTTTCTCCCCTAAAGCCACAAATATCAAAGGTTACGAAGAATGTAGCAAAATTTATGTTGAAAAAGGGGTTTCGCCCAGGAGAAGGACTCGGTAAGAATCGACAGGGAATTAAGAAGCCAGTAGAAATGGTGAAACATCCAGAACGCTGGGGTTTGGGTTATAAGCCAACTAGGGTTGACAGAAATCGTGTGCAAGCAGAAAAACAGGCGAAGAGGCTTGCCCGTTTGGAAGGAAAGGAATTGGAAGTTGAAAAGAAACCGATTCCCTGGCTTTATGACAGTTTTGTGTATGGAGGGATGCAAAACAAGATAAGTTTGACTGACACTGGGGCAGTTTTTGGAAAACTGTCATTTCAAAGCTCGACTGGTGTAACTAGGGCGATTTTGGCAAATATATGTGATCATTTTGAAAAATTCCAAGTTGCTGTGGTGGAAGGGGAACAGAGTTCAGCTGCTAGACCTTGCTTTGTCATCTCGCGTCCTTCAAATTTCAAACTTAGCAACTGGACCAGTTTGGAGCTCCCAGTATCTCTCAAGAACCTGCAAGAGTAATCCCGAGTGCACTACCATCGTGGGCCTAGCTCACGGCTTTCGTTTGGATCTTTTGTAATGAGCATGCTTTACTTTGCTTTCAATAGATTTTATAGTATGGCGATTGCATGTTCTATCTTTGTTCACATTTCCTTTTCCATGAAATGAAAATCTCTTGATAGTCATCCATATTCATGTTTCTTCATTTCCATTCAAGTGTTATTCTCCATTCTCAAAACCACTTTCATTCATTTCTTTAACAGGATTGAAAATGATGATAATAAAGAGGACGAACTTAATGACCCAGATTTTGATGCACCCATTAGCAATGTTGAATCTGACTATGAAATAGACGAAGAAATGGAGATTTTTCCTGAGATATTAAGACAAGTCAATCAAGAAGAGAAAATAATACAGCCGCATCAAGAGTTAACTGAAGTCGTGAATTTGGGAACTGAAACGGAGAAAAAGGAAGTCAAGATAGGAGCTGCCTTTGAAGGAGAAAGCAAAAAGAAGTTGATAGATTTATTGCATAGTTACCAGGATGTCTTTGCATGGTCTTATCAGGACATGCCGGGTCTTGATACAAACATTGTTGTTCATAAGTTGCCATTAATTCCAGAATGTACCCCTGTGAAACAAAAATTGAGGAGAATGAAAGTAGACATGTTGTTGAAGATAAGAGATGAAGTGAAGAAGCAGTTTGATGCTGGTTTCTTGGCAGTGGCTCGATATCCAAAATGGGTGGCGAATATTGTACCTGTCCCCAAAAAAGATGGCAAAGTTCGGATGTGTGTCGACTATAGAGACCTTAATCGTGCAAGCCCAAAGGATAACTTCCCTCTTCCTCACATTGATGTTTTAGTGGATAATACAGCCAGACATTCTACCTTCTCTTTCATGGATGGATTTTCGGGTTACAATCAGATCAAGATGGCACCAGAAGATCGCGAGAAAACAACTTTTATTACTCTATGGGGAACCTTCTGTTATAAAGTCATGCCTTTTGGTTTGAAGAATGCCGGTGCCACTTATCAAAGGGCCATGGTCACTTTGTTTCATGATATGATGCATAAAGAAGTTGAAGTATATGTCGATGATATGATAGCAAAATCCAAAGAAGGTGAAGATCATATTGTGAATCTCCAGAAGTTGTTTGATCGATTAAGGAAGCATCAATTGAAGTTGAATCCAGCTAAGTGCACATTTGGGGCAACCTCGGGGAAGTTGTTAGGTTTCATTGTAAGCAGGAAAGGAATCGAAGTAGATCCTGATAAAGTGAAGGCGATCTTGGAGATGTCACCCCCTCGGACAGAAAAGGAGGTTAGGGGTTTCTTGGGAAGATTGAATTACATTGCCAGATTCATTTCACAGTTGACGGCTACTTGTGAACCTATCTTTAAATTGTTGCGTAAAAGTAACTCTACTGAGTGGAATAAAGATTGTCAGGTAGCCTTCGAAAAGATCAAGCAATACTTGAAAAGTCCTCCAGTGTTGATGCCTCCTGTGGCTGGCAGGCCGCTTATTCTCTATTTGACTGTCTCAGATAGTTCGATGGGATGTGTGCTCGGACAACATGACTCATCAGGAAGGATAGAGCATGCCATTTATTACTTAAGCAAAAAGTTTACCAGTTGTGAAGCAAATTATTCGATGTTAGAGAAGACTTGTTGCTCGTTGGTTTGGGCTGCGCATCGACTTAGACAATACATGCTTTATCACACTACATGGTTGATTTCCAGGATGGATCCTATCAAGTACATTTTTGAGAAACCTTCTCTTTCAGGGAGGATAGCTAAATGGCAAATGTTATTATCAGAATATGATATTTTATATGTCACACAGAAGGCAACCAAGGGGAGTGCAATAGCAGATTATTTGGCAGAGGGAGCGATTGATGATACTCAAACTATGGATTTGAAATTTCCAGATATTGATGTCATGACTGTGTCGATAGAAGAAGAGAATCAAAAGAATTTGGCAAAATGGACTATGTTGTTTGATGGCGCTTCTAATATTATAGGATGCGGAATTGGTGCAGTGTTAATATCACCTGAAGAGAAGGTTATACCGTTTACAGCTAAGTTGTATTTCGAATGTACCAACAATGTGGCTGAGTATGAAGCATGTACGATGGGAATTCAAGCTGCCATTGATATGGGGATTAGGAGGCTACAGGTCTATGGTGATTCACAGTTGGTGATTAGGCAATTGAATGACGAATGGGAAACCAAAGATGACAAGCTTATTCCATACTACCAGCATATCAAAAAATTAATCAAGTTTTTTGATTGGGTGGAGCTGGATTATATCCCAAGGGGAGAAAATCAAATAGCAGATGCTCTGGCAACTCTGGCAGCAATGTTTGATGTAGACCCAAAAGGGGAAGTGCAGGTGATTAAAATCGAGAAACGAGAAGTTCGAGGTTACTGTTTAAATTTGGAGGGAGAGCCTGATGGTAAACCGTGGTATCATGATATTCAACAGTACATTGAGAAGAAGGAATATCCATCAGGAGCATCAGAAAATGATAAGCGTACCATCAGGAGATTGGCGGGATCTTTCTTCTTGAGTGGAAATGTTCTTTATAAAAGGAATGATGGGATAGTTTTCTTACGATGTGTTGATATTGCTGAGGCTAAGCAAATCATGGAGGAAATTCATGAAGGGATATGTGGGACTCATTCTAGTGGATATGCAATGGCAAGGAAGATTATACGTGCAGGGTATTATTGGTTAACCATGGAGAGGGATTGTATAAGTTATGCAAATAGATGCCACAAGTGTCAGATTAATGCAGACAGGACACATGTTCCCGTTAATCCATTACATGTGTTGACGTCACCATGGCCTTTCTCTATGTGGGGATTAGATGTCATCGGTTCAATTGAGCCAAAGGCTTCTAATGGGCATCGTTTCATTTTGGTTGCCATTGATTATTTTACCAAATGGGTGGAGGCTGCTTCATATTCTAATGTGACGAGTAGCGTGGTTGTTCGGTTTTTGAGGAAAGAGATTGTTTGTCGATATGGAGTCCCGGAAAGAATTATTACTGATAATGGCACGAATTTCAATAGCAAAATGGTGAAAGGTTTTTGTGACCAGTTCAAAATTCGTCATCATAATTCGACGCCATACCGACCAAAGATGAATGGGGCTGTTGAGGCGGCGAATAAGAATATCAAGAAGATCATCAGGAAGATGACAGAGAATTACAAAGATTGGCATGAGAAGCTCCCTTTTGCTCTATATGGTTATCGGACATCAATACGCACATCTACCGGGGAGACTCCTTTCTCTTTGGTGTATGGTATGGAAGCAGTTTTGCCTATCGAAGTGGAGATTCCATCCCTTCGAGTAGTTCTGGAGGCAGGTTTGGAAGAATCAGAATGGACTCGAACGAGATATGAGCAGTTGAATTTGATAGAAGAACGAAGATTAAGAGCAATTTGCAAAGGGCAATTGTATCAAAGAAGATTGATGAAAGCACATAATAAGAAAGTTCGGCCTCGCAGCTTCAGGGGGGGAGAGTTAGTGTTGAAGATGATTTTGCCACCTCAAAAGGATCACCGAGGGAAGTGGACACCGAATTATGAGGGACCATATGTGGTGAAAAAAGCTTTTGAAGGAGGAGCATTAATATTGACAAGAATGGATGGAGAAGAATTGCCTAATCCGGTGAATGCAGACGCCATCAAAAAGTATTACCCCTAGCAAAAAAAAAAAAAAAAAAAAAAAAAAAAAAAAAAAAAAAAACTCGCTAGATTGAAAACCCGAAAGGGCGATCTAGGCAAAAATTAGAGTAAAAAGCTCGCTAGATTGAAAACCCGAAAGGGCGGTCTAGGCAAAAATTAGAGCAATAAAAATTCCGCTGGAGTGAAAATCCCCCGTGGACGCTTCAGGCAAAAATTAGGGAAAGAAGAAAAGTCTCTACTATAGTGAAAACCCTTCATGGGAGCTTCAAATAATATTGAGATCAGAAGGGTGTGGTGAAAGCAACTAAGGGGAATGAGGCAGAGGCCTTTCGAGGATTTGAGATGAATATAAGGAAATACAATGAATGACAGATGGCGAGGCTGTACACAGGTGAATTGGCTATGTTCAGGGGTATGCATGATGAGGCTGCGAAGGAGACGAGTGATATGGAAGTAGTCAGATTCAATAATTGCAAAATGGGGGCACACAAAACTGGGGCAGTTTTGTGCGGAATCGGAATTATTTCATTCATATCTTGCAAAGATTTCTGCTATTTCCTTTGTTTCTAACCTTCTGGAATCATATACGTACCTCGTCAGTTTCTCTTGTTATCTATCCATTTTAATAAAATGCTCTGAGGTCATTCATTTCTGAGTTCCTAATTCATTGATTGTTTTCATCAAAATTTTGATTGCTTGCGCAAAATTCTCATATAGTACAAGCATCGCCATGCTATTGAATTTATTTGAAATTGAGTAAAGTAATAAAAGAATTATGACAAGTGCATTAGGATATTGTTCTTCACAGGGACTTGAAAGATTTTGGTGTTCTTGGCTATGACGGAGCTAAAGGAAATTAAATGACGCTAAAAGGCATGGGGGAGTCGGAGAGATTGTGGTGTTCTTAACTCTAGGAGGGCTAAAAGAAATTAAATGGCGTTAAAAGGCATTAGTGGAGGCCAGGGAGATTTTGTTTAGCATTAAAGATACGTCGGATTTGATGGAAATCAGATGTAAACAGTAAATCGATGGGAAGATCAGACAAAAGAGAATGAAAGATACAAGAATAAGGGTAACATGGCAGATTGAAGATAGGATGGAATCAAAAGATGCAGTCTTCTCATGAGGGATAATGGCAGGATGATAGGGGTGATGGTGCTGACGACAATTAACCGAAGTCGAATTTTCAAAATGAAAAAAATAAAATACAATTTCTCTTCATACATTCATACACTCATGGATATTTTCTTGCATAAAGTTCACACAAACATTTGGCCAAGCCGGGAATGGCCTCATGATCCCGTGCCCTTTATTTTTCTGCTCCAACATTTGGCCAAGCCGGGAATGGCCTCGTGATCCCGTGCCCTTTATTTTTCTACCACCAACATTTGGCCAAGCCGGGAATGGCCTCGTGATCCCGTGCCCTTTATTTTTCTGCACCAACATTTGGCCAAGCCGGGAATGGCCTCGTGATCCCGTGCCCTTTATTTTTCTGCACAAACATTTGGCCAAGCCGGGAATGGCCTCGTGATCCCGTGCCCTTTATTTTTCTGCACCAACATTTGGCCAAGCCGGGAATGGCCTCGTGATCCCGTGCCCTTTATTTTTCTGCACAAACATTTGGCCAAGCCGGGAATGGCCTCGTGATCCCGTGCCCTTTATTTTTCTGCACCAACATTTGGCCAAGCCGGGAATGGCCTCGTGATCCCGTGCCCTTTATTTTTCTGCACAAACATTTGGCCAAGCCGGGAATGGCCTCGTGATCCCGTGCCCTTTATTTTTCTGCACCAACATTTGGCCAAGCCGGGAATGGCCTCGTGATCCCGTGCCCCTTTATTTTCTTGCACAAACAGTTGGCCAAGCCGGGAATGGCCTTGTGATCCCGTGCCCCTTTATTTTCTTGAACAAACATTTGGCCAAACCAGGAATGGCCATAGTGATCCCGTGTATTTCAATTCTCGTACGAAACTCGGTTGACTACGCCTTTGTTTGCCTTTTATTTCATAAAGGACATACAAAGGGGGGCAGCTGTAGTAACCGGATTTCGTCCGATCCGAAAAAGAAAAAAATAGGAAAAGAACACAAAAAATGCAAAAGCTCATTTCTTTGACCTATAAGCACATAGATATTCATAATCCCTTTCTTGGATCCTTAAATACTCAAATCTTGACCCAATAAGATCAAATCTTAGAAAATATCTAAAAATAAGAGAATTGTTTTAATCTTTTTATTGTTTTTGCTAGAAGAATGGAAAAGTAAAAAATAAGAAAGAAAAAGCCAAGAATAAAAAGAAGGAGACAAAGAGAGAAATGTGGCACAAATTGGGGAAAGAATAAAAAGAAAGAGACAAAGAGAGAAATGTGGCACAAATTAGGGAAAGAAAAAGAATAAAAAGAAAGAGACAAAGAGAGAAATGTGGCACAAATTGGGGAAAGAAAAAGAATAAAAAGAAGGAGACAAAGAGAGAAATGTGGCACAAATTGGGGAAAGAAAAAGAATAAGAAGAGGGGAGAAGAGACTTTGGGGAGGGGAGAAAAAACAAAAAAAGAAGAGAGGAAGAGAGGAGGCGTGAGAGAGAGGAAGAAAGGAGGAGACTTTGGTTTTTTGGTGAAGCAAAAACAAAAAAGAAGAGAAAGAAGAAAGGAGGAGATTTGGAGAAGCAACCGAGCAAAAGAAGAGAAGAAGTTTGGTTTTCTTTGTCTCCTTGAGAAGGTAATGACTCAAATTCCTTGATTCAAATTTGGTTTTATTCTATGTGTTTGTTCGGACTCGTTGCCAATATGTTTACGTCATTGTTCAAACCTTTTGCTCATAGATCTGGTTCATGATGTGGGTTTTTGTTTTGTTCGATATTGATGATGATTGACTAAGGTTATTCCTTGTTTTTACCCTGCTAGTTGTAATAGATTTGCTGGTTTTTGTGCCGGATTTGGTCTTGTAATTTTCAAGTTCTATATAGAATGATAATCGGTGGTATTGGTACGGGATTTGGACTTGGTTTTGCAATACTGGATTTGGATTTGACTCATTCATAATCAGTCAATATGGCATGCTAATATACTGAATATATTTGTTGTTTGTTTGAGTATATTTTGATGTCCGGTTTGAGTATAATTGATGTTTTGTATATATGTTTTTTTGTTCAAAACCCGGCAACATTAGGAATAAGTTGTATAGGTTTTTTTAGAGATTTATGTTTATATGTGTACGGTATGTGTGTATTTATACATGGTTTGGATGTGTGTATATGCATATATTGTATATATGTTTATATGTATATGTAAATCTTTAAGTATGTGTTTGGTTTGATATTATATTTGAATACCCATATTGACCCCCATTTTTGTGTTTATTTGTTGGGTTTGGATTGAGTTGAACATTATTTGGGCCGGGATCAAGGAGAACTTGAATAATTTTAGGATTTTGCTTAAGATATTCTTTATTCTTTGTTTAAGTATGTATATTTGGCCCTTATGTTGAGTATATCACCCCCATTAACATGTATAACTTGGACATTAATTATTTGGATTTTTATTTATTTATTATAAGTATATGAGTTTAATATAGGTCATTTCAATTAAGAAAATCATGAATTGATTCCCTTTATTCGAATTATGGACCTTATTTGATTTCATTTATTAATTTGCCATAAGTTGGCAATAATAGATTAAGTTGATAGATGACACTTTTCCAAATAATCATTTATACTATAAGTTGGTGTTTAAAATTAAACCTACCAAAAGTTGGTAGGACATTTTATTAAATAAACCATAAGTTGGTATCTAAAAAAAACCTACCAAAAGTTGGTAGGACATTTTATCATTAACACCATAAGTTGGTGTTTAAAATTAAACCTACCAAAAGTTGGTAGGACATTTTATCATTTACACCATAAGTTGGTGTTTAAAATTAAACCTACCAAAAGTTGGTAGGACATTTTATAATTAACACCATAAGTTGGTGTTTAAAATTAAATCTACCAAAAGTTGGTAGTGTGGCTCCAAATAAAAACTATCATAAGTTTTAGTAATATTACAATTTTTTTTTTAATGCTATCATAAGTTGATAGTATTCTTACAAATCTTTTCCCAAAACTATCATAAGTTGATAGTGTTATTTCAAACCTATTTCCAAATAAAAATCATCATAAATTGATAGTAATATTCCAAGCTTTTTTTCAAACACTATCATAAGTTGATAAGTGTGTTGAAAGTAATAATTCAAACTTTAACAATTACACCTTGCAAAGAGCAAGTTTCCATAAGATAGCCATTAGATTAATCCGGGTAACCGTTTTCAAATGGGAGTTGTGGGGTGCCTAACACCTTCCCCACACTCAATCGATCCCCGTACCCTTTTCTCTGGTTCGCAGGTCTTTTCGGTGTCCAATTGCACCTTAAATCAATTGGTGGCGACTCTAAACATTTTTCATCCTCAAACGCCGGTCCGCGTCGTGACCCCGGTTGCGACAATATACACGTAATTGTAGTTGTGGATTTGAAAAATAGATCGAGAGAAACATGGTTAGTGTTAAGAGGCCCGTCAAGTTATGCTTGGGTGGCAAGTGCCCCCTAATGACATTGACAGCTCCAAATTAGCGGGAGTGTAACAAACACCCCCTTCTGTCAAGGTCAAACGTTAAGTCTAACAGTCAACAATTCTAATTTTAGTTAAGAATTTGATTAGTAATAACAAATTGCAATTGTTATTACTAATCAATTACATGAGAAGGGTTAATTTGCTTTAATCAAACATGCCATGAACAAAACAAAACAAAAAAGCCCACAATCAAGTTCAGTTTACATAACATCAACAGTACTTTGGCCGAAGAAACAACTCCCGAAAAGAACGTACATCTCTACACTAGTTGAAGGAGAGCCCATTTCTCAGAAACTATGACTTATTAACTTAAAGAGTCTAAGTCCACCCAATGCCTATTTCTCAGAAGCTATGACTGCCTCCTCATTCTAACTGCATAAAATAGTAGAATAATGGTTAGAATATCCCTTTTCCCCAAAAAGTAAAAGATGACCGTAACTAAAAGATGGATATCTAAGAAGAAGAAAATTTAAGAAAAAGAACCTCACATCTTGTGTTACGTTCCGCTCCAATATCCTGCAACATCTTTTTGTTGATCTTTTTTAGCATAACCAAAGCATTGCTCATGTTTATCCGATCTTCTGGCGAATTTTCTGTGCAAGCCAAAGCCAATTCCATAACAGAGTAAATACAATTAAATTTAGCAACAAAATGTCTATCCTCTCTCTTCAACAAATTGGCATCAACAACTTCAGTTAGACCATGTGCTAATGACTGTTTCACCCAACTTTTCATATTCATTTCCCCATCAAACATTTCATCAGTAGGCTTCTTTCTCGTTAAAGTCTCCATCAATAGGATACCAAAAGCATAAACATCGCATCTTGTAGAAACAATTCCCTCCGATCCATACTCTGAAAATATTGAAATTGTAAGTCATCTCAAGATTATACCACAATATTACTCTAAAAGGAAGGAATCAAGTTACATAAAATAAAATAAATTAAGAATAATCTATGCCAAATTGAACCTAAATGATGAAATTTGTTCAATATTGTCACCTGGAGCCATGTATCCAATGGTTGCCAATGTCATTGTTTGTCTCATAGCTTCTCCTTCACCCAAGAGTTTGGCAATGCCTAAGTCACCTACATGTGCCACCATATCTTCATCCAGTAGGATGTTGCTGGGTTTTAGATCACAATGAATGATTGGTGTTGAATAGCCTTCGTGAAGATATTCCAATGCGGAGGCAACATCTTCCATTATGTTTAGTCTTTGGACTACATCCAAGAAATAGTTGTGAGAATACAACCATCTTTGTAGGCTTCCATTAGGCATGAGTTCCAATATCAAGGCTTTGAAATCCATGTTGTTCGTACAAGTGCTAATAATCTTCACAAGATTTCGATGTCGAATGTTACGCATCACTTCACACTCGGTTTCAAAGTTCTTAAAAATTCCCTCTAATTGCAAATTGAACACCTTTATTGCAATTTTCTTTCCATCCTTTATTCCCATGTACACAGAGCCAAAACTTCCATTGCCAAGCAAATTGGCCTCACTAAATCCATTTGTTGCCTGTTGAAGTTCCAGATATGAAAGTCTTCTCCAAGTTGCCAGAGGTATTAGATTGTCTTTTACTGGCAAATTTTGTTTCATTTTTCGGCATCTTAGAAAAATAATTATAACAAGCACCACCAATATTGCAAATGCAAATACCGCAGGCAAAATGTATTTCAATAAAATTGGCTTGGATCTTACTGTTCTGATAGCTTTGCATGGTGAGACTTGAAATCGGGGTAAGCCACAAAGCCCATTGTTGGACACAAATGATTGAGCCAAAAAGTTTACAAACGGTCCAGATTTTGGAATTTCTCCTTGTAACTTGTTGAAAGAGACATTGAAATAGTTAAGATATGATAGTTTCTCCAAGGACTTTGGAATCACTCCGAAGAGGTTATTACTAGAGAGATCCAAACTCTCCAAGCTTATCAATCCATCAATTGATTCTGGAATATTACCTTCAAAACTATTTTCTGCAAGTAATAGTTTCTTTAGATCTTTTAGTTCCCCAATGCCATTGGGAATATTACCCGACAGTTGATTTCTCGACAAATCAAGTTCGAAGAGGACCTTCAAACTTTTAATTTCTAGAGAAAGGGAGCCACTCAAAGAGTTTGAATTTAGGTAAACTTGCAAGATATCAGTAAGGCTCCACAAGGTTGCTGGGATTGCAGAACTGAGCCTGTTGGAGCTCAAGTTAAGATATCTCATACTAGATAGATTGCCAATACATGCAGGTATTGATCCATTTAGCATATTGTCATGAAGTGCCAAAGAGTAAGCATTTTGTAATTGACAAAGCTCTGATGGAATCCATCCTTGTAACTTATTACCATAAAGATTCAATATTTGGAGCTTTTGTAATCTACCGATTGCCAGTGGAACTAATCCAGTTAGTTCATTTTCTGAAAGGGTTATAAGTATTATGGAGCTTAAGTTACCAATTTCTATGGGAATGCCCCCTTTAAGTCTGCAATGTCCTAGATAAACGTTTTCAAGTGCCGAAGAGAAATTTCCAATAGAACTTGGAAGAATGCCATTCAATGGATTGTCTTGTAAGTCAAGAAATCTTAAATTCTGGCAATTTGTCAAGGAAGAGAGAAACATCAATTCTTGGGAAGATGATGCACCATCCAAGAGATTGAATGCAAGGCTAATCCACTGAAGGGATCTCAAGTTACCAAGATTGGTGGGAATAATTTCAGTGAAGGAGTTATTTGACAAGTCTATCGTTGTGAGTTTGGAAGCATTGGAGATAGAACTTGGGATTGGTCCGCTAAGTTGATTGTCCGATAGATAAATTTCCTCAATATTTGGAAGTGTATGGCCTATGCTTGATGGAAGATTTCCTGTGAGTTGGTTGTCTGACAATGAGAGAATTTTTAGAATTGAAATGTTGAAAATACTAGATGGAATGATGCTGGCAAGGTTGTTGGACATCATATCTAGTTTCTCCAGGTGTTGCAGGTGCCCAACCTCAAGGGGGATTGTACCTGTCACAAATGTTAATCGATATGATACATGATTCTTGAAAAAGTCCCTATGATTAACAAACTTATAAATCTAATAATGTTTCACATGGCAGAGCCATCCTTGGATCAACTTTACCACAAACAAAAAAATAAAAATTACTATATTGACATGTATATATATATATAGTGCAGGGATGTATTAAAACTTTGAGAAAAATATAGAACTTGATAAAAAAAAGTACAGTATGTGGTTACCTTTCAAATAATTATCCCCGAGCCATAACTCCTCAAGTAGAGTACAATTTCCAATACTTTTGGGTATCCATCCTATAAGCTTATTTTCATTAAGAAAAAGCCACTGAAGTAGAGGAAGATGGTAGCATATATCCACCGGAAGACTCCCAACTAAGCCATTTTCACGCATATCAATCTTTTTTAGAGAAGACATGTTGAAGATGAAAAACGGAACTGGACATGCGACTCCTATCCTCCCCATGAAAAGTGTCTCCAATTCAACAAGATTACCCAGTTCTTGCGGAATGTCACCTTTAATTTTTATGAACATGAATGTACATAGTAGGTATTATTTTTTGGGTGTGTGGGGCTTAAATATGCTTTGAGAAGACCAAGTGATCAGTGGTCATACCTGTTAAGCTGTTGAAACTTAGATATAACTCCTTGAGCTTAGTTAGATTCCCGATACTCCTTGGTATGTTTCCAACAAACGTGTTATTTGATAATGCTAACTTCTCTAGTTTTGGGAGACATTTACTCATACCATTTGGCAAAGAGCCTGAAAGCCTGTTGTTATGCACATATAATACTTTCAGACTGGGAAGTTGGCCTTCCTCAAATGGGATGCTCCCTTCAATAAGATTGTAGCCTAAATTCAGAATCTCCAGCTTTGACATGTTGAACAAGGAATGAGGGATGATACCAGAAAAGCTATTATTATAAACATCAATTCGCTTGAGTCGAGGTAGCTTTCCCAACTCTTTTGGTAAAGGCCCATGGAAATTGTTGAATGAGATGTTTAGAGAGATTAGGAATGAGAGATTTCCAAGGTGCGGAGAGATGGTTCCTTGGAGTGTCATGTTTGGGAGATTCAAGACAATGACCCTTCCATGACGTGCATCACAAGAGATGCCAACCCATTGACATATGGGAGTGGTGGTCGACCAATTTTGAGCTAAGATGTCAGAGGTTATATGAGCTTTGAAATCAAGAAGAGCATATTGATCGGTGGTGATGTTAGTCACAACCGATGCTGTACTAATCACCATGAACCGAACAAACAGCAGAGCAACTAAAGGGAAAACAATACTCTCCATGAGTGAAAATTATATATGTCAAGCACACTATATATAGACAAGCTAAGGTGATGGACAGGAAATAGCCAATCAAGTTTAACCAAACAAAACTGCTCGACAAGTCAAAATTATTACGAACCATTTTGGACTCCTATAGCACGAAACTGTATCACAATAAGCTGTTGATATTAGAAGTCGTTGATGAATTCAAAGTTGTATTTAATAACTTGACAATGTCTTATTCTTTTTGAAATGTCATGTTTTATTATCATTATTTTTATTATTTATAACATAATTATAATTATTTTTAAAAAAAAAGACAAGGCTTGCTTTTGAATTTTTGGTAAACAAATTACTATTAAATTACCTTTTTCACATAAGTCCACTAAATTACATACTAAATGACGTTCATGACGAGTCTTATTCTCCAAGAGAGGTTGGAAACTACGTACTTAATGACGTCTTTGCAGAAACTAGTAACTTTCTAAACCAGTTGAATCAGAAAAGTAGTTCTAATATATATATATATATATATATATATATATTTGGGGTTGGGGGGAGTGGAGGGGAGGAATAGAGAAGAAAACTTGCACCGGTGCTTCAATACTTCACCATTTACATTAATCAAACTTCACATGTATCTTAGTTCAGAAAAAATTCCAAATTATACTTCATAGAGGCATTTAATCAAACATAGAGGTAGCCCTTCTCCACGATGGATTTGGGGGCTCCGCAATTCCTTAGAGTCTATAATTCATATTCAATGGTGAAGAAAAAGTCATACAAATTTTAAAAATGAAAAAACAAAAATGTGATGTGATGTGGCACATTTCTCAAGCCATTGGATTTCAATTGTAGACTCTATAATTTGAAATTAATTACGGAGCCCCCTAATCTCTCTACAATGCTTTGCATACATGTCATATTGTTTTGCTTCCTTCCCGTTTATGGGTTGGGCCTCTTTGGGCTTCAATTTAATTTATTGGGTTTGGCCCTCATATTGTCATGGCCTTCAACAAAGCTTCTTGCATAATTGATAAGCCATTAAAGGAAGAACACAAAATTGGAACTCCCAATGCCGTGGAAACTCAATCCAATCCCTCTGTTTCATGTTTGGCTTGAAGTTTCGAAAACTTGTTTTCTAAAATAGGAAAATATATTTTTCTCCCTCCTTTTTGATGTAGGACATTTCATCTTAAATTTCTTAACACCCCTTGTTTATGTGCTGGACAATTTGAAAGCCCATTAAGTGGAATCATGTTTTTGGGTTGATCAACCCGTGGACCCATCAAATAATGAACATGTGGGTTGGTCAATCTGAGGGTCAAACAAGAAAATAACTGAATCCGATGTCATAGTTGAATCATGTTCCGATACCATGAAAGAAAGTTCAACCCAAACAACTTGTAGAAATATTGTTCGATTTTAGCCTCAAGGCCCGCACAATTTTATTCTTAAAAGGGTCATCTACAATGACTCGCACGGTTCTGTCCGTAAAAGAGCTATCTGCAATTGAAAGGAATTGGAGAGGAATTGAATCCTAACTTATAAAACACTTTAGTTTCTCACAACTTTCCAACGTTGGACATTGTATTTTAGCACTTAGTTGTTGAAATCTTCTAAAGTCTAATAAATCCCTTTCACTATAACATTGGTGGGAGAGTGACTTGTATAATCATTCATGAGTCATGACCAGGGTCAATAGTGGCTAGATGCCTCATCTCCACGATTGAATTTTTTGTTGTATTCCTATATTTCAACATGACGCACATTCGGCAGATCAATGCCTTAAACTCAGAAACAGGACAAAATCTGAATTTTGTATGGTTCTTAATGAATTAGATTCTATTCTCGCAATTTAGTTTTCTTACTTGTCGACGGAAGAAGCTTGATGCCATCGTTCAAACACAATAATATTATAGTCTCAAACACAACTAATTTCAGAATTTCAGAGCTGACGGAGTTCATTGAGGCATTTAATCAAACATGCTATGAACAAAAACAAAAAGGACCACAATCGAGTTTACTTGGTCAATTCCAATAAAACCCCACTACACAGAACCAACAAGTTATACTTAAACTTCAAAATCCATACTCCACAACTGAAATCACAATCCAAAAACAAAAACTAATAAACAACAAGCAACTTAAAGCTAATGCAGGCCATGGCATGCACGACTGAACTAGGACCTGAGAGAATACCATACCATAACACTTCCAGCATAAAGAAACTGTCAAGCTAATAAAATTGGCTATGGTGAATTCACCAGGATTTGCAGAATCTTGGATCCATACTTCACCTTCTCCTACACCATTACAAGGCACTGTGAAGATGTTAATATCACTGCCTCCTCATTCTAGCTGCATGGAATAGTAGAATCAAAGGTTAGAATACATTAATCTTCCCTTAATTAAAAAAAGATAAAATGGAAAAAACTTACATCTTGCATTACGCTCTGCTCTGGTATCCTTCAACAGCTTTTTCTTGATCTTTTTGAGTGCAACTAAGGCATCACTCATGTTTATTCGATCTTCTGGTGAGTCTTCTGTGCAAGCCAAAGCCAATTCCATAATTGATGAAATACAATTCATTTTATCAACAAAATGTCTGTCTTCTTTCTTCAACAAATTGTCATCAACAACTTCACTTAGTGCATATGCTAACGACTCTTTCACCCAACTCTTCAAGTTCATTTCCCCCACAAACATTGCATCTGTAGGCTTCTTTCTTGTGAAAGTTTCCAACAGTAGGATACCAAAAGCATAGACATCGCATCTTGTAGAAACAATTCCTGCCATTCCATACTCTGAAAATAAAATTGTTAAGCGATTATAAAAGAATCTAACAGTACTCTATATAGAAGGAAACATGTTTCAAAAATATTAAGCATAAAAATCAATAAAACTAAAAAGATGAGTTTGTTGAACATCACCTGGAGCCATGTATCCAATAGTGGCCAGTGTCATTGTTCGTCTCATAGCTTCTCCTTCACCCAAGAGTTTGGCGATTCCAAAGTCACTTACATGTGCCACCATATCCTCATCTAGCAGGATGTTACCAGGTTTCAGATCACAATGGACGACTGGTGTTGAATTGCCCTGATGTAGATATTCCAATGCCATGGCAACATCTTCCATTATGTTTAGCCTATGGAATATATCCAAAAAATAGTTGTGAGAGTACAACCATCTTTCTAGGCTCCCATTAGGCATGAATTTCAATACCAAGGCTTTAAAATCAATGTTGTTACTGCAACTGCTGATAACCTTGATAAGATTCCGATGTCGGATGCAACGTAATACCTCACATTCAACCTCAAAGTTTGTAAATGCACGCTCTAACTGCAAATCGAATACCTTTACTGCAATTTGGGTTCTGTCTGAATCTGAAAGTGTTCCTTTGTATACAGAGCCAAAACTTCCAGTGCCAAGCAAGTTTCCCTCACTAAATCCATTCGTTGCCCGTTGAAGCTCCTGATATGAAATTCTTTTCAACATGGAAAGGGGTGTCAGATTGTCTTGTACTGGCAAGTTTGCTTTTCTTTTGCGGCTCGTTACAAGAATAATGATAAGAGAGACCAACAATATTGTAGATGCAATTGCAGGCAAAACATATTTCAATAGAAGCGCAAAAGTTGGCTTGGATCGTCCTGCTCTGATAGTTTTGCATGGCGGGACCTGCAATCGAGGCGAGCCACAGAGTCCCTCATTGGACAAAAATGATTGAGCTGAGAAGTTCACAAATGGTCCTCCATTTGGAATTTCTCCTTGTAACCTATTGAAAGAGACATTGAAATATCTGAGGTGTGAAAGTTTCTCCAACGACTTTGGTATCGCTTCAGAGACTTTATTATTAGAGAGGTCCAAAGTCTCCAAGCTTATCAAGCCATCAAATGATTTTGGAATTTGACCATCCAAAGCATTATCTGCAAGTGAGAGGGAAGTGAGATCTTTTAGTCCCCCAATGCTACTGGGGATATTACCTGACAGTTGATTTTTCGACAAGCCAACTTCGATGATGACCTTCAAACTTCCGATTTCTGAAGAAACGGAACCAGTCAAAGAGTTCGAATTTAGGTAAAGCTTCAAGATATAACTAAGACTCCACAAGGTTGTTGGTATAGCGAAACTAAGCCTGTTAGAGCTCAAGTCGAGATATCTCAGACTAGACAGATTGCCAATACATGCAGGTATTGATCCATTTAGCATATTGTCATGAAATGACAAAGTGTCGGACCTCTGTAATTGACAAAGCTCTGTTGGAATTTGTCCTTGTAATTTATTATTATGCAAAAACAACCCCTGAAGATTCTGTAATCTGTCGATTGCAATTGGAACTGACCCAATTAGTTCATTGTGCGAAAGGTCTATAAGAAATACGTTGCTCAAGTTACCAATTGTCATGGGAATGCCCCCTTTAAGTCCACAATGTTTTAGACTAATGCTTTCAAGTGTCAAAGAGAAATTGCCAATAGAACTAGGAAGAATACCATTTAATGGATTGTTTGATAACTCAATAACTCCTAAATTCAGGCAATTCGTCAAGGATGAGAGAAACGTCAATTCTTGGGAAGATGATTCACCATCCAAGTCATTGTATGCAATGTTAAGCCACTGGAGAGATCTCAAGTTGCCGAGACTGCTGGGAATATTTCCAGTGAAGGCGTTATTTGACAACTCTACTATTGCGAGCTTAGAAGCATTTGAGATAGAGCTTGGGATTGGTCCGGTAAGTTGATTGTGCGATAGATAAATTTCCTCAAGATTTGGAAGAGTGTGGCCTATGCTTGATGGAAGATTTCCTGTGAGTTGGTTGTCCGACAGTGAAAAGATTTTTAGTGTTGAAATGTTGAAAATAATAGATGGAATGTTGCCCGTGAGGTTGTTGGATGCCACACTTAGTACCTTCGGGTTTCGTAGGTGCCCAACCTCAAAGGGAATTGTACCTGCCACATATGTGAATCGATACTTCTCCATTAATCCACAAAATTTTAACACATGGTTCTTGAAAAAGTTTATATGATTAGATCTTGGAGACTCTAAATAACAAACTTATAAACCTAGTAACTTTTCACAAGGTAGAACCTTCCTTCTTCTATAAACTTTGCCACAAAGGAAAAAATTTACTCTATTGACATGTCTATATAGTGCAAGGATATATTAAAACTTTTAGAAAAATATAGAACTTGATTAAAAAAAAGTACAAGGTTACCTTTCAAGTCATTATCCTCGAACCATAACTCCTCAAGTAGAGTACAATTTCCGATACTTTTGGGTATTCCTCCTGTAAGCTTATTGTCTTTAAGAAAAAGCAACTGAAGTAGAGGAAGATGGTGGCATATATCCACTGGAAGACTCCCAACTAAGCCATTGCCACGCAAATCAATCTTTTTTTAGAGAAGACATGTTGAAGATAAAAAATGGAATTGGACCTCCGACTCCCATGCTCCACATGTCAAGTATCTCCAATTCAACAAGATTCTCCAATTCTTGCGGAATGTCACCTTTAATTTTTTTTATATGAATATCAATATAATAGGTATTATTTTTTGGGAGAGTGGCTATTTTATTTTAAATTGCCACATAACAACAAATAAATATGCTTTGAGATGTCCAAGTTAAGGAGTCATACCAGTGAAATTGTTGAGACCTATATATAACTCCTTGAGCTTAGTCAGGTTCCCAATACTCCTAGGTATGACAAACGTGTTATTAAATAATGACAAAACCTCAACTTTTGGAAGACATTCACCCATATCATCTGATAAAGCACCGGAAAGCAGGTTGTTTTCCACAGATAGTGCTTTCAGGCTGGGAAGCTGGCCTTTCTCAAATGGGATGCTCCCTTCAATAAGGTTATCCCCTAAATCCATAATCTTCAGCTTTGACATGTTGAACAGGGTATGAGGGATGACACCAGAGAAGCTATTATTATAAACAAGAAGTCGCTTAAGTCGGGGCAGCTTTCCTAGCTCCTTTGGTAGAGGGCCATGGAAATTGTTGAATGAGATGCTTAGAGAGATTAGGAATGAGAGATTTCCAAGGTGTGGAGAGATGGTTCCTTGGAGTTTCATGTTTGGGAGATTTAAGGCAGTGACCCTTCCATGGCGTGCACCACAAGAGATGCCAACCCATCGACACATGGGAGTGGAGCTGGACCAGTTTTGTGATAAGATGTTAGAGGTTATATGAGCTTTGAAATCAAGAAGAGCATATTGATCAGTGGTGATGTTAGTCACAACCTTAGCTGTACTAATCACCATGAACTGAGCCAACAGCAGTGCAACTGCAACCAAATAGAAAAGAATACTCTCCATGGGTAAAGCCAAGGTAAGCATAATAATGCCTCCAATATTTGCAGTGGTAGACACGTCCAGGCGGCACTCACTAAAGGTTATCGTACTTTGTGAGTTTTCCATTCCATCTGATGTTTATATATATATATATTTTACTTAATCCTAACCCATGAAGACCTTAAACGATCAATGGAAACTTTATAGTCATTGTATATTGATATTTGGCTTAGTCCTAAACAATGAAGACCTTAAACCATCAATGGAAACTTTATCGTCATTGTATATTGATAGTTGGCTTAATCCTAAACAATGAAGACCTTAAACCATCAATGGAAACTTTATAGTCATTGTATATTGATATTTGGCTTAATCCTAAACAATGAAGACCTTAAACCGTCAATCACTCCAGACAAAGAAACTTTATAGTCCAATAGATGAACCGTCACCCACGCAACACTACTTGTCAACAAAACCAATTAATTATAGCATGCACTTAAATGCTACCGATTAATACTTACACAGTTACATACACTTCCCAGCGATGCTGCCTTTGCTTCCTTTCAAGTTAGGGGTTGGGTTTCTTACTTCTTTGCCATCCACTTTGGGCTTGAATTTAATTAATTGGGCCTGAGGTTATCATGGGAAGTAACAGAGATACCATATAGGGAGCCGATATTTGCACACGAGCTTCGACTCAATACACACAATTACTTAATACACTCATACTTATTTTTTGATACACACATAGAATTTCCTAAAAAACCCTTTCATACATATTAATTATATAACATTTAAGATTCTAAACTACCCTTCCCCATCTATATATATCTCAACTTCCTTTGATAACCACTAAAAGATATTTAATATTTATTTCAAAATCAATTCCTCTTGATTAGAAGCAATTTTTTTGAGAAAATCTATATCATAAATAAATTGACTGCATTTGTCTGGTATATAAATACTTTGTTAAAAATAAAAATTTAAAAATAGAAACAGACAGAGGATGAGGATGAGCAGAGGCGGTCACCATCGTCGAAGTGGTCCTCTGAAAGTTGACATTGAAGGACAGGTATAGGGAGAAACAGAACAAACAATGTTGCTAAGCTTGGACAAAAAGCTCAAGGGGTTGGCTCTTCTTAGCACAATTGATGCAGCCATTTTTCTATTGCAGAGGCAAGATTTCTTGTCCTCCATTTTTCTATTATATAGACCACAATTGATTCGAATAGCTCCAGTTCGTGAAGTTAGCAATAGAGGACAAAAAAGATCAAAAAAAAAAAAAAAAAAACCTCCATTGATGACTTCACAAACCGAATCATGTTCTCCAAAGTCCAAATCCGCCCTAATTTTGTCGAAGACCAAGAGTGGAAGTTAATACAGCAAGAAATCCTTGCTGATTGTTGATTTGTAGTGTTGTTTTTTCATGATTTTCAGCTTTTTTAAAAAAAAATTATTTCTTGGCAAAAACATTGAATTCTGTCATAATATTGTTTTTGTAATCCATGAATATCCAATATTGAGAATAGATGGAAAATTAAGAGGAGATCGGAGGTGAAAAGGGAATGATGTTTTGCATAAAAATTTAATTAAAATATTTGAGTTAGAAAGTTAAATTTTATTTGATTATATTGAGTAAAAATTATGTATGCAAAAGGTAAAAAGGTTTTATAGTAATTTCATTTAAGAATAATTTAATAAATTAAAATATTTAAAGAAAACATGTGCGCATTGAGATCAACCTCGTGTGTAAATATTGGTTCCCTACCATATATCCAATTGAATGAAGAAGGAACATTACATAATAAGATCATAAATCAAGGAGAGCAGATTCATCTGTGTTGAAGTTGGTCAGAAACTTTACTGAACCAACCACCATGCACTGATCCAACAAAAGCCCAACCAAATAAATCAGATAGAAAGGAATGCTCTACCTGAAAGAAAGAAAGTGTACTGGTGTTATGCATATCAGGGATAATGAAGAGAAGCTGAGGCTGTGACTTACCACTGTTGGCTGAACACACGCAGCTAACTGTTGGACAGGAATTTTATTCTAGGGTATAAAGAACACTGTCTATTCCTTCTGCAACAGATCCAAGTACTCATGACCCAGATAAATTGCACGAAGCAATCACTGAGATCACAGTACAACTTGGATCTGTTGCAGATGGAATAGACAGTGTTCTTTAGATCACAGTACCTTTTGCATTTAGATCAACATACTTATCATTCAAGTCATTAATCTCATCCACATGTGATTTCTCAATTTTCACAAGCCTAGATATTTCTTTTGTAGCATGCTTGTATTTAGAAATTAAGTCACCATGAGCATCACATAATTCATCATACACATTACTCAATTCATCATAAGTGGGTAGTGTAGAATCATTTACCATATCATCCGGAATGGATGATAACTCTTCTTCCTTTGCCACCAAGCAAAGGTTGGCCTTGATTTCTTCCTCTTTATCACTAGAGGTCTCCTCCACTTTGGTCACTAGGCACACATCGCCATTTGACCTTTCATACTTTCTTTCCATCATTTCCCAAACTTGCTTTGCATTTGTACATCCGGAAATATGGTCAAGTCCACACCTACTAAGAGAGATATGAAAGAGATTAACCAAGTAACCATTTAAGCATGTTTTCTAGCATTTTAGGATATGTTCAAGTCAAGCATGCTCACACACATTTTAGTATACAATCATACACAATCATCAAAAACACAATGTTGACCTAGACACTAAGTCTTGGTCCAACACTTCCTTCATATTCCATTCGTATAAATATTCAAAAGTAAGAATCAGCATAAACCAATATCTTCCTCAAGAAATCTTCAAGGATGGATACTCCTAACTCTCCACCTGCAAAAAGGTCTAGAACTGATGAAGGTTCTACTTCTAAAGAAGAAGAAGGTGGAGATGATCCCAGATTCAACCTCTCCCCTATAAGGGAAGACGTATACGAGGACGATCCCCAGAAAACCATCGAATCTCTACAAGAAGCTTTGATGGAAACCAAAAGGAGACTTAAAAAAGCAACCGACAAAGTTCAAGACTACAAAAGGTAACTTATGGTTTCAAGGTATGCCATACAAGGTGTTCGATATATGTCATGGGGCAGACAAGCAAGTACTCATGACCCAGATAAATTGCACGAAGCAATCACTGAGATCACAGTACAACTTGGATCTGTTGCAGATGGAATAGACAGTGTTCTTTATACCCTAGAATAAAATTCCTGTCCAACAATCTCCCCCTTTTTGATGATTCCAAAATGTGCAATGTAGTTTTCTAAAGATGTACCATTTTTTCCAAGAACTATAATCTTTATCCAAAAACTATATTCTTTCTCCCCCTTTTTGTAATTATCAAAAAGATCTTAAGGTTTAATTGAAATTCTCATTTTATACTCAAATTCTTAATTGTTTCCAATCATGCAAATGAAGTGAGCTATATATCGAGTACAAAGTAATGTTCATATTAGCTCCCCCTCACTTCAAGCATAGTAGCATACATACTTCTCACCAAAACATGGCAAATGCACTCCCCCTTAAACTTTGGTCTATAAACCATTTCATATGTCAGTTCAAGTACTAGTTTAAGGATGCACCATGCTTGATACAAGATAAATATGTTTCGTCAATAAAAGCTCGAATACTAAATATCGCATGAAAGTATATCAATTTAGAATAATGAATGGATCAGATTACAACAAGACTTGAAGGGTTAAGATGACCATTTAAAAGGTGAATCCAATGGTTGTGCATAAGACCATATTCTTGCTTGCAATTTTTGACTTAAAAGAATATCTTACTTGATTTTTGGAGTCAAAGATGGTTGCAAGTTGCTACACATTTTGTAGGAAATCATTGGAGATACCAAGGCCAAGATTTGGTGTAAATTTGATCAAACTTGCACCAAATCTTGACCTTGGTATCTCCAACAATTTTGTCATCTTTGACCATTGTTGGACAGGAATTTTATTCTAGGGTATAAAGAACACTGTCTATTCCATCTGCAACAGATCCAAGTTGTACTGTGATCTCAGTGATTGTTTCGTGCAATTTATCTGGGTCATGAGTACTTGCTTGTCTGCCCCATGACATATATCGAACACCTTGTATGGCATACCTTGAAACCATAAGTTGCCTTTTGTAGTCTTGAACTTTGTCGGTTGCTTTTTTAAGTCTCCTTTTGGTTTCCATCAAAGCTTCTTGTAGAGATTCGATGGTTTTCTGGGGATCGTCCTCGTATACGTCTTCCCTTATAGGGGAGAGGTTGAATCTGGGATCATCTCCACCTTCTTCTTCTTTAGAAGTAGAACCTTCATCAGTTCTAGACCTTTTTGCAGGTGGAGAGTTAGGAGTATCCATCCTTGAAGATTTCTTGAGGAAGATATTGGTTTATGCTGATTCTTACTTTTGAATATTTATACGAATGGAATATGAAGGAAGTGTTGGACCAAGACTTAGTGTCTAGGTCAACATTGTGTTTTTGATGATTGTGTATGATTGTATACTAAAATGTGTGTGAGTATGCTTGACTTGAACATATCTCAAAATGCTAGAAAACATTCTTAAATGGTTACTTGGTTAATTGTTTAATATCTTAATTGTGCATATACAAATGAAGGCTTATGTATATCTCTATGTGAATTTGGTATCTATATATTTTTGAGATAGTGCTGGAAATTAAGTTTTGGAAACAAACATACATGGACTAAGTTAGGGCATTAATCTTCTAATGATCATAATTTATCTTACTTAGGTCCAAATGACTTGAAACTTGAACCACATGCACATGAAGGTCTAATATATGTTCTAGGACTATAATCATGATAAATTAAGTGCATCACATATATATTTGGTCATATGCTTAAATTCCGCCAAAACTAGGTTTTACCTAATTTTGTGCATATGTGTTCTTTGTGAACGTGGTGAACCAAATGAACTCCGATTTAAATGAAATTTCGTGTGCATCTTAGTTTCATCACTATGAACATATTTTATTTAGTAAAGTTCAAGAGAAAAGGTCATTTACACTGAGTTTGCAAAATGACTTTGAATTTACACTTAGAATTTATCGGTTTCACTATTAGTGATCTAATTGCTTGGTTGAGTGACCAAACGATTTCCGATTGTTATGAAATTTTATATGGACATTCTAATATATATAAAATGATTTATCATGCAGTAATATGAATTTTCTGGGTTGTTTTTCTAATGTAATTAACCTATGCGCTCTATATGAAGCTCTTTGAGCTTACATGCAATTGGGGAGTTCTACCTCATATTTCTTTGTAGGTTAATCATCATGAGGATGTTATATCACTCAGAATTCAGTTTGCTCAAGTGAATTGAAGTCCGGTTTTCAAGTATGAGCTTGGATCTCTAGAAAACCAAGAAAAACCTATATTCATCAACCTTCCACTAAGACATTTTGATTGATGATTGGAATTAACCTTAGGGCTGTATAATATGGATATATTGGTGCTGCCAAATTCAGAGTTTAAAGTCAAGATTGGAGGGACATGTTTGGTCACGTGAAGGATCTCTTATCTTCATCAAACAAGATCTTGCACATGCTTCCTTTATTGAGGTCAATGATCATATTTTTGTGAGAAGACAATTGATGAAGCTAAAGGACAAATGCAATGGTTGAAATTTGTAAGAGATGAGAAAGTATATTTTGCAACTAGACAAGACTTAGATTATGAAGATATTCTTGAAGACTACAAGCTCCAATGGTACACTAATCTATGGCTGAGATTGAATTGTTTTGAATTATGAATGGATCAGATTACAACAAGACTTGAAGGGTTAAGATGACCATTTAAAAGGTGAATCCAATGGTTGTGCATAAGACCATATTCTTGCTTGCAATTTTTGACTTAAAAGAAGATCTTACTTGATTTTTGGAGTCAAAGATGGTTGCATGTTGCTACACATTTTGTAGGAAATCATTGCATATCCCAAGGCCAAGATTTGGTGTAAGTTTGATCAAATGGTCAAAGTTGACAAAATTGTTGGAGATACCAAGGTCAAGATTTGGTGCAAGTTTGATCAAATTGTCAAAGATGGCGGCAAGTGCACATGACAACTCAAATCTTGGAAAGCTAGACTTGGAAAATAATGCAAGTGCAACGGCTACATATTGTAAGGTCAAGATTTAATGATCTATTCATTAAATGGCCAAGATTTGCACATGTAATTGAAGGTCGAGATTTGAAGATGGAAAAAGATCCAATGGTGGAAATCACAAGAGCTTGGTAAATTATAAAGAGGGGTTCTTCCTCATTCCAACTTGGAGAAGCCAAAATTACATTGAAGAAATTCTTGTTCTCAAAGCTTCCAAGCTAGTTTGTGCCATTGAATCCAAGCTTCTACCCAAGCCACTCTAAAGGCTTCCTCACTGTTTTGCTTTTGCAAAGAGGGAGTGCTTCTCATTTGGCTTCTTATTTTCAGATTCGAAAATCCTCATTATTCTTTATTTTCTATCCAACCCGTGAGGTGATATTGTGATTCTTGAGTGTTCCTCAACCCCATTTGCTTAGTGGAAACCTTGAGTGAACCATTTATACCGAACACTTGTAAAAGTCCCTTCGTTGGGCAAAAACCTTGTTGAGGTTGAGTTTAAGGGAGTGCTTGAAACCCTTGGTTGTAAAGTTTGAAGATTGTCTTGAAATCTTCAGTTTTAAGGGTGACCTAAAAACCCTTGTGAATTTTGTAGAGCTCTTGAGAAAACCACATCCTTAGTGGAGGTTGGAAAATCCTAGGTTGGTGAACCTAGGTAGTAGATGTAGGAGAAGAGTCCTACTATAAATTGCTGTGTGGACTTTCTTGATTGCATTGCTTGCTTGTTGATTGATTAAGTGTTTTGATTGCAGAATTTTCTGAACCACTAGTCTGTCCGTGCACTGTTCACATAGCTAAACTTTGAATTTTAATCTGAATTTTTGATATAGTATTCATTAGGGTGTTGTGATACTGCATACCAAATTTCATTGAATTCTGACTTGATTTGCTAGGTGAAATTTGAGTTGTAAAATCTGTGCGCAGTGTGTTGTTTGAAAAAATCTGTTTTTGCAATTCCTTGATTATTTGATAATTGATCATTCACCATATTGTATCACATCTTGCATTGAAATGAATATTGATTAGGATAATTATTAGAGTTCAAATTTGTGTGCTAATTGTTAATTGACATTGATTTCCTTTTAAATTATAAAAAGATATTCCTATCGGAATTTGGGGACACAATTCATCCCCTTGTGTTAAGTACGATCCATCACTAACGACAGTCGACAGGATCCCAAGCTTAGCAAATCTCCCCTTTCATCGTGTCCTTCATTTGTGCAGTAAAATTTGCTTGCCAGTCAAAGAAAAGGAAGAGAATAAGAGATTTTGGAAAATATAATGCATGTTATAAACATTTGTAGGGAGCTACACCTGCTTATGTGTAAGACAAATAAGAGCCGAAAATGAGAAGAAAAAGACAACTGCAGGAGGAAAAGCTATTGAAGCAACCAGAAACATGACGACTACAAGCAAGTAAACAAGAAAAATGGGAGAAAAGCCAAAAGCTAGAGGTAAATTTGTGCAATCAGTATGTCCAAGATCCAGTACAGAAGGCCAAGGGAGAAGAATATGCTGAACCATCATTACAGCAAGTCAATGTTACAGGCAGCATATTACTTGTGAAAGATAGAGCCAAAAATGAGAAGAAGAAGAAGAAGACAACTGCAGGAGGAAAAGCCATTGAAGCAACCAGAAACATCACAAGAACAAGCAAGGACACAAGAAAAATGGCAGAAAAGCAAAAAACTATAAGTAAATATGTGCAATCAGTATGTCAAAGATGCAGAACATAAGGAGAAAAGTCAAGATTTTTGTCTCTCTTTCGGTTGTAGTTGCAGATTTTATATAATTGGTCTTTGATTTTAAAATAACATAAGAATTACATCGTAAATTTCCCAACTAAGGGCAACTCCAACAGAGGTCGTAAATGGGTATGCATTTCTATAACCGTTGATATGCATATCTATTTCAGAGATTTTGGCAAGCCAACAGAGTTCGCAAGTGGGGTCGGAAATTTACGAACTCAGTTTTGGTTCCCAAAATTACGAACTCGGAGAGGAGAGAGGATGGAGTCGCAAAAAACAGCGGGAGTTCATAACCGTTGAGGTTATGGAGGGAGTCGGTTGTTGGAGACCGTCACAAATCCAGATCTTCGTCTCCACCATTTTCTGAAAATCACAGATTATATATACAACAAAGATCTTCACGAACCCAATAATTTTTTGTCTAAACAAACCCATCTCCTTCATATCAGTTAGCATCTTCATCATCAGCTTCGGTGTCAATATTTGACAACGGCAGAGAGACACGCCAAAGACTCAAACCCATCTTCACTCTGGCGGCTGCTGTCTGAACTCTGAAGTGGAATTGCTAGGGTATGCTGAGATTAATCAAATTATTAAACTACAAATGTTATGGGCCAAGGGTTATAGTAATGGGCCAGATTAATATAGTCATATGCCACGCATTAAAATATATAGATAAATTATATAGGAACTCATTTTATACTTTGTTGTTGGAGTGAGTATTTGTTAAAATATGTAAAAGGGTATGTAAATGGCTTTTAGAGTATGCAAAGTACAATTATGCATCCCCATTTTACATATTCTTGTTGGAGATGCCCTAAGTGAAGGGAAATGGAAGTTTGATTTTAAAATAATATAAGAATTACATCATATATTTCCCAACTAAATGAAGGGAAGTGGAAGTACATGGTAAATTTCCCAACTAAGGCCACCACCACCACTGAATGTGCAGCACATAATTCTTGGACATTTGAACTAGTCTTGGCATGCCTCCAGATACTATAGAAAAGCATGCCCCAGGAATTTACTACTCTGTCAAAAGAAAATCATTGTCTTGTATTATTTTAGCAAGAATTGATGACCATAAGTGATATACCCATCAGTATGAATCTGTATCTGACCAAAACAATGGAACTTGATGGCATTGAATCGTAGATCACAGGAAGACAAACAAAAGGAAAGATTCAGCCGTTAGTATCGTACAGGGCTCCAAGCATAAGTGTGTCAAGCATTAAGCCAGATTTATGAGATTGATAATTTACTGCAATGGTATGTACATCTAGATCTAACCCTCAGAAAAGTTTCAATGCCATCAGTTGCGAGAAGGAAAAGCAATATTACAAGCAAAATGTCTAAGGCAAACCTACTTCAGAGTGCACAATATAGAAGATTTATAATATTCCTCCAACGAGAAGGCAAACTAGAGGAGCTGCCTCCTGCCTTGGGGTTTATTTCATTCTAGTAGCAGGAAAATAGACAAACAAATCATACAGAAAGCCTCTCCAGATTCTGGAATGGCCTCTCTTATTTCAATAGACTAAAATTCAAAAACAATAATCTATCAAATGATGTTCAATTCAACAACCTTTATCTAAAAAATTAACTTAACAGCAGTCTTTATGGAAGTAAAGAAGAGTAACGAACAAGAGGAAAAGCTCAATGACTACTAACCCTCAATCATCTGAGATTCTCCTTCCCAACGCTCTCCTGCCCGCTTCCATCAATTTCTCAATATACCCTTCAATCGGCGGTGTAAAGAACGTTGCCATAAACCTATTGGCGGGGAACGGCGACAGATCTGGAACCAAAGCAGTTGCATTCAACTTCTCGGGCGGCGTTTCAATGGCCTCCTTCAAATTCAGAAATTCGGTCTCTGCCGCCTGCCTAGTTAAGCACTCGAGTATACTCCTTAGCGAACCTTCTGCCGTCCTCCACAGTTAGCTCGCAGTTAGGTATCTTCTCCGCATAAACCGGCCCACCGTAATGACTAATGAGGTCCAATTCAGGAGTCCCGATAATCATGGGCTCCTCGGGGACAGCCATGGCCGCCTTGCCATCTTTCTTCGTAATCACTCCTGGCAATGATTTTTTTGGTATCCAAATTTCTTAAATAGGTTTGCTAAAAACCTTGTTTCCCCCTCTCTCTGCTGTAGATGGTTTTCATCATTCCTTTGTCAATGAGGTGGTTCTCTCCTTTTAGAGGCATTTAATCAAACATGTGAAGAACAATAAATAGCCACAACCAAATTATACGTCATATGTTGCGCTGCTATGCTTCCTTCCCAGATATGGGTTTCTAACCTCAATACCTCATCATGGACTGAACAGGGCTAGTATGTATCACGGTGAATGAAGAAAGGAACATGTGTGATTGAAAAGAAAGACTACAAATTTGGTCTACACCCTGTGATCCAACGAAATACTAGGGGAGTCATGTGTGTATCAAAGGGGGATTGTGTGTTTATGAACTCTACATAGGCATTGCCATTCCATGTGTAATTATTTGTATCAGAAGTTGCATAACGGTTTTTTTACTCGAGAAACCATTATTCACAGGGTCATGGTTCTCAAGACTTTTATTAATAGCTTAAAACTTTATACACAGGCCTTGGACAATCTTGGATATGTACTCTTCTTCTCCTTCTTCACTAGGAACTGCAAAGACACTAATATGATTGCCTCCTCAGTCCTCATTCTAGCTGCATGCAACAGTAGAATCATGGTTAGAATATCATTTTTTCCTACAAAAAAAAAAGTAAAGATGCAGCCATTCCATGACAGTTAAAGAGGAAAACAATATTATTCATTCTTGTCGACGGAAGAAGGCTGATGCCATAGTTCACACACCGTATATATTATACTCAAAACATAACTAATTTCAGAGCTGAGCTGATGGAGTTCATTGAGGCATTTAATCAAACATAAAGAAACTGCCAAACTAATTAAATTGGCTACGGTGAACTCACCAAGCTTTGCAGAATCTTGGATCCATACTCCACCTTCTCTTACACCTTCGCAAGCACTGTCAAGCGAAGAATCAAAGGTTAGAATACATTTATTTTCTCTTTAAAAGAAAAAGAAAGATGCAACCATTCCACGGCAGTTAAGGGAAAACATGTTATTCTAGTGATCATGCCTTGTGATTGTAACTGAAAGTTTGACATCTAAGAAAAGAAGAAAAGGAAACTCACATCTTGTTTTACACTCGGATTCGATATCC
This sequence comes from Tripterygium wilfordii, assembly GCF_013401445.1. Lineage (NCBI taxonomy): Eukaryota > Viridiplantae > Streptophyta > Magnoliopsida > Celastrales > Celastraceae > Tripterygium > Tripterygium wilfordii. The sequence continues at coordinate 3,297,185 of NC_052245.1, forward strand.
TTCAACAGCTTTTTCTTGATCTTTTTGAGTGCAACCAAGGCATCACTCATGTTTATTCGATCTACTGGTGAGTCTTCTGTGCAAGACAAAGCCAATTGCATAATTGATGAAATACAATTCATTTTATCATCAAGATGTCTCTCTTCTTTGTTCAACAAATTGTCATCAACAACTTCACTTAGTGCATATGTTAACGACTCTTTCACCCAACTTTTCAAGTTCATTTCCCCCACAAACATTGCATCTGTAGGCTTCTTTCTTGTGAAAGTTTCCAACACTAGGATACCAAAAGCATAGACATCGCATTTTGTAGAAACAATTCCTGCCAATCCATGCTCTGAAAATAAAATTGTTAAGCGATTATAAAAGAATCTAGTAGTACTCTATATAGAAGGAAACATGTTTCAGAAAAATTAGGGATAAAAATCAATAGAACTAAAAAGATGAGTTTGTTGAACATCACCTGGAGCCATGTATCCAATAGTGGCCAGTGTCATTGTTCGTCTCATAGCTTCTCCTTCACCCAAGAGTTTGGCGATTCCAAAGTCACTAACATGTGCCACCATATCCTCATCTAGCAAGATGTTACCAGGTTTCAGATCACAATGGACGATTGGTGTTGAAAGGCCCTGATGCAGATATTCCAATGCCATGGCAACATCTTCCATTATGTTCAACCTTTGGAATACATCCAAAAAGTAGTTGTGAGAGTACAACCATCTTTCTAGGCTCCCATTAGGCATGAGCTTCAATACCAAGGCTTTAAAATCAGTGTTGTTATTGCAACTGCTGATAATCTTGACAAGATTCCGATGTCGAATGCAACGCAATACCTCACATTCAACCTCAAAGTTTGTAAATGCACCCTCTAACTGCAAGTCGAATACCTTTACTGCAATTTGGGTTTTATCTGAATCCGAAAGTGTTCCTCTGTATACAGAACCAAAACTTCCAGTGCCAAGCAAGTTGCCTTCACTAAATCCATTCGTTGCCCGTTGAAGCTCTTGATATGAAATTCTTTTCAACATGGAAAGGGGTGTCAGAATGTCTTGTACCGGCAAGTTGGCTTTTCTTTTGCGGGCTCTTGTATGAATAATGATAAGAGACACCAACAATATTGTAGATGCAATTGCAGGCAAAACGTATTTCAATAGAAGCACAAAAGTTGGATTGGATCGTCTTGCCTTGGTAGTTTTGCATGGCGGGACTTGCAATCGAGGCGAGCCACAGAGTCCCTCATTGGACAAAAATAATTGAGCTGAGAAGTTAACAAATGGTCCTCCATTTGGAATTTCTCCTTGTAACCTATTGAAAGAGACATTGAAATATCTGAGGTATGAAAGTTTCTCCAACGACTTTGGTATCACTCCAGAGACTTCATTGTTAGAGAGGTCCAACCTCTCCAAGCTTATCAAGCCATCAAATGATTTTGGAATTTGGCCATCAAAAGCATTATCCGCAAGTGAGAGGAAAGTGAGATCTTTTAGTTCCCCAATGCTACTGGGGATATTACCTGATAGTTTATTTCCTGACAAATCAACTTCGATTATGACCTTCAAACTTCCAATTTCTGAAGAAAGGGAACCAGTTAAAGAGTTTGAAGTTAGGTAAACCTTCAAGATATAGGTAAGGCTCCACAAGGTTGTTGGAATAGCAGAACTGAGCCTGTTAGAGCTCAAGTCGAGATATCTCAGACTAGACAGATTGCCAATACATGCAGGTATTGATCCATTTAGCATATTGTCACCCAATGATAAAGTGTCAGACCTATGTAGTTGACAAAGCTCTGTTGGAATCTGTCCTTGTAATTTATTATCATAAAGAAACAACCCTTGGAGATTATGTAATCTGCCAATTGCAATTGGAACTAATCCAGTTAGTTCATTCGCAGAAAGGTTTATAAGTATTACGTTGCTCCAGTTACCAATTTCCATGGGAATGCCCCCTTTAAGTCCACAATATTCTAGATAAACATTTTCAAGTGCCGAAGAGAAATTGCCAATAGAACTCGGAAGAATACCATTCAATGGATTGTCCCATAAATCAAGAAATCTTAAATTCAGGCAATTTGTTAGAGAAGAGAGATATGTGAGCTCTTGGGAAGATGATTCACCAGCGAAGTCATTTTCCCCAAGGCTAAGCCACTGGAGGGATCTCAAGTTACCGAGACTGGGGAATATATTTCCAGTGAATGAGTTTTTTTGCAACGATAGCGTTACTAGTTTAGAAGCATTCGAGATAGAGCTTGGGATTGGTCCGCTAAGTTGATTGTTCCACAGATAAATTTCCTCAAGATTTGGAAGAGTGTCGCCTATGCTTGATGGAAGATTTCCTGTGAGTTGGTTGTTCCACAATGAGAGGATTTTTAGTGTTGAAATGTTGAAAATACTAGATGGAATATTGCTGGTGAGGTTGTTGGAACCCACATCTAGTGTCTCCAGATTTTGTAGGTGCCCAACCTCGAGGGGGATTGTACCTGTCACAAATATGAATCAATCCTTGCCCATTCATACACAAAATTTTAACACATGATTCTTTAAAAAGTATATATGATTAGATCTTGGAGACTCTAATTAACAAACTTGTAAACCTAATAATGTTTCACAAGGTAGAGCCATCGTCCTATCAAGTTTACCACATACAAAATATTTACTCTATTGACATGTATAGATAGTGCAGGGAAGTATTAAAATTGTTATAGAACTTGATAAAAAAAGAACGTGGTTACCTCCCAAGTAATTATAATCGAGCCATAACCGTTCAAGTAGAGTACAATTTCCAATACTTTTGGGTATCCTTCCTATAAGCTTATTTTCACCTAGATGAAGCTCCTTAAGTAGAGGAAGATGGTGGCATATATCCACTGGAAGACTCCCAACAAACCGATTGCCATACAAATAGATCATTTTTAAAGAAGACATGTTGAAGATGAAAAATGGAATTGAACCTCCGAGTCCCATATTCGCCATGCTAAGTATCTCCAATTCAACAAGATTTCCCAGTTCTTGCGGAATGTCACCTTTAATATTTATGAACATGAATGTAAGTTTTATTTTTTAGAAGAGTGAGGCTATTGCTCATGCTATTTTATTTTAAATAAAAATAAATATGCTTTGAGGTGACCAAGTCAGGAGTCATACACACCTCTTAAATTGTTGACACTTAGATATAACTTCTTGAGCTTAGTCAGGTTTCCGATACTCCTTGGTATGGTTCCAACAAACGTGTTATTTGATAATGCTAACTTCTCAACTTTTGGAAAACATTTACACATATCATCTGGTAAAGAGCCTGAAAGCCTATTGTTATGCGCGTATAATACTTTCAGACTGGGAAGCTGGCCTTCCTCAATTGGGATGCTCCCTTCAATAAGGTTGTAGCTTAAATTCATAATTTCCAGCTTTGACATGTTGAACATGGAATGAGGGATGATGCCAGAGAAGCTATTATGAGAAACATCAATCCACTTAAGTTGGGGAAGCTTTCCCAGCTCATTTGGTAGAGATCCATCGAAATTGTTGATCGAGAGGTTTAGAGAGATTAGGAATGAGAGATTTCCAAGATGTGGAGAGATGGTTCCTTGGAGTGTCATGTTTGAAAGATTCAAGGCAGTGACCCTTCCATGGCGTGCACTGCAAGAGACACCAACCCATTGACATATGGGAGTGGAGGTAGACCAATTTTGAGCTAAGATATCAGAGGTAATATGAGCTTTGAAATCAAGAAGAGCATATTGATCAGTGGTGATGTTAGTCACAACCTTAGTTGTACTAATCACCATGAACTGAACCAACAGCAGTACTGCAACCACATGGAAAAGAATACTCTCCATGAATGAAAATTATATATGTCAACCACAATACATGTAGACATGCTGAGGTGATAACTATATATATAAAAGAATAGCAAGGTCAAGGCAAGGTAAGCACAATAATGGCTTCAATATTTGCAGTGATAGACACATCCACGTGATATACTCACTAAAGGTTATCGTACTCTGTGTGTGTTATCCATCACACGTTTACACAAATTAATGAAATATAGTGATATTTGACCTAATCCTAACCAATGAAGACCTTAAACCGTCAATCACTCCAGACAAAGAAAATTTATAGTACAGTGTTGACTGACTCGGGGTCAATAGCGGCTAAATGCATCTACTCTCTCATATACCAAGAGCTATGAATTGCCCCATGGTTTAGGCAACAAATATGTGGACAACAACAAATACCCACAATCAAGTTTACCCCACAAAGCAACACTAGTTGTCAACAAAACCAACCTTATCGCTCTTGGAGCTTATAGGTTGCACCTAATACTTGCACTTCCATGCGATTCTGCCTTTGCTTCCTTTCAAGTTATGGGTTGGGCCTTTCTTACTTCTTTGCCATCCGTTTTGGGCTTCGATTTAATTAATTGGGCCCAAGGGTTTCATGGGTTGTAATCTCACTAATGGACACAGTATTTTGGAGAAATTTTACACCACTTTTTCAACACGATAAGTTTACACCAAATAGTTATAAGTCTACACACAAAATTGTAATGAAAAGACCAAATTACTCTTATTTTTATAAAATATTAAGAATATTAATGTTAAGTTCACACACATTTAACCCACAATTCAATCTCTCCTCTCTTACCATTCTCATTACAATTAGACGGTGGCCCTTACCGTTTCTTCACATCCTCACGTTTGCCCCTACCGATAATACATTCCGGATTCGACGTCGATTTCCGACATAGAAAGATTTTTATTCAAGGGTGGTCATTCTAGGAATTGAATCCAACCACATTTACTGCATAAGTTATCACAAACTCAAGAGCAAGGCTATTTGTGTTAAAGTTCAGTGGAAGATACGAAGCTAATGGTTCAAAGTTTCTTGCAGTTACTTCGAATTGAAGAAGAGCTTGGGGATCAAGCAGTTTATGCTGGTGATGATTGGAAGCAGACATGACACCTTCGTTAATCGTTATTTCTTTGCGACGTGCTTTTCCCCCATGTTCTCTTTCAATTTTGAGGCTTCAGAAGGGCTAAAAGTGTATGTGCATCAAAAGTCGAAGGTGCGTGGTGGTGATTCGTCATACAAAGTAAACTAACCCCATTTTTTTTAGAATTCTGGGAATAAACTTAGTAATCTCTAATAAAATATGTAAAATTTATTTATTTTAAATTTTTTGATTATGGGTTAATATGTTATTGTATACAATGATATTTATGTAAACTATACAAAATTAAAAAATGGTGTAAAAGATAGTAGATTAGTGGTGTATAGATAAAAAAAGTAATGTTAGGTAGCCTATGGCCCATGGAAGTCCAAGTATTTTAAAACGTTTTAACTCTCAAAATACATGTTAAATTTTTAAAAAAAATTACATATTCAAAATCGACGCATAAAGCTCTTTCTAAAAAAATCCATTGTCAATGAGTTTTATCGGATAAATCTTAATTTCATTGTTTTTTCCAATGAAATTTCTTAATTCCATTCTTTTTTTCAATGAAATTTTCAAAAATAATGAATTCATAACTAAAACAATGAATTATAATTGTGCTTTAAAAACAATAGAATCTATGTTAAAACAATAAATTTTGGACAATGAATTATGGGATAAAATAGTGGAAATAAAACTATTTCATTGATTAAATCAATGGAATAAACTTGGTGGGCTCCCATGGGTTACCAAATTGATGGGCTACATGTCTTTTTTGTAGATAAAATTACCCAATGTCTTATTACATTGTCTGTCACCTTCACACTAAATTCAAATTTCAAAATAACATAAATATTTGTTTTCCATATACTTATGAGATTTTATGCTGATTATTCCCAACAGTCGTGCACTATCTCAAATTGGACACAGTGCCTAATTACACTGTCCCAAATGGACACATTCAGGTTCTACATGGGTCGTCGGATTCCAGCAACATTTTCAGCTAGACAAAAGGCGAGTTACATACTCCTCGTCGAAATGAGTCCATTGGTGGTGTCGGTTTCCTTCAAAGGTGATCGGATTGTTCGAATCGGACGAATGGTGACTGGACGACAAATATGTCATGTGTTTAGTGGTGAGCTCGGATGAGAAGAGAGATTGAGAGAAAAGATGGAGGTTATTTGTGTCCCAATAAAATAGAGTTGAAAGAAGATTTTTTTCAACATGACATTCTTAGTCACCAAACCACATAGATTATGTAAGCTTATGGAAGAAATCTCTATGGACGCGTTTTCTATAGTTTTATGTTTCTTGGCCTACAATAATAATCATAAACACGGTTATTTTATTGTCAGGTACTGGAAGTGAACATTTTCTGTGTTGCTAATGAAGTTACCACCCGCCTACAGCTGTAAATGGAAGATCATACATATGGCAGTAACATACTTGCCAGGCCATTCCTGTGTCCACTTATGGTGTTGAATAAAGATGAATCATTTCAATTTGGATATTTAATTTTGAAATCATGTAAATTAACATAAATCTACACAGGGTTCTTTTTTTTTTTTTTTCTTCAGAGTTCCAGTTCTCTTCCTTTCAAGTTGGCAACTAAATCAACGTTAATGATTAAACACTAGGCCCTAAACAAAATTGTAAAAAATCGTAGCAGAACTAGAGAGTACAAGCTATGGCAGAGAATTCATAGATCAATAATCTGCAATAACATGGTTCTTTAATCTTCACATGCCATCCCTTCTTTTTTTTTGGTTGCACTTTGTCTTCTTTAAATGCAAAGTTAAAAGGAGAGAAAATTCTCTTTAAAAGATTTCTATTGAGGTGCAAATTATGTTGGGTAAAGCCAAGGTAAGCATAATAATGCCTCCAATATTTGCAGTGGTAGACACGTCCAGGCGGTACTCACTAAAGGTTATCGTACTTTGTGAGTTTTCCTTTCCATCTGATGTTTATATATATATATTTTACTTAATCCTAACCCATGAAGACCTTAAACCATCAATGGAAACTTTATAGTCATTGTATATTGATATTTGGCTTAATCCTAAACAATGAAGACCTTAAACCGTCAATCACTCCAGACAAAGAACCGTCACCCTCGCAACTCTACTTGTCAACAAAACCAATTAATTATAGCTTTGCACTTAAATGCTACCGATTAATACTTACACAGTTACATACACTTCCCTGTGATGCTGTCTTTGCTTCCTTTGAAGTTATGGGTTGGGTTTCTTACTTCTTTGCCATCCACTTTGGGCTTGAATTTAATTAGTTGGGCCTGAGGTTATCATGGGCAGTAACAGAGATACCATATATCCAAGTGAATCAAGAAAGGAACATTACATCATAAGATTATGAATCAAGGAGAGCAGATTCATATGTGCTGAAGTTGGTCAGAAACTTTACTGGACTAACCACCATGCACTGATCCAACAAAAGCGCAACCAAATAAATCAAATAGAAAGGAATGCTCTACCTGAAAGAAAGTGTACTGGTGTTATACATATCAGGGATACTGAAGAGAAGCTGTGGCTGTGACTTACCACTGTTGGCTGAACACATGCCGCTAACAACAGTCGACAGGATCCCAAGGTTAGCAAACCTCCCCTTCCATCGTCTCCTTCATTTGTGCAGTAAAATTTGCTTGCCAGTCAAAGAAAAAGGAAGAGAATAAGAGATTTTGGAAAATATAATGCATGTTATAAACATTTGTAGGGAGCTACACCTGCTTATGTGTAAGAGAAATAGGAGCCGAAAATGAGAAGAAAAGGACAACTGCAGGAGGAAAAGCTATTGAAGCAACTAGAAACATCACGACTACAAGCAAGTAAACAAGAAAAATGGCAGAAAAGCCAAAAGCTAGAGGTAAATTTGTGCAATCAGTATGTCCAAGATCCAGTACAGAAGGCCAAAGGAGAAGAATATGCTGAACCATCATTACAGCAAGTCAATGTTACAGGCAGCATATTACGTGTGAAAGATAGAGCCAAAAATGAGAAGAAGAAGACAACTGCAGGAGGAAAGCCATTAAAGCAACCAGAAACATCACAAGAACAAGCAAGGACACAAGAAAAATGGCAGAAAAGCAAAAAAACCGTAAGTAAATATGTGCAATCAGTATGTCAAAGATGCAGAACATAAGGAGGAGCAAAGATTTTTTTTTCTCTCTTTCGGTTGTAGTTGCAGATTTTATATAATTGTTCTTTGATTTTAAAATAACATAAGAATTACATCGTAAATTTCCCAACTAAATGAAGGGAAATGGAAGTTTGATTTTAAAATAATGTAAGAATTACATCATAAATTTCCCTAAATGAAGGGAAGTGGAAGTACATGGTAAATGTCCCAACTTAGGTCACCACCACCACTGAATGCGCAGCACATAATTCCTTGGACATTTGAACTAGTTTTGGCATGCCTCCAGATACCATAGAAAAGCATGCCCCAGGAATTTACTACTCTGTCAAAAGACAATCATCGTCTTGTATTATTTTCACAAGAATTGATGACCATAAGTGATGTACCCATCAGTACGACTCGATGTCTGAGACGACCAAAACGATGGAACTATATGGCATTTAATTGTAGATTACAGGAAGACAAACAAGAGGCAAGATTCAGCAGTACTTAGTATCGTATAGGGCTCCAAGCATAACTTTGTGAAGCATTACGCCAGATTTATGAGATTGATAATTTACTGTAATGCAATGTATATATAGAACTCACCCTCAGAAAAGTTTCAATGCCATCAGTCGTGAAAAGGAAAAGTAATATTACAAGCAAAATGTCCAAGTCAAACCTACTTCAAAGTGCACATTAGATATTTATATTTTACTTACCAAAAAGAAAAGATTTATATTGCTCCAACGAGAAGCCAAATTAGAAGAGCCGAAGAGGTGTCTCCTGCCTTCGGGTATATTTCATGCTAGTAGCAAGGAAAATAGACAAACAACTCATACAGAAACCTATCCAGTTTTTATTTCAGCAGACTGAAATTAAAAAAACAATCATCTATCATATAATGTTCAATTCGACTACCTTAATCTACAAAATTAACACAACCAGTTTTATGGAACTAAGGAAGATCAACAAACAAGAGGAAAAGCTCAATGACTACTAACCCTCAGTCATCTGAGCTTCTCCTTCCCAATGCTCTTCCTAGCCGCTTCCATCACCTTCTCAATATACCCTTCAATCGGTGGCATCAACGTTGCCATAAACCTATTGGCGAAGAACGGCAACAGATCTAGAACTAAAGGCCGCTTCTTTCAACTTCTCAGGCAGCGCTTCAATGGCCTCATCATTACTTTGTCATTTCTTTCGTTTTAGAGGCATTTAATCAAACATGTGAAGAACAATAAATAGCCACAACCAAGTTACAAAGGCATTTCATCAAAATATGAGTTACTAAATTTAAAACTAATGCTATTCAGTGATTCTCTGCATATATCGCACTGTTATGCATCCTTCCCACTCCCAGTTATGGGTTTCTAACCTCATCATGGGCTGAACAGGGCTGCTATGTATCGCGGTGAATGAAGAAAGGAACATAAGTCATTTAAAAGAAAGATCACAAATTTGGTCCAACTCCTTTTTTTTTGTATAGGAACATATGATCCAACTCAATACTCTGTTTCTTTTTGACTCTTGTAATGTTTTTGGCGGAATTGTGTATATCAAAGGGAATTGTGTATTTATGAACTCCATAGGTCTTGCATAATAGCTTGACATAGTTATTTATGCCTTTTACTCGAGCAACCATTACTCTCAGTGTCATAGTTTTCAAGACCGTGTCCCAGACTTGTTAATCCTAAAAATTTAAGACCATAGTAAAAGTACTAATATTGATTTGAAAATCTTAATAACTATGAGATTCAAAAATTGAACTCAAATTACGACTAATAACACGGATGCATAGTTACTACACCAGGCGTTGGACAGTCCTGGATCCGTACTCTCCTTCCTTCTCTTACATCTTCACTACGCAATGTGAAGATGCTAATATGATTGCCTCCTCATTCTAGCTGCATGCAACGGCGGAATCACGGTTAGAATATCCCTTCTCCCACAAAAACTAAAGATGCAGTCATTCCATGACAGTGGAATCATGGAAAAGCAATATAATTATCGTGTCATCATATATGATTGTAATTAGAAGTTGCATATCTAAGAAGAAGAAAATTAAAGAAAATGAACCTCACATCTTATGTTATGTTTTGATCCGATATCCTTCAACATCTTTTTCTTGATCTTTTTGAGCATAACCAAAGCATCGCTCATGTTTATCCGATCTTTTGGTGAATCTTCTGTGCAAGCCAAAGCCAATTCCATAATAGATGAAATACAATTCGATTTAGCAACAAAATGTATATCCTCTCTCTTCAACAAATTGGCATCAACAACTTCAGTTAGTGCATGTGCTAATGATACTCTCACCCAACTTTTCAAATTCATTTCCGCCACAAACATTTCATCAGTAGGCTTCTTTCTCGTGAAGGTCTCCATCAGTAGGATACCAAAAGCATAGACATCACATCTTGTAGAAACAATTCCCTCCGATCCATATTCTGAAAATATTGAAATTGTTAGTCATCTCAAGATTATACCACAATACTCTATAAGGAAGGAATCAAGTTACATAAATTTAGATGAAACTAAAAATAAGCCATGCTAAACTCCACCTAAATGATGAATTTGTTGAGTATTATCACCTGGAGCCATATATCCAATTGTTGCCAATGTCATTGTTTGTCTCATAGTCTCTCCTTCACCCAAGAGTTTGGAAATGCCGAAGTCACCTACATGTGCCACCATATCTTCATCCAGTAGTATGTTGCTGGGTTTTAGATCACAATGAACGATTGGTGTTGAATAGCCTTGGTGTAGATATTCCAATGCAGAGGCAACATCTTCCATTATGTTTAGCCTTTGAACTACATCCAAGAAATAGTTGTGAGAATACAACCATTTTTCCAAGCTTCCATTAGGCATGAGCTCCAATACCAAAGCTTTGAAATCCATGTTGTTTGTGCAACTGCTAATAATCTTTACAAGATTTCGATGTCGAACGTTACGCACCACTTCACACTCGGCTTCAAAGTTTCTAAAACCTCCAGCTAATTGCAAATTGAACACCTTTATCGCAATTTCCTTTTCATCCGAAAGTATTCCCTTGTATACAGAACCAAAACTTCCAATTCCAAGCAAGTTGTCATCACTAAATCCATTTGTTGCCCGTTGAAGTTCCAGATATGAAATTCTTCTCCATGTTGCACGAGGTATTAGGTTGTCTTGTGTTGGCAAATTTGGTTTCCTCTTTCCGCGTCTTACAGGAATTATAATAACAATAACCACCAATATTGCAAATGCAAAAATTGCAGGTAAAATGTATTTCAATAAAAATGACTTGGATCTTTCTATTCTGATGGCTTGGCATGGTGGAACTTGAAATCGAGGTAAGCCACAAAGTCCATTGTTGGATAAAAACGATTGAGCCGAGAAGTTTGCAAACGGTCCAGACTTTGGAATTTCTCCTTGTAACTTATTGAAAGAGACATTAAAATCGTTAAGATATGAAAGTTTTTCCAATGACTTTGGAATCACTCCAGAGAGATTATTACTTGAGAGAACCAAAATCTCCAAGCTTGTCAAGCCACCAAACGATTCTGGAATTGGACCTTCAAAACCATTTTCTGCAAGTAAGAGATACATTAGATCTTTTAGGACTCCAATGCTACTGGGGATATTACCTGACAACTGATTTTCCGACAAATCAATTGCGAGGAGGACCTTTAAACTTTCAATTTCTGAAGAGAGTGTGCCACTCAAAGAGTTTGAATATAGGTGAACCTCCAAGATATAAGTAAGGCTCCAAAAGGTTGCTGGGATTGCAGAACTGAGCCTATTGGAGCTCAAGTCGAGAAAACTCAGACTGGATAGATTGCCAATACATGCAGGTATTGATCCATTTAGCATATTGTCACGAAACGTCCATGTGTCAGACTTCTGTAATCGACAAAGCTCTGTTGGAATATGTCCTTGTAATTTATTACTATTCAAATACAACCCCTGGAGATTCTGTAATCTGTCGATTGCAATTGGAACTAACCCAGTTAGTTTATTTTGTTGAAGGTCCATAAGAAATATGTTGCTCAAGTTACCAATTTCCATGGGAATGTTTCCCGTAAGTCCACAATGTGCTAGAAGTATGCTCTCAAGTGCCGAAGAGAAATTGCCAATAAAACTTGGAAGAACACCATGCAATGGATTGTATGATAAGTCAAGAAGTCTTAAATTCAAGCAATTCGTCAAAGAAGAGAGAAATGTTAGTTCGTTAGGAGATGATTCACTAGTCAAGTCATTGAATGCAAGGCTAAGCCACTGAAGGGATCTCAAGTTACCGAGATTGGTGGAAATATTTCCAGTAAAGGAGTTATTTGACAATGCTAGTATAGTGAGTTTGGAAGCATTTGAGATAGAGCTTGGGATTGGACCGCTAAGTTGATTGTGCCATAGATAAATTTCCTCAAGATTTGGAAGAGTGTGGCCTATGCTTGATGGAAGATTTCCTGTGAGTTGGTTGTCCGACAGTGAAAAGATTTTTAGTGTTGAAATGTTGAAAATACTAGATGGAATATTGCTGGTGAGGTTGTTGGAACCCACACTTAGTTTCTCTAGATTTTGTAGGTGCCCAACCTCTAGGGGGATTGTACCTGTCACAGATCGATGTGAATTAATCCTTGCCCATTCATACACAAAATTTTAACACATGATTCTTGAAAAAGTATATATGATTTGATCTTGGAGACTCTAATTAACAAATTTATAAACCTAATAATGTTTCACAAGGTAGAGCCATCGTTCTATCAAGTTTACCATAGACAAAAAAATTTACCCTATTGACATGTATGGATAGTGCAGGGAAGTATTAAAACTGTTATAGAACTTGATAAAAAAAAGTACGAGGTTACCTCTCAAGTAATTATGATCGAGCCATAACTCCTCAAGTAGAGTACAATTTCCAATATTTTTGGATATCCCTCCTGTGAACTTATTGCCACTAAGATCAAGCCGCTTAAGTAGAGGAAGATGGTGGCATATATCCACTGGAAGACTCCCAACCAACTGATTTCCATGCAAATGGATCCCTTTTAGAGAAGAGATGTTGAAGAGCGAAAATGGAATTGGACCTCCGACTTCAACTCCAACATTCCTCATGCGAAGTATCTCCAATTCAATAAGATTACCCAATTCTTGCGGAATGTGACCTTTAATTTTTATGAACATGAATATAGTAAAAATTATTTTTTGGGAGAGTGGGGGGTTATCTTACAACAAATTAAAATAATAAGCTTTGGGATGACCAAGTCAGAAGTCATACCTTCGAAATTGTTGAAACTTAGATATAACTCCTTGAGTTTAGTCAAGTTTCCAATACTCCGTGGTATGATTCCAACAAACGTGTTATTTGCAAATGACAAAACCTCAACTTTTGGAAGACATTCACCCATATCATCTGATAAAGCACCGGAAAGCAGGTTGTTTTCCACAGATAGTGCTTTCAGGCTGGGAAGCTGGCCTTTCTCAAATGGGATGCTCCCTTCAATAAGGTTATCTCCTAAATCCATAATCTTCAGCTTTGACATGTTGAACAGGGTATGAGGGATGACACCAGAGAAGCTATTATTATAAACAAGAAGTCGCTTAAGTCGGGGCAGCTTTCCTAGCTCCTTTGGTAGAGGGCCATGGAAATTGTTGAATGAGATGCTTAGAGAGATTAGGAATGAGAGATTTCCAAGGTGTGGAGAGATGGTTCCTTGGAGTTTCATGTTTGGGAGATTTAAGGCAGTGACCCTTCCATGGCGTGCACCACAAGAGATGCCAACCCATCGACACATGGGAGTGGAGCTGGACCAGTTTTGTGATAAGATGTCAGAGGTTATATGAGCTTTGAAATCAAGAAGAGCATATTGATCAGTGGTGATGTTTGTCGCTGTACTAATCACCATGAACTGAACCAACAGCAATACTGCAACCAAATGGAAAAGAATACTCTCCATGAATAAAAATTATATATGTCAAGCAGAATATATGTAGATAAACTGAGGTGATAACTATATATATATATAAAAGAATAGCAAGGTCAAGGCAAGGTAAGCACAATAATGGCTTCAATATTCAATATTCAATATTCAATATTCAATATTCCTAACCAATGAAGACCTTAAACCGTCAATCACTCCAGACAAAGAAAATTTATAGTGGTTGGTGTTGACTGACTCGGGGTCAATAGCGGCTACTCTCTCATATACCAAGAGCTATGAATTGGCCCATGGTTTAGACAACAATAAATACCCACAATCAAGTTTACCCCACAAAGGTGTTACTATCATTTTATACATCGAAAAATAGTCGTGTTTCAATTTACACACTGTTGTTTAAAATATTTCAATTTGATTAACCAATGATAAAATTGTTTCAACTTAGTCTCTCGGACAGATTTTCTCACTTTAGGACAGTCAAACTACACATGTAGTACGTTGACTGTCCAAATATTGATTGCCATATATGCAGTTTGACTGTCCAAAAGTGAAAAAATATGTCCGAGAAAAAATTTTATCATTGGGTGACAAAATTAAAACATTTTAAACAAAGGTGTGTAAATTGAAACACTAACTATCTTTCGATGTGCAAAAGTGATATTAACCCTTCAAAAAAGCAAGTTTATGGGTTGCACTTAAATGCTACCGATTAATACTTGCACTTCCCTGCGATTATGCCTTTGCTTCCTTTCAAGTTATGGGTTGGGCCTTTCTTACTTCTTTGCCATCCGTTTTGGGATTCGATTTAATTAATTGGGCCCAAGGGTTTCATGGGTTGTAATCTCACTCCAGAAGTGATAGAGATCCCAGTAAATAGGATCTCAATCATCCCAGTAATCAATCATGTCCTTTGATTGATGTATATCAAGTTTTGCAGACCCCTACACTTACATCAATTAATGGTCAAGATTGATTACTGTGATGACTAGGATCCCTAACATTTTTTATCTCACTAATGGACACAGTATCTTATTACACTATCTACCACCTTTACACTAAATTCAAATTTCAAAACAGCATAAATACTTGTTTTCCATATACTTATTTTATGAGATTTTAAGCTGATTATTCCCAACAGTGGTGCACTATCCCAAATTGGACATAGTGCCTAATTACACTGTCCCAAATTGACACATTCAGGTTCTACATGGGTCGTCGGATTCCAGTGACATTTTCGGCCAGACAAAGGGTGGGTTAGATACTCCTCATCGAGATGAGTCCATTTATGGTGTCGGTTTCCTTCAAGGTGGTCGGATTGTTCAAATCGAACGATTTTTCTCGTGATGGCCATGGACTTCCAAGCATGATTTTGACAACTATGGTACGAAACTCAATAGGGTTTGTTGGGTTTTGTTCATCATCTCTTTGTGGTTCTTTCGGTACCAACTGCATCACGAATGGTGGTTGGACGACAAATATATCATGTGGTTAGTGGTGAGCCGGATGAGGAGAGATTGAGAGAAAAGATGGCGGTTATTTGTGTCCCAATAAAATAGAGTTGAGAGGGGATTTTTTTTCAACATGACATTCTTAGTTATCAAGCCACATAGATTATATAAGTTTATGGAAAAATCTCTATGGACCCATTTTCTATAGTTTTATGTTTCTTGGCCTATAATAATAATCATAAACACTCGGTTATTTTATTGTCAGGTACTAGTATTAAACATTTTCTAGCTTACTGAATGAAGTTACCACCCGCCCACAGCAGTAAATGGAAGATCATACATATGCCAGTAACATACTCGCCAGGCCATTCCTGTGTCCACTTATGGTGTTGAATAAAGATGAATCATTTCAATTTGGATATTTAATTTTGAAACCATGTAAATTAACATAAATCTACACAGGGTTCTTTCTGTTTTTTCTTCAGAGTTCCAGTTCTCTTCCTTTCAAGTTGGTAACTAAATCAACGTTAATGATTAAACACTAAGCCGTAAACAAAATTGTAAAAAAATCATAGCAGAACTAGCAAGTACAAGCTATGGCAGAGAATTCATAGATCAATAAGCTGCAATAACATGGTTCTTTAATCTTCACTTTCCATCCCTTTTTTTTTGTTGCACTTTGTCTTCTTTAAATGCAAAGTTAAAAGGAGAGAAAATTATCTTTAAAAGATTTCTATTGAGGTGCAAATTATGTTGGCAGCAGAACTGGTAAATTAAAAATTTTGATCCTCCAGAGTCAACAAAGACGAGCAAGGAACAAGCTTAGCTCCCAAAATCCTGCTAAGCATCTGGATCATCTTACAGCGGAGAAGACGACTTTCTAGTGGCAAGGTGAGAAGGTTGCACATTCAGTCCAAAACAAGCTCTATCTAATAGGATCAAGAATCTGCATAGGATTAATGCCAAGCGTCATTTCTTTTGGCTTTCATTTATGTAGCATCAAGCTAATTCCAATTACTACTTCAGAAAACAAGCTCCAACATAGAGATATTTCAAGCTTCTGCTGTCAGTTTTTCCATTTTCCAGTTTTCATTTCCCGGTTCTCTATAGATGTAATCAGGTTAAATGCAGATGCTTTGTACAGTACATCTACAAAAACCTCATTCCATATCGGTAAGAAATTGTTCAACAATAAAAAGAAGCAAAACAATTCCACAACATGTTTATCACGCATTTGTATTCCACAACACCGAATGATATAAGCATGAAAACATGTTGACATGTTGTAATAATTCTATTGAGGCATTTCAAGATCTGGTCTTCCGTCGAGTACTTCTATTGTTGATTCATCAGGCAATGCATCTGGATAGGTCGCCAGAATTTTAGCCTTCATGCTCCTGCAAAGGAGGGGGGGATTCAAGTCAAAATCATAAATCCCAATAGATGTGAGGTCAGCTGAATTAGAAAGTATAGACACAACACAACCGCATGCCACAGCAAACAAGGCATGAAGAGTTTCTGCGTCTCAAGAAGATGTAGGTATATATATATTACAGTACCCGCAGAAAAACACAAAATAAAGAACTGCAATACAAAATTGCTCTCATCAATTAACAACTTGGGAAACAACAATAAAGAGTCCTAACACCTAATCATAAGTTGACCACAAAACTCTATCACTCGATGTGTACGTAAGAAACTTAAAGATGAGCTTTCTATGAGTTCAAAGAGAAAATAAAGAGAGTGAGGAGAAAGACATGAGTTGGCTCAAAATGAAATTATGAACTGAGCATATAGGTGCATTGAACTTCTACAATTCTTGTACTAAAAGTCTAAAACCCTTAAATAATTCACAATCCAAATATCCTGATAAGCAAAGATATGATTAAGCAGCTTTGAGACAAAAGGTGAGAACAACTTTTCTCTTACTTTCAGGAAGGAAACAACATTCTTTTTTATCCTCCTTTTTCTATGTAAACGAAATAATTTAGATGAAAAGCTAAGGGAACCTTATAAATGGGGGAATGAAAGGCGAAAGAGAGAAAAAGAACAAGGAAAATAAAGTCAGATACTAAAAACGTAAATTTAGAGTTTGCTATTCAAGGACCAAAGCATAGTTTGACTGTACCTTAGCTTCTGAAAAATATAATCAAGGTCTGACTTCATAGACTTTAATATACGCGTATTTCTTAAAAAATCGCCAGAAACCTCAGCAAAGCAATGCTCTGAATACTCGTTGAAATGAGATAGGACAGCATTACTGTCTTGTAATCTTCCCAATCTGTAGTTTGGTTTGGAGAAAACAAAGAAGCAGAGAATAGATGTAATCACCAGCTGCCATACTGACTTGAGCAAAAAAAAGACATGGAGAAGAATATAAAACATTTGTGTGGTGAACCTTCAGAAACCCACACCACATGCACCCCAATCACATTCGGCATAAGCAGTTGCAAATAACTTACACAAGTTAGTCCAACTGGGTAAAGTAAGTCTGAGGCAAGAATAGAGCATGGGCATCAAGAATATTTTTGCCATCAATCAAGGAATCAGCAAAGGGGAAAAAAGCCCACCAAGGTGAAAATATATGGCCCTTAACACTGGCATCACGTCTGCATCAACTTATGGTAGCAAAGGGGTTAGCAAGGCAGGTTCTTTTTCAGTACAAGGTGTTTAACAGGACAGACACCATATGATCAGGGTCACGTCTACAGATTAAGAATGACACAACTTCATAAAAAAAGGTTCTGCTAAATCCTAATGATCTCATAAAATTTGACATGGAAAAATTATGTAAAGAGCTGCAAAATTCAATTGAAAATTTAACAGATGCTTGAGATTTTAATCTCCAGAGAAGTCAACGAATTTTAGATTCCCTAGCAAAAACACTGAAATATTCCACAGAATGGCCAATGCTCATCAACAAAACTGATCTGATTCTTCTATATTTGGGTGTTTGATACCATTTCGAACACAAATGAGCAGCAATGACAATAAAATATTGTGAATTCAACACAATATGACTCTTTCTTTCTTTTTCCACTACAGTGCCAGATTTATCTCACCCAACCATAGCATCAGTGACGCAGAATCTGAAACTGCAACAAGGGATTAAGAACACGTCTGCAGAGATTCCAGTAAAAGTGTAAAACCATAATCCCTTGTATCTATCCGTATTTGCTTAGCTCACTTGCTGCTACATACGCAGTAGCAAGCATGTGATTGAACGGTATAGATTGTACCATGAGTAAACCTTTCTTAATTATCCAGACGAGCTGATTAGTTCCATGCCAACCGAAATCTAGAGATATCCCTCATTTAACATCAGCTCTGATCCTAAGGTAGATAAGAGCAGTGAAATGCAGACTTGTCATTTCCCCGAGATTCAAAATATGTGAGAAGCCAAAATACTGAAATGGGGAAACTTAGTTTTAAAAAAAAAGGCACATCTAAGTGTCACACAGCCAAATTTCATCTCAAACACAACAACTGGAAATTTAAGGTTCTGTAGAAAAGGTAAACAACTCCATTGTGCAGTGGGAGGAGTCGGATATAGGCAGAATGTAGGCAGCGCTGTGATCTCTATCTTGCACCCCCTATAACTTTAGCATTGGCCCACATTCTTATACTGTGTACCAACTTAAATTGTAAATCCCTATTGAATTACTTCGACTAAGAGTAATTTTCAACTTAGAGCATTTATTATACACGAAATCTTATTGAATTACTCCAACATGGACACACGTAATCCAAAAACACAGCATGATTTGTTCCAAGACGAGATTTTAAGCTTCAATTCGAGATCATATAACCACATAGAGCAATTGAACAATCCAAAATTTCAAACACAAACGGAAAATTAAGCACTAGCAAAAAGGGCAAGGGAGGATTACATGAGGTTCTGCGATTGCTTGAGGGAGTCCAAATCGTTGTCGTTAATTAGTGTTTTGAACTCGCCAGACACTTCTCGCGACGCCGCATTGATCAACTCTGTCTCCTTCTGCTCCATCTTCGATCACAGAGAAGATAAAGCATGGCTTTTCACGCCATAATTCAGTTCAAATACTCCTCCATTAATCATTAGTTCATTACTGGTTCAGAATGGGCCTACTTCCCTGGGCCCAAAAATGGGCTGTGTTTGTTGGATATTTCAAGGAAGGCCTGCAAATAGAAACACGGTGGACCAGGCCCATAATAGAAGCCCATAAACCCAACTGAGACAAAGTCGCAAACTTCTTTCTTCGTCAATCGTCAGTAGTACGATGGGCCTCCTACTTACTTACATGGCCGAACAAATGCATTAAATAATACAAAAACACATCATCACTCTTCCATGCACAAAAACAGACTTCATTAGTAGCGTGTTAGCAAGTACAACAGGCATTTGCATTCACAAAACAAGCAAACTCCAAGCCCCAGTCAAACCCTAATTAATCAGACCCTAATTTTGTCAGCTATTAAATAGTAGTAGTAGTACTAATAAGTGTCTCAGACCATGATAGTCTACTAAATCTCCCATCTGAGACCCTAAAAAGATTGCTTCGCTTCTTTCTGCTTATAGTGCAGCAGACACACTAACAAAAAACAAAACACTTTAATTAAGTAATCCTGTGGTCTTTACTGTTTCTTGGTTTCTGACAAGTCACACACAGATCCTTGAACACTTTAGTTAATCGATTGCTTTAATTAATAGGTTCTGCACAAATTGTAAGCAACAGCAGCTACAGAAGTAAACACAAAGCCATGAAAAGGATCTAAAAAGACAATAAAAAAGAAAGTCCTCTGCACCATCGACAAAACTGGAAAGCTATAGTGAGGAAGGTTAGGTCCCCTCCACGCGGGTAACAGTTATTTTTAATTTTTACCCAAAAAGATCAACGACGTGCCACATGTTACATATATATATATATATATATACTGATTTTTACCCAAAAAGAATTACAAGAGCATGCACGGCACGAGGCTCGAAATTGTGGCATAGATTGCCTCGATTTTCAACCCCTGCTGACGCAGACATATATTTCACATGTATGTATGTATGTATGCATGCATGTTGTATTACATACCGACATACACATAGAAATATGTACATGCATACAAGTACGGTTGGCTTTTTGGTGTTATTTGGTTAGTTGTTTGTCTTACTCTGTCTTGTACGTAATGATAGTATTTTAAGGGGCATATATGCTTAAAAAGTCACATTTGATGGGGTATGAATGAATTGGTGGATATAACAATAAGATTTTGTTGGTTTATTCTTGTTGTGGCATGGGGAGAGGAAATGACATTGGTTTGTCCATATGTTTGCTCTTCATGTAGATTCCACCACTAAACACCCTGACATTTTTACATAAAAATCAATATTGGGTCACATCTCTATTACATAAAAAGTAAACTCAATAAATTTACATCATTATAACAATATATCTTGTTAGCCCAATCACATCAATAAAATACTTTTTCTAATATATTTTGTTGTCTCCAAAAAAAAAATCACTATTGTGATTTGCTCTAAACCAACTGGAATAGTGAGGCCCTTGAGATACGTGTATATGTTCTCTACCTTCCGTGACATGTACTGCACCCATGGCCATAGATTATGGATATTGTCTCCAAGGGTAATTTCGTACTTTCCTTCTCTCTCAAGGAATTGGTCTGTATCTGTTAGAAATGGTAAAAAAAACCGATCCGAACACTATCCATAGGATACCCGATCCATTTTAAAACCCAAAAACAGATCCTATAGGATTTGAAAATGGTTTTGGTTTTGATTTTCGAACCCATTATGATTTAGGGTTGGGTTTGGTTTTTGACGTCGGGTTTAGCGTACCCTAACTGTTTAATTAAAAAAGTGAGTTATAGTAATAACATTATAAATAATCTATATAAAGGTATATTATTTGGATGCTAAATTTTAATATGATGAGGCATATTAAATAAAATAATATAATAGAATTATAGATTTACATGTAAACTATAACAACATGATAAGTCAAATTATTTTTTAAGAAATTGAATTATACATTTATAGAAAAATAAAAAAGTTAAAAGTTAAATGGTAAACAAGTACCCAATGGTAAAAGGTTATGGAATGGTTCCGATTTTGAAATTTTAAATAGCTTTTTAAACGGTTTTGCTATTAGGTATCTTAAATGGAAACGGTTTAAGTATTCACTAATTGAAAGGATATCCGACCCGTTGTCATCCCTAGTATATGCGTCTGTCTGCATAGTGCATGGTAAGAGCATCCACAGTAGTAAACTAAATATCCAGCACTTTAAAATCATTTTCTTTCTTCTCCTCTTTCCTATGTGGCACAATTTAATTGGGTGAGTGGATCCCACAATGAATACTATTCATCAACACTCATACATTCCAACACTCTACATTCATTTTCTCTATTTTCTCTTTCTTTCCATCACCTCTCTCTTCCTTTTAATATTCTCTCTCTTCCTTTTCATCACATCTCTCTTCCTTTTCATCAACTATATATATACTCAAACTCTCAAGTATCATTTTTCCACAACTAAATTTTCAAGTGTCATTTTTCATCTATTGTGTGTATGTAGCGCTATACTTATTAAAAAAATAACATTTCAAGTACTTGAAATACACTCCATTATACCCATTGTGAACATCTAGCACTTAACTTATCAAGAAAGTATCATCTCAAGTACTCCAAAATATCCCATTTTGGATGCTCTAAATGCATTTAAAACGACGACGTGCAGCTACAAGGGGGACCAATTAAACACGAGAGATAGTAGGAAAAAGGCACGGCTTTTGATGCATGTTTCTATATTTTGGGGAAGGGAATGGATGAATGATGGTGACATGGGCATGCCATCACTCTCCATTGACTGAATATATTGCTAACGTGGAATGACGTGGTTCATTTGGGCCCACTCTGTATCTCTGACAACTGAAATAACCGATTTCCCCTCCATCTCTTTGGTCCTAGTTGGAACTGTGTGGCTGATTGGGCTTTCCTTCAACTCTTTTGCTGACTTTTGGACAAAAAGACTCAACAAAAATGAATCAAAATACATAAATGAAGCGTTTTATCAAATTATATTTAAGAGCAAAATTTATATATATATATATATATATATATATATATATTCTTTTTAAAAATGAGATCATTCCATAATTAAAGATAAAATAATAATAAATGATATCACACACTTACAACACTCATGTAGCCTCACCACACACACTCACACTCACACAAATACACGGAACAAACTATCCGTAGAGGTGAAATCCTACACACCGGACAAATATACACGAATGATAACCAGCGGAACTAGCACCCGTGTGGGTCAACTCATGGTTAATCATAATCCAGTACTGCACCTCTGGAGATGAACTGTGCATGTCTGTGTCTGCAACCGTCCGATTTGACCCTTGAATGGGGGGTTTTTTGACGGTCCCCTACACTAACTACAAAATACAGATCGGATCATGATGTGATTTGTGATAATGGCTTTGCGCCGTTGATACATTAATGAATATGTAAGTCATCTGTATGACTGCATCTAATCTATAATCTATGTCAAAGCTGTCAAGTAGGGTACTGCTTAAAATATAGATAGATATGCCTACACCATATAATTTCTTATCATCAAAAAACTATGCATGGCTTAAACTGCTAGTGATACGCGGCCTACAACCGCTGATCAGAATTATAAACGAATCCAACACTTCTCATCCCAACCAATTATTCAAACCCAACAGCCATGCTGTAAAGTATAACCGACAAATCAATTCCATCATCGATTCGTTACGGTCATTATTTGAGCCCTAAATGCAATGCAGCTTCTAGGTATAACAGCAACTAAATGCATGTCCTTCCTGCGTTGCGTTGCAGAGTGTGCATATGTGAAATTACCAGCCCATCAGCAATGGCGTAAACCATCTTTTTTTTACATAAATTTAACCAATCGATTGATAATTATTTTCAGTCGGTTATACTGTTATTATTTATAAGCCCCAAATGCAATGCAGGTTCTAACAGCTAACTAATGCATGTCCACCGAGCGTTGCACACTATGAATATGCGTTGGAGTTTCAAGTTTCAACATGTCTTCCAAGACCACAGAAACCAGAGTGTAGCCATACACATAATACATTATATCCTCCCACGATAACATCAACGAAATGCCATGGCATTTTTAAGGGTCTAAGGTAAAGCAAATATAACTTAAATAGATAGGAAAGTCGGTTTCAAATTATCTTTGTTCATCATCAGCAAAGGACCAGTTGATGAACATGAAGGCAAGGCAATGGTTTGAATCCTCGTCGTTCAGAACTTTCCAAGCAACCGCCTGCTCATACGACACCGGCCTCCCCATGCTCGACACACAGATCCCTGCTGGCAGATACGCAAAACCCTGCAAATTTAGGCATTCTTGTCAACGTTTTGTCAAGGAATATATAGTCTCATGTGAATTGGTGTTACAAAGAGAGATCTTGAATTGTTCAGTCACTTATTGCAAATATTACCTGCTGCATGATTTTAGAGAACTCGGAACAGAGGATCTTCCGACCAGCTTCATCGAGAATCTTGTCGAGCATAATATCTTGAAGTGCAACCATAGTAGTCTCTAACATATCAAGACCAGCCTGGTTCGCGAAGGTAAAAACGGGAGATGCCTGCATTTATTGTTCAAAATAACAGTTTACTTTTTCCATGAACCATAATGTTGAGAATTTCACTTAAAATGCATAATCAGAAGAATTAGATTAGTAGATTTACATTTGTCTTTAGGGAGCAGCACATGATCGCATCCGAATGATTCCAGAGTTGCTTCAACAATGCATCATCAGCTTCGCAGTCGACACGAAACAGTTCTCCCCCAGTGTGAATCCTGAAACATAACACGTTACTAATTAAATTATGCCAATCAGAATCATTAACTGGAAGATGCCAAAATCCTAGCTAGTATATGCTATAAATTATACAAATGCTTTTCATTTGAAAAAAAACGAATAAATCTGTTCTCGGTTCTTTTATGCATATGTACCAAAAGCATAAGGTGAGAAAGACACGAAAAGCCAACCTGTAACTTCCGCAAACCCACTGTGCCAATGTAACAGCCTCAGGAGGACCAGGAAGAGACTTGGTCCCAATATTTGAGTCCAGCCGGGAAGGAGCAATAGCTATTGCAACCCTCTGGACAGACCCCACCACACTTCGTACGTAGTGACGAGCCATAGCAGCAACATTGTCTCTCAAGTGGCTCTCAAAAGTAAATTGGAATGCAATAGTGAGGACCGACCTAAGGTTGTAATTGCTCAGATCAGCTTCGCCCGCTGGACGGACACCCCCAGGTCCAACTTCAAGCGTAGATGCCAAATCCAATGTCCGAGATGCAGCAGGCCCGTCCTATGTTTCAAATAAAACAATAACATATTCAAGGAATAGTTAATATTAGAAAATGAGTACAAACTGTTTATAATCATGTCCAAAAATTTTGGTATCAAAAGTGAAATATGTTCAGTTCATTTCTTCATTTCTTGGGTGGTGTTAAACCGCAAGTTTTTCCATTGCATCCACATCTAGGATACAACAATTAAGTTTATTGTACGGACAAACCAATTAAGCCCTACCAATTAAGAAATATTGATAAATAAAAATTAAGAATCGGTCCATCCACAATTAAGTGCACTACAAGTAACAGCCGTCACGAGATTTCTCATGACATTCCAATGAATGGAAAATTTTAGATAATAATTAGCTCAGTAAGAGAGAAGATGTCACCCAACTGTTTTCGGGTCCAGCGGAATGACACGGAAGCCAGATGGCAGCAAAGGAGCATCATCAGCAAAAGATTCATCAATGGGAGCGAAAACAAGCTGAGCACTGGCACCAACAGCATTCTCATCAACTCCACTGCACAGCTGCCAAAGTAGGATTAAAGGAAAATAAATGTCATTTACAAAAATCTCCATAACCAATTGAAGGATTCGTGCATGTATGAACGCAGTGAGGTAAGCAAATACTAATAAGATTAACACACCTGCAATAAGTACATATCACGTGCCAATGCTACATCTTCAGGGGAGAAAGCATGACCCTCTAGCCGAACTACCTCCAGGAACTTCATGAGGGAGAAATTTATGCAGAAGTTAGCATAGGGAATTAACTTTATATGATCATAGCAGTTAAAAAAAAAATAAGACCCAACAAATTAAGGTGAAAAGTAGTTACCTCCTCGTGCTCCACGGTATGGGCAAGAGGTAAAATGACCTGGCTACTGGGGAAGCCACCCAGCCTTGCACATGGAACTGCATAAGGACTAGACTTAAGACATGCTGCAGCAAAGGCATCAACCCCATAGTCAGCCCACTCTGAACGATGTTCCCTTAGAAAACGAACAAGCAAAGCAGGAGGAACATCCTGTACACCGTAGAACGATCTTTATCAGGGTAACATAGCATGTAACAAAAAATTAAAACTGACATTTACAACAAGCTAGTCAAAGACAATCAACACTAGCCATTTTGGCTTCTAGGTAAGTACCTGCAGCAGCATTGATGCCTTGGCACAGAGCACACCCCCTCCAAATGAGAACATTGATGCATTATACTGAGACCCAAGAAATTTGTTTGGTGTTGAATTTATCATAATGGTCACGTCTTCCACACCATCACTACCCATAAGTGACCAACCATCATCCAGGAAGCCATTGATAGCATCATTGAAGCCCCTATGAAAAATGAGGTGATTTAACAGCTAGTTTGCCAAAGAAAGAAGAATGGATAGACGAACTTACAAATCACTAGAGCAGCATAAGCTTTTAATAAGATGGAAAATTTACAAATATTTTTGCAGTGGGAGTTGTGTTGGCTTGACATTAAAAAATTATGTACTGAACGATTATGCTAAGTTGAAAGCCCTACCTGCAGAGCCTCTGACTAAATGTCCTCAAAACAGCAGGCTGTCGACCCCCACCATACTGAATTTCTCCACTGGTCTCCTGAGCAATTTGTCGAATGTGCCTCAAGGCCTGCACAACAAAGTCCAACTTGAACCTGCAGAACAGTTATGACTAAATAAGAGGATATATCTCACTTGAGAAATGGTTCTTACAGCCATTGTCATTTTCTGGGCAATCATCTTTGATGACTCATAGAGGGGCCTGAGAACCTCGGGAACACTCCAAACCTGACACAAGCAGATATTAAGAAATAATACCAAAAAAATGCATATGTCTAAATTTACAAAACATAGAATATTAATTAACCATCCTTACATTTAAATCAACATGATCAACAATGTGAATGATGGAGCCTCCACCCTCACAAGGTCGGACCAGATAGCCACTAGGAAGCATTTCAGCTCTAACAAACCCCGAGGTGGGAGGCCCAGTTGGCCCACCAGTAGAATTAGTTAATGACCTCTCGCATATCTGCATAAAATTCATTCTCTCTAGAAATCACAATTCCTCAAGCAAATAAGAGCAGCACGCAATCCAGGAAAAAAACAAAATGACAGGCCTAATTTTAAACGATAAATTCAAGATGAGCAGTGGCTTGAATAGATTACGAATATCCAAATGAGAGACCATTGAATAGCTAGAATGAATAAATAAAATAAAAACCGACATAGCTTACCACAAGACTCCCATCTTCTAAACTAGTAGTATATCTCAGTGTCCAAAAGTCACGTGCAGCAGCCAATGTTGTCGGTGCATAAGTCTGGATAGAAGACTCAATTAGAAATTGGAAAAAGCAATGTGCCAAAGAAAGGGGAGAAAAGGTCCAAAAGAATTTTCCTCTTGCTAGGCAAGTGCATATATGTTCAGAGTATCTGATAACAGTTAATCTTTGGTTTTCAAAAATTACAGACCTGCATGTACATGAGCTCAATTGTCCCACCATTTCCCGTAGGAATTGAACTCAACACATCCACGCATCGGCAATCACGGAACCAAGATGGACGATCTTTGAGGATTTCAGCAACCTAATGAAATTCTCAATATCTTTTATAGCTGAAACAAACAATAAATTGAGCTAAAAAGTAAGAAACAAAATGAGGAAGCAAGTACCTTTGTGGGCTCTAGACTCACAAGGCCGCAGGCTCGTGCTGCTACACCGCTACAGTTGCGGGAAACAGCAACGATTCCCATAGAATCCGGACCAGGCTACCATCATTATCAATAGGAGAGATGCGATTCAGATTTAATTACAAAAATCAAAGCCATGCAATGACAAAATATTCAAAGACAACACATGAATATTTTCATATTAGTAGACACGAGCATAAATAATTCCTTAAAAAGTCATACCTTCATCCCAATCATCTGGACCCAGTCGACAGCGGTTCCAGTAGCCTTGGAAAGGAACTCTGCCAGGGTCTCCTCAGCGATCGCGAGAAGACTACAAAGCAATCCAATGTTCATGAGCTAGTAAGATTACATTAAAGAATCCAAGCATCCCAATTGAGCTGGGTGAGCTGACTGATTTACTTACCCAGCTGGGTTGTTAGCATCCTTTTGAGGACACCGAGGTGTTGGGTTTTGCTGTTGTTGACCACTCATGACCACAGACTCACAGCTATTGTCTGTGGTCGTTGCAGAAGCCTGTTCACAAATCAGAATTAAACTAGAATATATTACCATAAATATATGAATACATGTTTGGAAAAGTCTGAAGGAAGCCCATGAAATAATGTAAAATTCCAGACTGAGGAGTTCATCAGTAATATATCCTTGAGAATAACATAATAGGTACTGGGTTTCAACCTTAAAACAAAATAAGTCTAACGAAGCTCAAGGATCAACCCATATTAATATATTATAGAATAATATGCTTCAAAGGAAAAAAAAAACACTAGATGGAGCATAAATACAGTAACTATGGGGAAGAATGTGAGATAGTCTGTTCTTGAAACTTAAGAATTGATCTCAGAATGCATAAAACCCAAAAAAAAAAAATGCTCGGCAAGATGGAGGGAGTTACAGTGTGCAGCTGTTGTTGCATGTATCCATTCTCATAAACCAGATGTGACACCTGCTTCTGCAATCGATCATTCTCCTCCATCAACAGCTTGTTCATTGCAGTCAGCTTTCTGTTAACAGTCTGAAGACGGGAAGCTTCCTTCCTCTGCTTTTCACGGCATCTGAGAGAAATAGTCAAGGTGTGAAATACAAGCTTAAAACACTTTATCGGGGCAATACCTCACTACCCTCAAACAAAACAACAAAGAAAGACATCCCGGCACTAGGTAAAAACCCAAGTAAACACAAGAAAGGGAAATCTTAAGAACTAGAGTCCTCCGAAGTTGAGATCTCACAAAATCAAGGACATTATCATTTTTGTGAAAATATCAGATCTTGACAAGATTATGCCATGTACAAGAGCGCTTACCAACGCAGTCTTGTGATTAAGAAGCCCTTAACAGCAAATCTCAGTGATAATTTAGGGCAGAATTTGAGTATGTTTTTATTACTTTTAGAGGGACCACCACACCAGGCGGATACTCATCATGGCAACAAGAGAGAATGCAACAACTTAAGGGAAAATATTTCTTCAGGTGATTAGGAAAAAATGAACTCGTTATGGATGGCCATAAAGCAACAATCCCATCCTAAAATCCTGTCAAACACAATGCTCTAAGCCTCCAAATAACATAAAAGATTTTTTTTTTTTAAAAAAAAACACCAAGCATTGGGCAATCTGCCGCATCATTCTCTCCCTTGTAAAAACCAAATCTCTTAAAAAACCCCGAACTACTCAAATGTATCATAAGAATTGCTAGACAGCGTAACATACAACATACATCATACATGGCACTAAAGAGACGTTTTCACCTTCAAGGACATCAATACCCATTTGGCCAGAACGTCAATCTAAGTCGAAATACAGCAAGACGTTGCCTGCTATGAGTTCTGATTTAAATATGCAGCCTACTAATATACATGACCTATTATACAGGGATGCAACCTAGAAGTCAAAATATCTCCACATATTATGTGAGCTAACTTTGGTGTAGAACATGCATGTCCCCGACCTCCCACACTACAGAGATTTGTGCGCAGAAGTTGTTTATCTTTTTTATCTACTATATAAATGCGCATATGATTAATCTCTTGTTTCTCAGAAGGTACAGAAACAAACTGCATCAACAGAGAATAATTAGCAAAAAAGCAAACAAACAAATAAACAACAAGAAGTCTCAAATGCTCTTCACGATTGAGTCGCAATAATTGCTTTACAGAAAAAAAGAAGAAGAAGATGTATGTTTAGCTTCCAAAATTTTCCTTAAAAAACATAAATATCAAAAAGACAAAACCCCCCAAAACGAAACAAGTAAATAAACTGCAGAACAAAACAAAAGAGGCAGCCATTAAAAGCTAATTGACTAGCTGTTCTGTCTTTCCGTTGCATTTCTACAATACCAAAATGGAATAGACCTTCTCAGACAGATAAAGGTGCCATAAACAGTTTGTCAAGGAACTGACAAGAAACCCCTAATCAAATGAATTGCAAGAGATAATAATTAAACAATCAATAATGATATGAGGAAATAATTTTCTTAGTAGTTCAGGTGATCTTCGAAAGAAATGACTCCCAAAGTGAAAAAGCCATAACAAAATCAGGTAAACACAGACAAAATGGCAAAGGAATCAACCATACAGTGTTTTGACAAGCTCCATTCTTCCCTTACATACACAAAATTAAGAACTGAAACAATTTTGTCCCATCACTCGTTTTTCTTGTATAGATCAGGCAGTAAATACAAGAATGAAGTTAAGACATTGATTCTGACGCAGGAAAAGCAAACCAAATAGAAATTACAGTTGGAGAAGAGAAGCAAAAGCTCCCAATCTGAGCATTAAAGAAAAACAAACCCAAACTTGTAATCTATTTTAAATTTACTTGCACAAGCAGACAAACTCGCAAAATTATTAAAATGTATTTACCTGCGGTTTTGAAACCAGACTTTGATCTGCTTGGGCTCAATGTTAG
Source organism: Tripterygium wilfordii (assembly GCF_013401445.1). Lineage (NCBI taxonomy): Eukaryota > Viridiplantae > Streptophyta > Magnoliopsida > Celastrales > Celastraceae > Tripterygium > Tripterygium wilfordii. Next base: position 3,327,591 of record NC_052245.1, read on the forward strand.
AGAGGATAGGGCATTCCCTGATGAGCTGCTGCCTTCTCAAAGAACTAGGCTTTGGACATTCTGCGTACACCCTCTCCAAAGCCTCTACTTGCTCGGGTGTATATCTCACATACTTGCTTGAATCCATCTGTTGCTTATTCAATGCCTCTTTGTTGTGCATAACAAGCGCCATAGACATGACAAAGATTAAACAAAAACAATGAAAGTGCCAAGATAGTGTTTTTGGGTCACAAAATGCACCAAAGCAACAAAAGAAGGACAGAACAACCCAAAAAAACGACTACAGAAATCAAAGGGACCAGAATAACTATTTGGGATTAGAAGGGTTGTCGATTAGGTGTAGGCTCTTGATCTTCTTCCTTATTAGAAATGGTTTAGAATTTTGATGGAGTTGGTCTCTGGCAGGCTCTCTCCACCAAGAGAGCCTACTCTCTCTTTCATTAGATTGATAGTGAGTTTCGCTTCTCTTTTTCTCGAGGACCCAATTTAGAAAGAACTAGAGATTGGGTTCTATTGTGGTCTTTTATCTTACTCTCGAGATTTCAAGACAAATAGAGAGAGAAACAGAAAAAAAAAAACAAAAAACAAAAACAAAAACAAAAGAAAACCACCAACAGAAAGAGATGAATTTGGAGAGAGTTTTTTACTTCATGTTGGGTATGGAGGAAAGCACAACACAACAGTAAAAAAGGACAGGTGGGTATTGCTGCTTAGAGGCCCATAATCATAATTTGAAAAAAAAAATTTAAAAAAAATAATAAAAGAAGAATGAATGAGAAGCAGCAGCAGATGCAGAATAGTGCAGAGGGGGGAGAGCTTTGAATGCGTGGAAACTGACAAAAGCAGAGACGTTTCTCAAAATTTTGGACGCATGGGAAGAGGATTTACTTTCTATGTAGCCATGTAGGGTCTGTGAATTATGAAAAGCAGCACTGTAGTAGTGTGCAGCAGCTGCATCACTTTCTCTCTCTACAGCATTTTTTGTATTGGATGATGTATGTATGGGTACTTTATGTATTATGTATCTATCTATGTATGTGAATATGCAGGAGTCCGTGAGCAGCCATGGATGCGCATGAAGGGCGTGAAGAGAGAGGGAAGTTGCCTTGTTATTTTGTTATTTGGGGATGGGCCTAGGCTCATGTGTATAGGCCCATTATGTATTTCTCTTTGACCTTTTTAAATCTTTTTTATGTAATTAAATTTTGAAGTTGACAAATATTCTTAAGTTTGCCTGGTTGCTTTGTCCTTTCATATGAATTTTGATTTTTGCCAACTCATTTTGAGCTAAATTGTTACATAGTCACCATTAGTTTGCAAAACCTTGAGGTTTTATGTCTAATTTTCTTTTTTAATGATAAGTGTTCTCATCGATCTCATGATCATTTCACTCCCAAACAAAAAATATAGTACATTCTACATTGTTGAAGAGTTATATACATTAAAATTTATTACTAATACCTAGTTTTATGATAATCTAAGTGATAAAGAATACGGAATGGTATTAGTATCGACGTTAGGTATGAATTCTCCCAATTGAAAACTTTTCGACGGTTAATTACATTAGGAATTAGGAAAAGTTTATGCGAAATCAAAAACGTGATTACGATCCGATAAAATATAATCTAATCTAAATCCTCCAAAACCAAGTTATATGTACAAAAATTCAAACCCTAAAGATTTGCCGGTCATTAGAAATACCATATCCATCTAACGTACACTTTTGTGGGTTGTATGATAAGGTGGAGACATGTACCAACCATCCACCTTTTATTGTGACAATGGAGAATGTGTCTGTCCATCCCTTCGGTCACAAGAATCCAACACAACTTTGGAAGAGAGAGACCTTTGGGGGAGAGAGAGAGAGGGAGGGAGGGAGGGAGGGAGGGAGGGGGAGAGGGAGAGGGAAAGTGCATTGTTTGTTTTGCATATAGGGCTTTGGATGCTTTGAAAGATATGAAAATTTGGACACTTTGTGAACAAATGTCAACCTTGTGAACCCAAAAAGTCAATTACTTTCCTCCCTCTCTCTATCTCTCTCTGTGCATATGTTTTGGAATTAATGGCTTATGATGGGGAGGAGTCAATGGGTACTACCACAACTACACAAACTCACTTGGTGTTTTGATGTTTTCTTGTCTCCTTGAATATACACTATAGTTATCATGCCTTCTCTTTTCTTTTTCTTTTTCTTATCTTTTTATCTTTCTAACTCTTTCTTTTAGGAGGCATGTATGTTTAATTTTTTTTTCTCCTCTTCACATTGCGTGATTTTGCAAAAATTAACAAAGGTGGGAGTCATTTTCTAGAGGCCACAAAGGGCTTAATTTGGGGGTGACCCCATCTTTTTTCATGCACCAAAAGGGTGTGTCTGCACTATAATGCACTACAACATCTCGAGAGAGAATATGTGTGTGTGTATATATATATATATATATATAGCTATATCATTGTGTGCCTTTAATTTGCTTTGCTTCAATCTTACATTTCTCACTTGTGGGTAGAGTGTGTGTGAGGTGGATCCATGAAAATGCATGATAATTAAGAGGTGTAAAGGCAGACATGGATGGAGGGGAAAGGTTCCAATTTTGATAGGCTGAAAATTCTTTTTGATTATCTAATATTTGTACTAATATATAATGCGTGTTATGATTAATTAGGAGTGGCATTAAAGTATATATGAATAAGATTTGCCGAAACACTAAGAACAGAAGAATAGATTATCATCAATAAAGCAAGAGAAGATCTTTCATGACAAGATAGATAGATGTATGTGTATTCAAGCCATGCATTTCTCTTATTCTCATGCATATATATATATAATGTATACTTTTTTCCAAAGCATACGTTAATGGACATGTTTTCATGTGCTTTTATAAGGTTTATGATTAGCCTTTTACTATACATGTATTAATTAATTAATAGCTTGCCACTCAATGTACTTGATGTTCATTACTGGTTAATTAATTCTCTTCTCTTTTTTTGTTTCTAGACTTCTAGTTATGGATGGTACTTGTTGGTGTTATTAATTTCTGTGTCTCAAGTTGTTCCAGCAACCTTGAAAACAACCAGAATTAACAAGTTACCAAATTAGGATATCCTCGTTAATTTGTGTCGATGGATCATCGAGTTACTTTAATTGGTTAGAGAAAGATATCATAATGCAATACTTGACTTGGTTTTTTCAACAAAAAAGAAAGTGACCTTATTGCAAGGAATTTGACAGCATTTTTATGTTTTGTAGGATTGTGGCTTATATATATGATAATTCACAAACTTTGTTAAGACTTTATCTCACATTGGGTTGGCATAGTCCAACCGAGTGATATATATATATATAAAAGTAAAAGTTAAGTCTCTCTCACACAATCAATGTGTTTTCTAGACCTAAAAATCAATGGAGACGGCCAAAAAAAATAATATCTTGCGAGTCTTTGGTCCAAAGTAAACAATATTGGTTTATAAATATTAAGCTGGATTTTTCAACATGGTATCAAAGTAAAGACTCGATCCGTTTGGACGCGACCGCTACTCTCTAAATATCCATATGTGAGTACAATTATAATATGTGTTTAATAATTAATTTGGATGCATGAATACAACATTGTGGTGCTTATTAATTTCCTATAATCTTGTTCATCAGCATCACACACACATAGTTTTGTCGAAAATGACCATAACTAACTAGCTAAGAGGATCACAAGGCGCTCCTTCAATAATAGGCTGAATAATATGTAAAATAAAGTTCTGAGTTCAAACTTCAAAGTGAGATATTATGATTATGTGGGGTTTTGAATAACGTGAATAAAATTACAAAAGCAAGAACAGCAATTGCTATATATGTCCTACAATGATTAATTAGCGACAATTAAAGTTAAATCCAACCAAAATCAGAATGATTAACTGTTACAAAAATTGGGATTCATATATATATATTATAAGAAGATAAGGTAATAAACATACATGCATGTTGAATTTTTTGATTCCACCAATTATTCTTATTTGTTTCAGTGACCGATTAATTACTATATACAAATAATTGACACTGGTCAACAATTACTTTCATGAAACTCATAATTCTCCTCCTTTTTTTTTAGATAAATCAATTTTAATTTCCTTTCACACTAATTAGAAAACATATATAGCATAATAGTGGGAGAAATATATGTGTGTGTATGTGTGTGTGTATATATATATATATATACATCACTAAATAGAACCAGATATAGTATATGTATATATTAGAATAAACTAGAGAAAGAAAAGAAAGTTGAAATGTATGCATATATAGATATACTCGATAAAACTATTAATGCTTACGTATAGTAACATTAAAATGTGAATTTTTTTAATATGTGGAGAGATTCATGATAGATTCATCTCTGACTATGTTATCAATGTTGGAATTCGATCGCTAGGTGGATTTGGGTTTGATTTTGATTCAGGATTTTTCACGTGTGAGACCATAAGAATCAAACATGAGAAAGTCCCATCGATCACATACTCCAAAATACATACAAAATATATACTTTTAGATAAAGTAGATTTAAAGAGGGAATACTTTCTACTACGTAAATAAAAAGTTGCATTATTGTGTGTGCTGGTATCCATGCAATTTTTAAATAATAACACTAATAATAATGACCACGAAGAAAACCAAAAAAAGTTGAAAAATGTGGGTATATACATACATACATATATATATATATATATATATATATATATATATATATAATTGTGATTTGTGAGATCAAATCTCAAGACAAGTCTTTAACGATTCTTTCGATTATTCCAATTATTCTGTTGCATGCATGTGTTTGACTCGTGAGTATATATATATTTTTTAGATAAATCTCGTGAGTATATATATGTATAAGTATATATCAAATTCTTTCTTTTCATGCATGGTGTGTCCAGCACTATATATATAATGTTTAATTAGCACAACATGCAACGTGAGATTGAATTTAATACAGGCCAGTATATCCTAAAAGTCGAACCAACATATGATGAAATCGAACCTTTTGAATCAGCATCAGATTGGAATTTGAATTCTAATAATTCTTTTTGTAAAAAAAAAGAGTTGTGATTCTTTTGTCTAGTTGTTCAAACTAAGCACGTTTTCATAAACTTAGATCCAAATGTGAACACAGCTGAGTTGCAAAAATCAGTATTTGATTGGTTCTGGGTAATCATCATTCGTGTTCACGTCAAATTGAGTCTTTAATGAATTAATGGAAGCAAAGGCAACTCATGCAGACATGGTCTACAACGTGTGTATAATCAGCAAATATTGATCTGTGAAGTGTAAAGTAATCAAAAATAGATAGAAAATCTAGTCCAAACACGTCTAGTTGATATTGTCCGCTTTAAGCCAAAGACTACGAATTTATTCTCATAAGAGGTATCCAAGTACTTAGACTCAAAAAACGTCAATTAGCACAGCGGCTGCACTAGACCCACCTGGGGGAATCGGAATGGCACAACGGTTGCGCTAGGCCCAACGAGTGATACTATCATCTTTGGTCACTTGGCTACTTTTGACTCTTGGACCTTAAGCTTTTTATACCTATCATTAGTGTGAGGTGAGTTGAAACTTTGATTATACATCACTCGATCGATTGAATTATATCAATTCAATGTGGGACTACAAGTCTTCTTGCCACCAAAGAAGCTGGAAAATAAGTTGGTCTCTGTTTTAGGGAAGCCGTGGGTTTTTCAGGTTTAGCTCATCCGATCGATCGCAATCCTTCCTTTTGTCAAAAGTCGAGCATGGTTCTCTGATTACACCCAAAAGAAAACTTGTGATATATGAATACCGAGTACAAATTCGACGAGGAAGGAATCGCTTCATATGCTATTCTTGCTCCAACAAAAACAATAAAAATAGAGCAAAAAAGCTTACTATAGTAACTCCTACTCGCTGGCTTCTAACATATATTGCCAAGAGATTTGCTACTCACAACCTGTTGTTTCCTTCAGTGTCTCATACTAGTTAAAACCCCAGGCAAATGCACATAAATGTTAATTCTGATACATCGTGGTTGTTCCCAATTCCCATTCATCTTCAGGATACCATTTCATCAAAGCACAAGTTACTATTACACTTTACACCTATATAACTAAAAAAAAATTTATTGGATAAGTCGAGACTCGGAGAGTAATAGGTAATAAAGGAACTTATGCTACATAGCAACAACATATCTAGTCTATGGCTAAAGAAAAGTGACACCCTCCACCAATTTATAAGGTTACAAATTTGACTACAATATAGCCCTAAAAATTCTTTAACCTCAACAGCTCAGCCGCAATATCGAAATGAGGACATTGCTACAACGGCCCACCAAGACGAACATGATGTGACTGGGCTGTAATGTCATTGCCTATTTCATCTTTAGCAATTTTCATCCAGACCACCTAATCAATAAATATGCACAAGACTGAACTGTAAGCTCTAGCCATCGAGAAGCAGACTAAGACTACTGAAGTTGATATAAAGAACTTGGCTTCCTCGGTAGCAACTTTTAATAACTATTTTGCAGACCACTGCTTTGATTTTGCTTTACCGTGTCACGATCTATCAAGATGTGGCATCTGAAGAAGCAAGAGCACTTTTCTCGGAGTTGAGGTTGATATTGTCACCTGACACTGTCTCCGTTTGTTGGTCGTCAGACTTCTTTGAATTGAGGAACCGACCACCACATCCTCTAGCTCTTTTTAGAGCATGCAAATGTCGAGATTCATGCAAGTACCGCTGCAAGATTGTTGAGTTGAAAAGGCTAATGTAACAGAAACGAGTTGCTAAAGTGAAATTGCAAGAGGGTCAAAGATAATGTCGAGCGATTTAGGCGAGGATTTTAAAAATTGAAGGGATAACTGAAAAAAAAAACCCAATATAACTGCACAAGCTTTTGAACACCTACCGCACTATTAAATGTATTATTTCATCAATTCTACCGCTATATCTACAAAATAGTGTATACAACGAATGCACAGTAGCTATGAGAACAGAATGAATGCTTTCCATTCATTTCTTTTTTAGGGTGTACAATAGGAAGGAAATGGAACATAACACAATAAGGTTCAATCAGTAGAAGAGCAAGGACATTAAAAAATCAAAGCCATATACAAGCTAACCAGGTTTTATTTTCTGACTCTAAACAATCACGTTAACTTACCTTACGAGACTTGATAACTTTATTTTCTGACTCAGCTTTTGCGCGTGATTGTCGACGCCTCAAGATACCATGATATTGCTTTGCATTTACAAATACAGGCTCCTCAACAGCATCTGACGGCAACGGAACTCCGGCCTGCTGAATTCCCATTAACTGAAAGTGAACCTGAAATATTTTTAACAAATACACTTGTTTTCTTTATAACAAATAACTAATTTAACAACGAAATAATCAGGAACCTTGATATAAAAGGATAAATTACATCTTCAAAAGAGAAAGAGAAAAGGAACCACTATCAATTTCAATAAAACATGCTATCAGTGTATGGAATAAAAAATAATAGCGACATACCATTGGTTGTACACCATAAGACTGCAGAGGATATGATGGCTGCGAATCATAGGGTGCAAATATGCTTCTGTAGTAGGGATCTGGATACGGATAAGTGGTTGGTGCCTTTGAATGCATAAGCAAAGCACCAGAGTTAGAGGGCATATAAAAATTACTAATCTTTATTTGCTGAGTATAGTAGTTGACAAAACAAAGTAGAAAAATTGGAAACTCAGCTCAGGGAAAAAATGTAAAGAAGAAATTGCTGGTTCCAACTCCCAACTCGCATTCACATCATTTAATCCATTTCATTATATCAAATATCCACGTTCAAATCAACATGGCACAAAAACACAGAAGAGAGGAATGATATTATAATAAGCTGTCTTTATTTTTCATTCGCCTTTCAATTTTGGGCGTATCCTAAATCTTTTATGGGGTGTGATCACACAGAGTTTTTCATCAAATCTGATAAACAACAAAAACAAAAGAAAAAAATTCAAAATTTATATTAACTCAGTTTACAGTTAATTTGACATAAAGGAATTACCGCTTATGTCAGACGAGACAGCCAAAACTATGGGTGATAATACAAATGAACACCCTACACCATCTTCAGCACTCTGTAACCGCTACAACCACCAACAACAGGTCCAGTCCATTTTCAGCACATAACCATCCCAATTACTTGACCAAGTGGCATGATGGCCACTGCTTTATTGACAGTTAAAATGCCATTGCCACCACATATTGGCAACAGCGATACTTTAACAACAAGCCATTCAGTGGCTGGCCTCTCGTCTATTAAACCTTCGTGCTCCACAATTAATTCTCGATCCATTAAGATAAACCACAATGAGCCATTCAAGGAATTATTGCTCTAAATTGAAGTCCCAACCTCAAAAACCAATGCCAATACATAGCCTAAACTCGCCTCTATTTCGTTAACCTCATTCTATTCATACAACTCTATTTAATCTATTCACCTTATCCATATGTCCATGCCTATCATGTCCATTGTTACCATTTGGTACTGGTATAATCAATAACAGAGAACACTGCACTAAATATGGGGGTAATTAGCAAATGTTTCTGTTCCTTTCGAAATCCACTCTCATCATGTCAAGGTAGTTCTCTAATTTCTTAGTCAACAAATGCAGAGATTATTTTCAAAACTATGTAAGTTTCAACTTATTCACTAATGGTCATTTTAATTGCCATTTTGAAATTTTGAATTATGATACCTTGATATTAAATGAAGTTGGCTTAGTTTTATGATATGTTAATAGTTCATAACTTGATGCATCAAGTAATGCTTTATATCTTGTTGTCTAATAGCAGTCAAAGGTCACCATTAAATTGAACTTCAGAAGAAAAAAATGTTTGCACAATACAAAAGATACAGCAATTCCTCCAAGTGCGCAAACATACAACTCCACTCAGAACAAAAGGTGTAGACTTAATTCTCATCCTAAAGGGTTGCACTCCGAACAGTACTATTACTGTTTGCTAATTAAATCTCCATACAGCATCCGATCAACAAACAACTACTTACGCTAACCACTTACATTTGATAATTAAAAGTTCATTAGAACAGGGGGTCTAGGCAGAAGATAACTTAAAGAATAATGCTTGAGACCCCCAAAAAGTTACCCCCAAAAGACCCCCATTTAATGTGAAATGTTGGATGTGAAGTGGGCCCTACATGTGTGTTTTTAATCAATGGCTATTTTGATGACACATAGATTTGGGGGACTTTTGGGGGTGATATTTTGGGGGTCTCTAGCATTGTCCTAACTTAAACCACCTAAGAATGAAACTACTAGAGTACGATGCAGAAGACCACACAGAAGCAAGAAAAAAAATCTAAGAAAAGTATTGTATCGAATGAAAACATTTCAGCAAGAAACAGTACCATAGGCTGTTCTGCTCCAAGTTGTGGAATTGTTGCATACTGAACATTTGTGTTTGCGATTTCAGGGTGCACTAGTCCATTTGTCGGGGATGAAGACTCAATCTGAGTTTCTGAGTGTTTTTGTTGCTCGTCAGTTTCACTATTCTCTGCAAAACCATTATTATGTATAAACTAATAAGAATAGTTAACACAAAACACCAAGCGTTAGGTAAAAAAAAAAAACAAAATTCATTGTCAGCACTCCCATTCCCATTCCATTCATGTTCATATTCATTTTGCTAACCAAACATAACCACTCCCACTCCCACTCCCACTCCCACTCCCATTCCCATTCCCATCATGACCCAAATGCCACCTAAAACACAAATGTAAGAAATCAATGGTGGGCTCAAAGAGTTTGATTTAGCACTCCAACAGAAACCATATCCTAATATAAGGAGCAGAAGTAGGAATTGTTAAGATGATAGATAGAAATGAAGCAGGGTAACTCAAAATAATTTAACCTACTAAATTATTGAAATCCTGGAAGAACAAAATACATCCTAAACTGCATGAAACCATCTCCACTGCGTTTTAATCTACATATACAACCCGATTGAAACTGGAACATACAGATAATAAGATGATGCCACATATGAATATGTGATGCCAACATGACTAGTAACAGCAAATACAATATTGAGTATTCATTAGGACCAAAAGCACATGATTGAGATGTGTCAAAAAAATTGACCTAGATTTTTTGAAGAAATATACCAGAAAGATCATCCACAGACGAAGTCATAAGGACGTTATGCACATAGAACCACGAACTCAATCTGTCAGCAACGAACAAAATCAAGTTCAACATACCAATAGAACAAAGATTATTCTTACCATGACAGGCATAAGTACCAAAAACAGTACAGAACATATTAAATTTGACAGAAAACTTTTTTTTAAGAGACAAAGAATACAACTTCAAGCAATAAGACACCAAAGTAAATGACAAACACTGCGAATAAATTAGAATCGTGAAATTATAAGCTTCCATAAACAATACAGTTTTTACAACTACAGGAAGCAATGACGAAACATTTTTGACACAAACTCATCATTGCCCATGGCACAACTACACAACATCGAAATCTTAATCAATATTGATAGATAATGTTAAAAGTCTTCCTACCCTAAAAAGGCAATGCACTATAAAAGTTATTTAAAAAAAAAAAAGGAAAAGAAGAGTCAAAACTCATATTTATAAACTTTACTCTCAATTAAATTTTATCCTCCGAGTGCTTTAGAACACAACCTATTATATCCGCTCTTGCTCTTGAAACTAATTTGGTAATCAATTGGATAGGCCTCAAAATCCAAATAATGAAACTTTTAGCATTAAAGACCAATAGCAATGCCTGAATCGAGCAAAACCATACTAAAAATGCGGCAATTTATACAAACCCTTGAAATCAATTCAATTCATTCACATAAACCAATAAACCAGCACAATTATCACGATCAAACAGAGAACAGGCCATCAGCTGACTGAATTAGACTCCAGGATGAACTCAATGAAGCTAACTAAACCAGAAAATTCCATTCAATTGGCACACAAGAACCACGGGAAAAAGGGGCATCCCAACAAAACAGGGCATCAATGCCGTCGAAGCAACAGAAAATGCAAAAATCATTTTCGATTTCGAACATTGCAAACATCGTTATATATCTGATACTTCCCCTACAAATCCAGCACTAACAAACAAATTGGGAAAACTGGGAGGGAATTAACTTGGGTTTCGAATTTCGAGCTCCGAAAATTACCTGAAACAGAAAGATGTGTCAATTTAATCACTGCCTCCGATTCTCTCGTCGTCCTCTTCAAAATCCTCTGTTTAAAACTCTGTTTCCATTTGGACGGAAATGTGTAACCAGACAAACTATCCGCACTTTCCCGTCACATTCTTCCGTCAATGTTTTTTTTTCTCTGTTTTGCCCCTTCTGTTGCGAACGACTTGTAGTTAGAGTATGACACCCTGTGTGCGTGTCCATTAAAGCTGACGTGAGCTCTTTTTGTCGACCACGTGTCTTTCGCATTTATTCGTTGCAACTCTTGTAACTAAAATCTACGAAGAGCTCAAGGCCTTAACCATGAGAACGGTAACACATTAAAGTAACACCTTAATAATAGAAGTGAGACGGGGCCCGGGCAGCTGACCTGTGAAGTGTGAGTGAGGGCAAAAAATCTAGGCCAGAAAAATTTTGGGTCCACAAGATGAGTGGCCTAGATTGAAGGTGATGGGCTGCCCGCTTTTGTTTCTGTTGACGACATCGTTTTGCCTTACATGGCTTTTTATATGTGGAGAGTAAATAGCCATTAACTTGTTTAAAAGTTACAGACAATTAACACTAAGAACACTTTGGATAACTTAATAGTAAAAAGGTCATGTGTTTTTTTAAAATTGTAAAAAAGTGTAATTTAAGGGTAATTTGGTCATCTGGTTTAAAACATTTTTTTGTTTATACCTACAGTACCCTTCTTCTCCCTCCAACTATCCAACTCCAGTGTGTCCCCTTTTTCTTTTGTTCTTCTCTACTAAAAGTTATCTCCTTCTTTCTCTCCTTCTCCTTCTTCTTCTTCTTCTTCTGGTTCCCGATCTAAATTGTTCTTCGTTGCCTTCTTCTCTGTTTTTTGTCGAACTTCTCCTCTCTTCTTCGGCTTATTCTTCGTTGCTCGATCTGAACTGCGTCGAGTTGCTCTTGTCTCCGTTTTTGGCAGATCTGGACCATGCTTCGTTGCTCAATATGAGTTGTGCTTCGTTCTCTCTTCTCTCCTTCCTGGCTCTGCCTAGTTTGTACCTCTGTTGCTCGTTCTATAAAAACATTTACAGTTGCAGATATGTATCACTATAGTATCATTAACATCAAAAATCCACTAAAATGATACAATTGAACCAGTATGCATACTTCCTCTTCCTAGTTACTTTTTTTTTCTTGGTTTTCTTTTCTTGGTTTGTACCTCTTTTGCTGGTTCTGGAAAAACATTTATAGCTGCAGAGATGTATCACTATAGTGTCACAAACAGCAAAAATCCACTAAAATGATACAATTTAACAAGAAAGACATGTAATGCAATCAAATTTACATTCCAATATTTGTATCATCATTTTATGTGCAAAAGATATAAATTGAACACTAAATTTGATCTTTTGTTTAAAAGTATCACTATTGTATCGCAGTTCGTAAAGAGAGAAAATCAAGTTTGAGGTTATTTTGGTAAAAGCTGGTGTCTAGTGTACTTTTTTAAAATGATGTTTTAGTGATTGCATATTTTTACAATTAATTACAATCTAATATACCGACCTCCAAAAATCCCAACAACGTAAAAAGCATCTTCAATGCTACAATTGAAATTCATTTTTCAAGTATTTGAAACTTATGTTTCAAGTTTTACATAGTTAAATGGAGCATTTTTCACACTTAGATATTAACAAGTATATTTAGTTCTACTTGAGTTTTGGAGAGACTTTTAGTAAATGAATAGTAAGCCACACATCCAATAAATACTTGTAATGTGCTATTCACATGATAGAATAATTCAAATTCATTTATGAATCATGAGAGAGATAGAGAGAAGAGGAAGGAAAATGAATAATTTTTGAAGTTTCAAATATGGTTATCATTATAGAGTCCACACATAATACTTCCATGGTGCACAAATTTCAAAATTTTTGGAGTGCTTAAAACAAGTTTGCCATTGGAGTTGCTCAGAAGGCGTTAAGAAAGAAGAAGAAATCATGTATCGGTATGAGAAAACCAGACGATAGGGGTACTGAGAAGCCAACTCGGCCTTTGCCAGTCTCCAAGGGATCCAATTACCTCCCTATAAGAATCACTCTCTTCGGAGGAGGAGGGGAAACCCAAATTGGCTTTCATCACTCCATTCCTCTCTCCGTCTCTCAGGTTATTCCCAATCGCTGATTAACCATTTGTTTGGTTTTCGACAAAAAAATCCAATTTAATGTTGGAAATTTCTGTTCTTGCAATTTTTTATTTATTTATTTGTATCATCCAACCAAAACCCAGTGGGGAATTTCAACTTTCAGCCCATTTTTTATTAAAAGATCGATTTTTTGACATTTTCTTTATTGGGCAGGCTTCTATGGCTGTTCCTGTTGGGAGCGATTCTTCTTCCCTAAGAAGATCCCCGTTGCTCCATGAATGATACTTGGGATCGCCATATTTATACCAATTTATGATGAGATTGAGTGAGAGTTGCTATGCCTTTGGTTGTACGACCCATTATCTTCCAATTTTACTTCTTAAAGGACTGATGTTTGTAGGTATGTCCGTATGTGGACCAATGCTTTGAAGGGACCACGGAAAGATTGCATAGGTCTGATACTCTAATGCTAATTTGTCTCAAAAATTATTAGCCACTTTTAGTTGTGAAAGGTTTTGCGAATCATTGGTTTCTACTATTTTGGTTTGCCTTTAGTGATAGGCTCTTGGACTGGCCAGTTTTTATGGCTTTTCAACTGTTGATATTCTAGTTTGAAAGTTGATTGGGTCACACACATTGTGGGGACAAATGTTTCATACATTTTCTGCAGAAATGTCCATTATGTTGGAGTCTAATTTATATTGAGCAGTGATTCTTTAATGATAGTCCTTGTAGTTTTATGTGAATATGTACCTCTTCGTGTTTTCTCTTAAAGGACCTTTGATCCTCCTATCCTCCACCGTCGCCTCTTCTCCATGTGTTTGTGTTTGTGTTTGGAGAGGTGAAGTGTTATTGCTAGTGTTCTTTTCATCTACTGGCATTTTCTTTTCCTCCAATATATGTTGGAATACTTTAATAATTTAATATGCTTTGTGAATTGGATATTGTGCATTTCCAGTTTTTGTATTTCTTAACCCTTCTTCCCACATGTATTTTTGCACTTAGAATTTCCATTTCCTTTGCATTTCAAGCCATGTTACTTTGTTGGTTGCTACCCGTGTACAAATGTTGGTAAATGTAGATATTAATCAAAACTCTCGAATGGCAAATAAAATGATCAATAGTTCATGCTCTTTTAATTTCTTTGCTAGCTTGCTGCTTGATTACTTAATTTCATCTTGTTGTACTGGTTAACTCATCTTGGTCATCAAGTCTTTCTCCCAAATATTTGTTGTCTGCTACATGAATCAAGTCTGATAAGTAGGTTATCTTTCGCCATTCAATGTAGTCTGGCACCTACCCTCTCCATAATTCTTATAGCGTCCCTATTATTATTATTTATCCAATTATTTTTCAGCCTCTCTCTTCTCTTCTTAGGATTTATGTTGTAGGTTTTGCCAACCAAGCCCAACTCTCTTCCCTCATACGGGCTTATCACCCCGCTATGGTAGTAGAGGGAGTTTTTGTAGCAGTCAAACCAATGTGGTACATTGTTTAAGTAGTATACGTTATGAAGGTAAAAGTATCTGATTGAGTATTTCACTTGTAACACTCATGTTCACAACTTTCAGATACATATTTATTTCCAGCTTCACATGTATTGTTGTTGGTTGTTAACTGTTTTTGTTCAAGATTTCTTTTATTACATTCAGAACCAAAAACATTATGCTAGTGAAACTTGCTCGGTGCATTTGCATTTTCATTTGATCTTCCTTACATGCTCGCATGTGCTACTTGTGTTCTACAAACTGTTGCTCTTAATTTTGTTGCAGACATATAGTTTAGGCTTCATAGACAAATCATGGGCCTTGACTTTTACTTTAGACATGAAACTAAGGAATGTTTCCTTGAAAAAATGGCATGTAGTCTGCATGTCAGTTCAACAATTCGGCAGATCTAAGTTTTTGGTCTCACCTTTAGAATTGGTAGATGCAAAAGAGCCCCTTTGAACACATACAAGCCTAAGGAACCGTACACTGCAACCATTGTTTCTGTTGAGAGACTTGTAAGGCCAAAAGCTCTTGGAGAGACTTGCACATTGTGATTGATCATGGTGGGAATGTTCCCTACTGGGAAGGACAAAGCTATGGTGTAATTCCTCCTGTAAGTCATCATTTGCCTAGAGACACTAAATCTCGCGATTTCAATTTTTCTATTTTGCTTGTCTCTTAATTTCTGCCTCCTTTTGATGGATGAGGCTTATATGCAGAGCAGGCTATGCTCTTAAGTAAGCAGGGCCTTTTGTCCCTTGCTGTATTGGCGTAGTGTGTTGCTTAATGTATGCATGATGGTGATTGAATTCATTGTAATCTACTTGGTGCCCAGCCCCATCAAACAAGAGCTCCAATGACTAGCCTAATGTTGCATGAATTCTTTGGTCTTTTCTTGAAGTTTTATGTGCTATTGGTGATTAAAGTCTACTGAATTCTCAAGAAGAGTTGTCCAATCAATTTTCACTTGTATTGCAGGGTGAGAACCTGAAAAAGCCAGGGGCTCCGGACAACGTTCACTTTTATTCAATTGCGTCAACCAGATATGGAGACAATTTTGATAGCAAGACTGCTAGTTTGTGTGTTTGCCGTGCTGTCTAGTATGACCCTGAGACTGGAAAAGAGGATTCCTCAAAGGGTGGTATATGCAGCAATTTCCTTTGCAACTCGAGGCCTGGAGATAAAGTTAAGACCACAGGTATAGTCCTACTGATTTGTTAGAGTGTGCATCTTTTTTCTGTTTTCTTCATGTTAGGTTCTAGTACAATTGACCAAAATGTGTAAAACCTGTTGATGCTTATTGAGATATTCACTTGTTTGCGTCGTATGTATTCAGCACCATATAGACAAGGACATTATTGAATTGGAAATTGCTTAATGGAAGAAATTTTATAAGTGTAGTCTGACAAGAAGATGTGGAAGTCCATATAAATTTGGCTAGTTTGACAGGTTTATATTTGGTATTTGCATGTTGAAGTTTTTATTCTTAAAGCCTTAAGGCAATTGAAGTTAATTGACGAGGATAGTTTGGTTGGTAGAAAGTGAAACCTGCTAAATTTTCTAATTGCATGCTAGTCGCTAGGAAACTACAACCTTTGAAGATTATGATGTAAGGAGGAATGAAAATTGGATAGAAGGGTAAAGTTTTACTGTCCAATTCATTATCTGTATTATCTGTAGTCTCTAGTCGGAAGGGTAAAGTCTTACACACTAAAAAGTCAACTTTGACCGTTATGGACAGAGGAGGATGAGAACCGAAACATTCTCAAAAGGTAAATTTCTGGAATGACCATTGTTCTCTTGTCCAATTCATTACATGTTTGTCCTTTTTTCTGTCTGGAAGGTTAATTATGGTTCCATGGGTTCTTCGATTCGAAGCCCTCCAGCTTTCTTGTACACGGGAAATACCTTTTTAGGGATGGTGTTTCAGTCATTGATGGATAATTTTACTTGTTACTGTTATGGCTACAAGGTGATTTTGTTGCCCTTGATTCTTCGTTATGACATTTTACATGTTTACTCAAATGCTTGGTTTAGTCATTATTATTATGCTATTTTATTTTGGGTTGTTCAATCGTTCTTGTTAGCATCTTAAGCTCTAGACTTAGCATTCTGATTCTTGGTCAAGGATGGTTCTTTGCTGTCTAACTAACTAAACTAGAATTTCATTGGCGGGCCCCTCTGGCAAGATAATGTTTCTACCTGAAGATAACCCAAATGCCACACACATTATGATTGCGACTGGCACCGGCGTTGCTCCTTATAGAGGTTATCTTTGACGTATGTTCATGGAGTCTGTACCCCCATTCAAGTTCAGTGGCCTTGCATGACTTTTCCTCGGGGTAGCCAATACGGATAGTCGCCTCTATGACGATGAGTTGACCCAGTATCTTAAGGACTATCCAGATCACTTCCGATACGACAGAGCACTCAACAGAGAAGAAAAGAACAAGAGCGAAGGCAAGATCTACGTTCAAGACAAAATTGAGGAATACAGTGATGAAATCTTTAGACTTTTGGACAATGGGGCTCATATTTATATATTCCTGTGAACTCAAGGGTATGATGCTTGGAATCCAAGAAACATTGAAGAGAGTTGCAGAAGAGAGAGGAGAGACCTGGGAACAAAAGCTTTCACAACTGAAAAAGAACAAGCAGTGGCATGTTGCAGTCTATTGATTGGTGATTGTGCTTTCTTGATTAAATTATGGCATTCAATTGGTGATTGATGAAATTCTTAATGTATTAGAACTGTACTTTTATTCAATTGCTTGTTTCAAGGTTGGTTTGTCTTAAATATATATATTTTTTATTTGAGTTCACAAGTCGCAATATGCCAAAAAGATTAATTTACAATGACAGATTGTCTAATTTTTTTGACGGTAGCAGACATATTTTTTCAAAAAAAGTAAAATGATTAATTTATTTAATTGACCTTAAAATCACTGAAATAAGCAAAAAGATTTCCATTTGTAATCTTAACGGTACAAAATACAAGTGGGTTTAATTGACCTTAAAATCACCGAAATAAGCAAAAAGATCTCCACGTGTAATCTTAACGGAACAATAGAAGTGGGTCAGAAATTTCCGTTGGCCTCAATCGTAACACTCACGCGTAAGGATTTGAATTTTGAATGCCACACTCTGTGGTCCCTACCTATTTATTCCGACTCGATGACCACGAGACTCCAGAAAATTCCAAACCTACAAAACCCAAATAGGAGAGTAGGGGTCAGATGGATTGAAAAGCTCTGAAATTGGAGATCTTTTCACGGTGCCACAATACTGCTATGGAGTTCGTGATTCTTCTCTTCGGGATTTTATATTTCTCAATTTCTCGTTCCTCTTCTTCCATTCCAGTTGGGAAAAGGACACGATGAAGAGAAATCGAAGGTCTGAAGATTAGAATTCATGGAATTCCTCATGATTTTCTTCAACTTTTAGGGCACGATTCTCGTTTTACGTCGGTGGTGTTTGGGAGGTACGTACTTACTGCTTCTACTGAATTTTGAAATCCAAACAGCCATTGTTGTTGTTGCCCTCCACAAGCGGCGGTAATTTCTAAGAAAATCCACAGTTCACTTTTTTTTTCTCTATCCAATCTGTTTTTAAAGTAATACAAAAAGTATCTCTAATCTGACTATGTGTTTCCTCTTTCAAAATCAACGGCTCTATTTTCAAAATTATTCTAACGGCTCTCTCTTCAATTATTTCTTTAATCCTACTTTATGCCTTCTCTTTCAAATTCAAGGACTCTATTTTGAAAATAATCGATATATAAGGATGTTTGCATGTTCGAAATCGAGAATGATTTTTGGATTCACTGCTTTTTCTGCCTTTCTTGGAACCGAAGAGATTTTTCGGACGCTCTTTGATTTAATCGAATTGCTTTGGATGATTGATATTTTGAGGAATCATAAATTACTGTCGTATTTTCCCACCGTTTCTGAGCTTTTGCCTTTTCTGTTGCTTGGGGGGTGTTTATGCCCTGTTTTGTTGAGATGCTTCTTTTTCCTGAGGTTCTTGTGTGCCAATTGAATGGAATTTTGGGGTTTAGTGAGCTTCATTGAGTTCATCCTGGAGTCTAATCCGTTAGCTGATGATGTTTTCTCTGTTTGATCGTGATAATTGTGATGGTTGATTGGCTTATGTGAATGAATTGAACTGATTTTGCGGTTTGTACAAATTGCCATAGGTTTTGCTCGATTCAGGCATTGCTATTGGTCTTTAATGCTAAAAGTTTCATTATTTGGATTTTGAGGCCTATCCAATTGATTACCAAATTAGTTTCAAGAGCAAGAGTGGATATTAGGTTGTTTTCTGAAGCACTCGAGGATAAAATTTAAATGAGAGAAGTTTTTAAATTTGAGTTTTGACGTCCTTTTTCTGAAATAACTTTTTTAGTGCATTTAGTTGGCCATTTTAGGGTAGGAAGACTTTCAGCATTATCTATCAATTTTGATTAAGATTTCCATCTTGTGTTATGGGGCCATGGACAACAACATATAAAGTGCAAATATTTTCTGATTATGTGAACTTGTCTCGATGTTAAATTACTGAAAAAATTTATGCAAAACCTTTTAATCATCCTAAATTTTGTGTAAAGACTAGCTAAGAAGGGGGAAAAAGCACGAGGTACAGAAATTTTCCATATTGGTTGTCTATAGCTGAACAAGTTTACAGTTTTGTAGCCAATGAATTTTGAATGGTCATCAATGATGATTTATTGTTTAATTTGTTTTCTATTTACCTCTATCAATTTATCAGGGTTTATTCTTGAGTAAAATCACTAAACGGGAATTTGTTATTTTCTTGTGCATCTTTTTCAATGACAAAGTATGTTCGATGAAATCTGGTCAGTAGTCGTCACTTGTCTCCTTTCACAATATGTAGGTAGAAATTTTTATTTAGTGCTTTGTTACAAATATTGAATCTAATAGATGGTCTCAACATATTGGATTTTTTTTTCATATATATTTGTATAACATTACTAGTGTGGTCTGTATGAATGGTTTCTAAATTCTAAGTACCCATACTTTTTGATTTATCTGTTTACGCTGTAATCTAGACTCTTTCTCTATTCACTTCTAGGTAAGTCTTTGTTTTGCATTAATGCATAAAACTCCTCAGAAGTCTTAACATATGCTATACTTGAAGCTGACTGCAACATGTACGATCATATAATGTGTAAAGTTTGTCATGTGGCTTTGGATTTTTGTGTTGATTTAACTTGGAAGAGCACAAGTGAGATGCATACTTCATTTTTGTGTTAATTTCAAATGGCCGAGCAAAAGATTTCTGGTATTGTGGATTTCTTCTTCATGCATTCTTGAGTATATCTTATTCTGAGATAATTTTGCTTTTCAGACTTTTTATATTACTAAATACTAATCAGTGTATTCATGTCCGGGTATGATTTCTTTCTCAGTGGGTAGGATTTTGTACTGTGGATTTTCCTTTTCCCCCTTTATTTGGCTTTTTTTCATTTGGCTTTATTCATAATTTTACTTTGATTTTTGATCTTTTTTTTAGATTTATGACCTTTCCCTCATTGGCTTTTCTTTTGGATTTTTATGTTGAGCTAACTTTGATTTTTCAGTTTTCATGTTTCCTTTTTATTTATTGATTTATGTTTTCATGTTTTGGTAGGAATTTTTTCCATTACTTATACAAAAAAGTGATTTTTTCCACAGTGGGAAGATTTTTTTTTTTTTTAAAATTATATTTTTTGCTTGGAGAGATATACTTTTTCCCCTTTATTTGATTTTCTAATTTGGGATTAATTCCCTCATGCACTTTCTATTGAATTTTATTTCGGGCTAATTTTGCATTTCTTCATGTTTGGTTTTTATTTATTGATTTATGTTTTCATATTTTGGTGTGATTTTTTTTCTTGCTCACTTTATTTGGTCTTCTGATTTGAGGATTATTCATAATTTGACTTTGATTTTTGATTGGTTATTTGGATTTTAGATCATTCCCTTGTGGCTTTTTATTGAATTTTTATTTTGAGCTAATTTTGCTTTTCGGTTTTCAGCCTTTTTATTCATTAATTTATGTTTTCATGTTTTGATGTGAATTTTTTCCATATGGGAATGATTTCTTTGTTTGGTGTTTGGTTTCTGGGGTTTTAGCTTTCCCCTTTTATTTGGTTTTTTGGTTTGGGAATTATTCGTAACTTGACTTTGATTTTTGATTGTTTATTTGGATATATATATCTTTCCCTCATGGCTTTTCTATTGATTTTTTTTATTTTGAGCTAATTTTGCTTTTCAATTTTTTATTTTTTCATTTATGTTTTGATTTTTTTCCGTGTGGATTTTTTTTTTGTTTTGGTTTGTGAGTTCCCCCCCTTTATTTGGTTTTTTGATTTGGGGATAATTCTTAATTTGACTTTGATTTTTGTTCATTTATTTTGATTTCTGATCTTTCCTTTATTGCTTTTCTATTAAGTTTTTATTTTAGCTAATTTTGCTTTTCGATTTTCATTTCTCTTATTCATTGATTTATGTTTTCATGTTTTTGTGTCAATTTTTTCCATGTGGGAAGTTTTTTGTTGGAGTTTTTGATTTGGGGATTATTCATAATTGGACTTTGATTTTTGATTATTTATTGGGATTTCTGATATTTCCCCTCATGGCTTTTCTATTGAAAAATATTGTGCTAATTGCTAATTTTGCTTTTTGTTTTCATGTTTTCATTAATTTATTGATTTATGTTTTCATGTGTGAAGGATTTTTTGTTTTCTCCTTTGTTTTTGGTTTGCTGATTGTCTTTTCCCCTTTATTTGGTTTTTTGATTTTGTATTCATAATTTTGAATTTGATTTTGATCATTAATTTGGATTTTTGATCTTTCCCTTTTTATTTGAGCTAATTTTGCTTTACGATTTTCATATTTTATTTTTTTATTGATTTCTGTTTTCATGTTTTTTGGTGGGATTTTTTTTCATGTGGGCTGGATTTTTTATTATTATTTTATGGTTTTTTCGTTTGTGGGATTTTCTTTTCCCCATCATTAATGTTTGTAAATTTGGATTTTTAGTCATTTGTTTGTGGGATTTTTAGTCTGCTTTTTGGTTTTTCGTGTTTTGTTTTTATTTATTGATTTTTTGTTTTCAGTTTTTGTTGTGAATTAATTCCATAGGGAAAGGAATTTTTTTTTGGTTTATGGGTTTTAGTTTCACCTTTTATTTGGTTTTCTGAGTTGGGAGATATTCATAATTTGACGTTGATTTTTGAAAATTTATTTGGATTTCTGTTCTTTACCTCATGTCTTTTTTATTGAGTTTTGTTAAAATTTATTTTGAGCTAATTTTTTTTTTCAGTTTTCAGATTTCTGTTGAACTTTTATTTTGAGCTAATTTTTCTTTTTTTGCTTTTCGGTTTTCATGTTTTTTTTATTCATTCATTTATGTTTTCATGTTTTGGTTTGAATTTTTCCATGCGGGAAGGACTGTCTGGTTTTGCTTTTTCCCCTTTATTTGATTTTTGATTTGGGGATTATTTGTAATTTCAACTTTATTTTTGATAATTTATTTGGATTTCTGTTCTTTCCCCTCATGGCTTTTCCATTGAACAATATTGAGCTAATTTTGCTTTTCATTTTTTTTAATCAATTTAGTGATTTATGTTTCTCTGTTTTGATGTGATTTTTTTCTTGGCTTTTCTCTTGTATTTTTATGTTGAGCTAATTTGGATTTTCAGTTTTTGTTTCCTTTTTATTTATTGATTTATGTTTTCATGTTGTGGTGGGATTTTTTTCCTTTGTTTTTGGTTTGCTGATTTTCTTTTCCCCTTTATTTGTTTTTTTTGTTTTTGGGATCATTCATAATTTTGAATTTGATTTTTGATCATTAATTTGGATTTTTGGATCTTTCCCTTTTTATTTGAGCTAATTTTGCTTTACGATTTTCATATTTTATTTTTTTTATTGATTTCTGTTCTCATGTGTTTTGGTGGGATATTTTTCCATGTGCGCATGATTTATTATTATTATTTAATGGTTTTTTCGTTTGTGGGATTTTCTTTTCCCCATCATTTTAATGTTTGTGAATTTTATTTTTAGTCATTTGTTTGGATTTGTGGTATTTGTTTATGGCCTTTTCTGTTGGAATTTTATTTTGAGCAAATTCTGCTTTTCGGTTTTTCATGTTTTGTTTTTATTTATTGATTTATGTTTTCAGTTTTTGGTTTGAATAATTTCCATAGGGGAAGGAATTTTTTTTTTGTTTCTGGGTTTTAGTTTCACACTTGCACCTTTTATTTGGTTTTCTGGTTTGGGAGATATTGATAATTTGTCTTTGATTTTTGATAATTTATTTGGATTTATGATCTTTCCCCCATGTCTTTTTATTGATTTTTTTTTTTTTTTGTTTTTTTTCAGTTTTCAGATTTCTGTTAAAATTTTATTTTGAACTAATTTTTCTTTTTGCTTTTCGGTTTTCATGTTTTTTTATTCATTCATTTATGTTCTCTGGTTTTGCTTTTTACCCTTTTATTTGATTTTTTTTATTTGGGGATTATTTATAATTGGACTTTGATTTTTGATTATTGATTTGGATATCTGATCTTCCCCCTCAAGGCTTTTCTATTGAAAAATATTGTGCTAATTTTGCTTTCTGCTTTCATGTTTTTAATGTCTATTGATTTATGTTATCATGTGTGAAAGGGTTTTTTTTTTTTTCCTTTTTGTTTTCTGTTTGCGGGTTTTCTTTTGCCCTTTATTTTTTTATTTTATTTTTGATCATTATTTGGATTTTTTTTATCTTTCTTTGATGGCTTATCTATTGAATTTTTATTGGAGCTAATTTTGCTTTACGATTTTCATATATAAATATATATTTTAATTGATTTCTGTTTTCTGTTTTTTGGTGGGATGTTTTTTCCACATGGGCAGGATTTATTATTATTTTATGGTTTTTTTTGGGATCATTTATGTTTGTGTATTTGATTTATAGTCATTTATTTGGAGTTTAATTTTGATTTCCAATTTTCATGTTTTGTTTTTATTTATTGATATATGTTTTCATTTTTTTGGTCTAAATTATTTTCATGTGGAAGGATTTTTTTTTGGTTTGTGCTTTTATCCGGTTTTCTAGTTTGGGAAATAGTCATAATTTGACTTTGATTTTTGATAATTTATTTTGATTTGTGATCTTTCCCTCATGTCTCTTTTATTGAATTTTTTGTTTTGTGCTAAATTTGCTTTTCATTTGATTTATGCTTTGGTGTGATTTTTTTTTTTTGTGTTTTTTCGTTTCCCATTTATTTGGTTATTTGATATGGGGATTATTAGTAATTTGATTTTGATTTTTGATTATTTATTCGTATATCTCATCTTTGGCTCATGACTTTTCTATTGAATTTTTATTTTGAGCTAAGTTTGCTTTCAGTTTTCTGATTTATGTTATAATATTTTTTTGAGATTTTTTTCCATGTGCGGATGCTTTGCTTTTTTTTTTTGGTTTGTGAGTTTTTTTCTTTTCTCCCTTTATTTTTTTTATTTGAGGATTCTTTATAATTTGATCATTTATTTGGATTTTTGATCTTTCTCCTATGACTTCTGGCTTTTTTATTGAATTTTTATTTTAAGTTAATTTTGATTTTTGCTTTTCGGTTTTCCCTTGTTTCCATGTGTTAAGTATTTTTTTTTTGCGTGGAGACTATTTACACTCCCTATTTTCCCATTCACACCCCCTTTCCCCCAACCACCAAACACACCCTTAACAAACTCATTCACACCCCATTTCCGTCTCTCCTCTCACACGCAACATCACCGGCCACTTCTTATTCCGGCCATTGACCTATCGAAAAGCTTCTTTCGACCCTCACAAGCATAACCCAACCAACCTCACGTCAAACCGTCGCCCGTTGCTTCTGGAATCGTCCTTGGAAGCTCACGGCCATCGTGAAGAAAAAACTTCGATCCGATGACGAAACGGTGAACCACCAGCACCAACGAGTTCACCGGCCAGAGACGAACCTGAGCTAGCCGTTGGCCGGCCGAAACTAACAACGAAATGCCCCATTCACATCCCATTTCCCTCTCTCCTCTCACGCGCACCATCACCGGCCACTACTGCCACTGCTTGGTCAAGCCACTGACCTACCGAAAAAGCTTCTCTCGACCCTCACGAGCATAACCCAATCAACCTCATCTCGAACCGTCGCTTGTAGCCTCCGGAATAGTCCTTGGAAACTCGCGGCCATCGTGAAGAAAAATCTCCGATCCGACTGACTTCGGCGAGGAAACGATGAACCACCACCATCGAGTTCACTGGCCAGAGATGGACCCGACCCAGCTCTTGACCGGCAAGAACTGACACCAAAATGCCCGACTGGAGTTTACTGGCCAGAGATTCTGGGTGGCTTGGGTTGGCTAAGGGTCACGTTTGGGCTTTGGGGGAAATGGGGTGTCAATGGAAAAACGGGGAATGCAAATAGTCTTCATCTTTTTTTGTATTTGGTTTGTGGGTTTTTGCTTTTACTCCTTTATTTTATTTTTTGATTTGTGGATTATTTGTAATTTGACTTTTATTTTTGATCATTTATTTGGATTTGTGTTCCTTCTCCTTATGGCTTTTCCGTTGAACAATATTGAGCTAATTTTACCTTTTTGTTTCAATGTTTTCATGTATTGATTTATGTTTTTATATTTTTGTGTGATTTTTTCAATTTTTCAACAAGAGTAGGATTTTTTCTCCGTTTTTTTTTTTTCCTAGAAATTATCTTGATCCTTTATTTGGTGGTTTTTTTTTTCTTTTTCAGGTTTGTGCGTGATTTGAGATTTGATTTTCTATCATTAGTTTTTATTTTTGATATTTCCCTCACGACTTTTCTGTTGAATTTTTTAATTAGAGCTAATTTTGATTATCGATTTGTATGTTTATTTGTTTTTTCTGATTTTTGTTTTTCATCTTATTTGCTGGATTTTTTTTCCCATATGGGCACAATGTTTTTATTTTTTTATTTTTTTGGGTTTTCCGTTTGTGGGATTTTTTTCTCCTTTTTTTTTTTTGGTTTGACTTTGATTTTTTTAGTCTTTTATTTGGATTTCTGATATTTCCCCCCATGACTTTATCTATTGTTGAGCTAATTTTGCTTTTTGGCTTTTGTGTGTTTTTTTATTTGTTTATTGATTAGTGTTGATGTTTAGGTGTATTTTTTCCATGCGGAAAGCATTTTTTATTTTTTTGTTTCATGGAATTATCTTTGTCCTCCTTTATTTTATTTTTTGATTTTTTTTTTGATCATTAACTTGGATTTATGATATTTTCCTCATGGCTTTTCTTTCTATTGAATTTTTAATTTGAGCTAATTTTGATTTTCAATCTTATGATTTGTATGTTTTATTTGTTTTTCATGTTATTTGCTGGATATTTTTCCCATGTGGGCACAATGTTTTTTTTTTTTGTGGGTTTTCCGTTTGTGGGATTTTTTTTCTCCTTTATTTTTCGTTTTGACTTTGATTTTTTTTAGTCTTTTATTTGGATTTCTGATATTCCCCCCCATGACTTTATCTATTGAAATATATTGAGCTAATTTTGCTTTTTGACTTTCATTTTTTTTTTGTTTATTGATTATTGTTCATGTTTAGGTGTATTTTTTCTATGCGGAAAGCATTTATTATTTTTTTTGTTTCATGGAATTATTTTTGTCCCCTTTATTTTATTTTTTTATTGTGGGAATCATTCATGATTTGGGATTTTATTTTTTGATCATTAACTTGGATTTATGATATTTTCCTCATGGCTTTTCTATTGAATTTTTAATTTGAGCTAATTTTGATTTTCAATCTTATGTTTACATCGATATGTGTTTTTATGTTTTTTTATTTGATTTTTTTCCATGTGGGCGGGATTTTCTTCCCCCCTCCCTTTTTTATTGTGGGGATCAATCGTGATTTGGGATTTGATTTTTGATCATTTACCTTGGATTTCTGATCTTTCTCAGTTGGTTTTTCTTTAGAATTTGATTTTTAGCTAATTTTGCTTTTCGCTTTTTTATTTCTTGTTTAATCTTTTCATATTTTGGCGTAAGTTTTTACCTCATATATTTTTTATTTTGGATGCATTTTTGGATTGCTGGTTTCTTTTTTCGTTTCTCATTTTCAGGATTATTTTAATGATTGATTGATTCATTGAACGATTATTTATGCTAATTTCTGCTAGTTCTAAATTTGTCTTCATGAGGATTGGGAGAGTATTCTCTGCCAGTAATTCATGCATGTGTTAAGCAGCTCGTAAGGAGTAGTGAAATCGAATTATTCTAGTCTTGAGTTCTTTTCCATGAGATTTACTAAGGTTGGGTACCTATATTTAGAAATATACGACTGGAAGTAGTTTTATGTTTGGGATTCTAGGATCTCTTTATACAAGGAGAAACCTTATGTTCCATGGGAGGTGTATATTTACTGAAGTTTTAAACCAGATCTTTGTCCCTTCTCACTAAGGTATTATCATCACCATAATTTTTTTTTCCACGTAATCTTCTTGTTGTTCCTCCTTTTCATGTGATTATCTAATACTATATAACTCTAAAATTGGTGCTTTTTCAACCAATTCTGTGGTGAGTCAGGCTGTTTTTGTGTACTTGCGCGTGTTGACTTCGTTGTTGTCCATAGATTTCGTCTTGCGTGTTCTGATCTCGATGGTTGAAGCTGGTGCATGTATCCATGCGGCTTTTTCTATCCCATCACTCAGCTCTGTATGTTTTTGTTCCCTTGGTTTTGATGAAGCAACGATAAAACCTAGTAGAGGCAAACCCACTTACCAGGTGCATCTGTGCATGCATCTTCCCTGGAAAGAAGTTCTCGATGTGTCTTTTGCTCTCATTCTTCATTACTTGACGGGTTTTTTGGGGTAGTTTTGCTCAGCTGCCTTGGGTCTTCTCAGGGATGTATGCTATCGTCTATGATCGGTATGGGTTTATGCTTTATGGATTTTCTCCTTCTTGTTTTGCCTTCCGCATCTGATTTTCTGTTTGTGAAATAGTTGATTTTTCACTCTTTGATGGGTTTTTGACGTAGTTTTGCTCAGCTGCCTTGGGTCTTCTCAAGGATGTCTGCTATTTTTTAAGCTCGGTATGGGTCTCTGCTTAATCGATTGTCTCCTTCTGATTTTGCTTTTGGTATCTCATTTGCTGTTTCTGAAATAGTTGTTGTTTGGAGACTTGTAACTTCCAGTTGTTGGTGTGCTTTTCTTCTTCATCCTGCAAGTTTACTTTTGTTATTCAGGTGAGTTTGGGTTTGTTAAGGATTCTATTTGCTTGAGTTCTGTGCACTTTTATCATCTGGTGAGTCCCTACAAACTCAGTGATGCTTTAGTGTTGATTTTGATGATTTGCAAGCTTTTCTTTCTGTTCTTCAAATAGTGGTTGGCTAGTAACTTCGTTTTCCCTTTGTGCTTTTACAGTTTTGCTCATTTATTATAACTAATCAAAGATCTAGATCACCCTTATATTTTACTTTGATCCAGCCATCCAGGTTTTTTTATGCAAGTCTGTGAGTTGTGATTTTTCTTGGTGTGTGCTGGTTAAATGTGTGAATCTTGATTTGTCGAAGCTCGACAAGGATCCTTTTACCTTCGAAGTTACTGTTTAATGGTGGATATTTGTGTTTAGTATATGATTGTTTGATTAGCTTGATTATGGGAATTATTTAAGTGATCATTCTCATAATTAAAGTTACTGCATACTTCAGGGCTACCCGAAGAGGTGACAATTTTTTTTTCTTAATTTTGATCTCAATTACTTTTTTTCTTATGATTTTGTGTTTATGCAGCATTAATGTTGTGTTCTCTGTTGAAGGAATTACCTGCTATTGATGGCCATATGGAAATTAGCTCCTGTCCTGGCTATTGGTTGTACTGCAATTCTCAAGTCCTCCTAATTTACATCTCTATGCGTATAGATTCTATGTTGAATTTGCAGTATTTTTTTTTTGCTCTGGCAATAGTCTATTATGATAATTTCAATTTCAGCAGTTGTTTGGAGCTAGCTGAGATATATACATAGGTTGGTCTTTCCCCTGATGTTCTCAACAGCGTCACTGGATTGGGCACTGAAGCTGGTGCTCCTTTGGCATCTCATCCTAATGTTGACAAGGTTCTTTTTTGTTTTTAGAGTTTCTTTACACTCTTGTCATTTCTTTGTACGAACGACGTCAAATTCTGGTATAGGTAAATCTTTTGGTACCTTATGTACATTGTTTTACCATAAAATCTTTTGGTTGTGTACAGAAAGATGACAGCTAATATATTAGTTCTTAATAGATTGCGTTTGCTGGAAGTTCTGCTACTGGGAGCAAGATAATGACAGCTGCAACTCAAATGGTCAAGGTATGCCAACATTCGAAAATATGAAGACTCGCTTATTCAGTTTCTTTTATTGTCTAAATTGAACCCGTTGCATATTTGTGTATTTTAATTTTTTGGTGTCTTGGCAGCCTGTTTCTGTGGAACTTGGTGAGAAGAGTCCCATTGTTGTGTTTGAGGATGTGGATCTTGATAAAGGTTGGGGTATCTTCTGAAACATTTTTTTAATATTTCTACATTTTTACATTTTAGTGCTTCTGTCCTTTTATAATTGAGTTCACTTTGTTGGAAACAAATTTGTACACAAAATACTGGATAATCTAACATGAATTGATCCACTTCCCCTCTCTCTGCCTATTTCTGTTTGGTATTTTCATGCAATTGATGGGTTATTGGGGTCGTTCCAGCTATTGTCGTGCATGTGGATACCGTCCGGCTTGATAATTCTTCTATTTTCTCTGGAAATCTTATATTCGTTTCTGTTTCATTTCTGTCTCTGTTTCGTTTTTGTTCTTACATTTCTGCAGTTTAATCCTGTTCTCTTCCGCGGTGCCTTTTTTCATTCTTCCTTGGGGTATGTATTTCTCCGTATTGCATTTTTTCTTCTTCATTTCTTTCTTCTGATTTTTTCAATTTACTGTCTTATGCGATCTCTTTTCTCGTCTGTGTCTTGATATGGGTTTGGCCTGCCCTTTGGAGCCTTGATTTGCGAAGATTCCAAGTTCGTCATGCACTACTTTTCTTTTCTTTTTTTCTTTAGTTAAATGCTCTCGGTTTCTTCTGGCAGCTCAAATCACTTCAGGGGCAAAATACAGTTGTTTGTACCTTTCATTTTTGCTTTGATGAGTTCCCGCTTTGTGATTCTATTGATCCATGGTTATTTAACCTAATGGTTTATATATATTTTGCTACTATTTTAGCAGATTGTTGATTAATGGCTTATAATTTAGCCTAATTTTTAGTTGTTTGATCATTCTGTTTCAAGAGGTTTCAATAGGTGCTTCCCCTCATGTTGGGATGCTAATCAATCTAATTTGTTGTGTTAGCATGGGCCATCATTCTCAAGTATGTCCAAGTGCTTTTCATGGAGTGCATGGCATAATAAAGTTCTATGTCGGCAATTGACAGGAATGTATCTCTCTGCTTATGTTGATTTTTTTGACTTTCCAACAATTTTTGTTGCCCCTCCTCGAGTTATTTGAAAATATGCATGTATTCATTTCACAATATTCTCTGATGGCTTTTGAATTTTTTGTGCAATGATGATTGGTTTGGTTATCTCAAGATTTGATTCGGATAGATACGAAATGCCAACAGAGAGGATTGAGGTTTGTTTTTCATTCTCTTCTTAGATTTATTAACATAGTTTCTGAAATATTTCCAAATGCTCTTTCATGATAATTATTATCTTGCTTTGCTTACACTGATTTTTTTAACTTTCAACTTTTTTCCTCGTCCCTCAAACGGCTTTAATTTGAAAATATGCATATGTGCATTTCACGTTATTCTTTGGTGACTCTGTTTCGAAATTTTTTCTATGTCTCTATAATTCTAAAGGCCCTCTTCTAATAATTTTTCTATTAATATCTCTGGTTCCTCTTTTAAATTCAAAGTGCTAGATTTAGTAAATAATTCGAATGGCTATATAGTCCTAACAACTCTCTTTCAAATGATCCATCTATTTTACTTTGGGCCTCCTATTTCAATTCTCTCTGTGCTCCATCTTGTTCCAGAAAATATAGGTTCTCTCACAAGTTTTCATTTTTGTGTTTTGACTCCGTGTTGTGTGCTTTTTCCTTCTTTTGATACTTGCCTTCAATCATCTGAATGCATATTTTTTTTCTATTGTATTGGTAATAAGGATAGTTATATATGTTAATTTATTTGCAATGATACTACATGAAGATTGTATAACAACCAATAAGGATAGTAATATGGGAAAAACAGAGTCCACTGTAAATTTATAGAGACATCAAAAGGATTGTAATATGTGTTCTTTGCTCATGCATTCACTTGATCTTCTTGGGAATGATGTTTGATGATTGCCTTCAATTTCTTTTGAGAGCTTGGTATGGTTTTTGTAGGAATATTAGATGTACGTGTTGAACTTACTGAGATTAGATAGGTATGTACATATACATTAGTGATTACTGTTGACATAGTGATAAATTATAGTTTTATATATCTTAGTCATTTGAGGATTTTTCTGATATTCCCCTCATGACTTTTTCTATTGAAATATATTGAGCTAATTTCGCTTTTTGTGCTTTTTGGCTTTCGTGTTTTTTTTTTTTTTTTATTGATTTGTGTTCATGTTTTGGTGTATTTTTTCCATGTGGAAAGCATTTATTGTTATTGTTTTTTTGGCTTCGTGGATTATCTTTGTCCCCCTTTATTTTTTATTTTGGGAATCATTCATGATTTGGGATTTGATTTTTCATCATTAATTTGGATTTATGATATTTTCCTCACGGCTTTTCTATTGATTTTTTAATTTGAGCTAATTTTGCTTTTCAATCTTTATGTTTACATTTATATGTGCTTTTATGTTTTTTGGTTTGATTTATTTCCATGTGGACATTATTTTCTTCCCCCTCCCTTTTTTATTCTGGGGATCAATCATGATTTGGGATTTGATTTTTGATCATTTACTTTGGATTTCTGATCTCTCACTTGTTTTTTCTTTAGAATTTGATTTTTAGCTAATTTTGCTTTTTTATTTTTATTTCTTGATTAATGTTTTCATATTTTGGTGTAAGTTTTTTCCACGAGGGAATGATTTTTTCCTGTGGAATTTTCTTTTCCCCTTTTATTTTGTTTTTCATTTGGGGATTATTCATAATTTGGGATTTGTTTTTGATCATTTTATTTGAATATCTAACCTTTCCCCATGGTTTTTTTTTTATTGAGTTTTTATTTTGAGCTAGTTTTGCTTCTTGGGTTTGCTGTTTTTTATGTTCTTAATGGATTTATGTTTACATATTTTGGAGTATTTTTTTCCATTGGTGAATGATACGGTATTTTTTTGGTTTGTGTAATTTCCCCCCTTTATTTGCTTTTTTGATTTGGGATTATTCACAATTTGACTTTATTTTTGATAATTTATTTGGATTTTTTTTAATCTTTCCCTCGTGGCTTCTCTATTGAATTTTTATTTGGAGCTAATTTTTCTTTTCGGTTTTGATTTTTTCATTCATGTTTTGCTTTATTGTTTTTCCATCTGGAAACTATTTGGTTCAATTGTTTGTGGAATTTTCTTTAGCCTCTTAATTGTTTTCTTGATTTGGCGATTATTCATATTTTTTTGATTTGATTTGTTCATTATTTTTTACTTGATAAGTAATTTTTGGTTTGGGATATTAATGGCTTTTGATTTTTCTTTTCGTGCTTATTTTTCTTTTGGGTTTTGTTGTTTTGTTTTTATTAATTTTTTTTCTCCTTGTTTTGGTATGATTGATCTGGGAACTATTTGGTTTTGTTATCGTTTTCTTTGTTGACCTTTTTTTGGATTTTCTTTCCCCCTTTATTAAGTTTTTTTGACTTGGGAATTATTCATTATTTGGGATACTTTCCTCATTGCTTTTTGAATCAATTCTTACTCAGCTAATTTTGCTTATGGTTTTTGACATTTTGGGTGAACTTTTTTTTAGTTTACCTCATATTTTTTTTATTTTCGATGCATTTTTTGATTGCTGGTTTCTTTTTTCGTTTCTCCATTTCAAGATTATCTTAATCATTGATTTATTCATTGAACCATTGCTTTATGCTAATTTCTACTAGTTATAAATTTGTCTTCATGAGGATTGGGAGAGTATTCTCTGCCAGTTTAATTCATGCATATGTTAAGCACTTAAGCAACTCATAAGGAGTGGTGAAATCGAATTATTCTAGTCTTGAGTTCTTTTCCATGAGATTTACTAAGGTTGGGTACCTATATTTAGAAATATACGACTGGAAGTATTTTTATGTATTGGCGTCTTACAGTTTTGCTAATATAAGGTCTTTAGACGAGTAAGGGATAGTTTTCCTAGAAAGCATTTTCATGTTATGGCAATTGATTCTTATTTAAGGTCTAGACTTATGTTTGGGATTCTATGATCTCTTTATAAAGGAGTAACCTTTTGTTCCGTGGGAGGTGTATATTTACTGAAGTTTTAAACAAGATCTTTGCTTTGTGTTTTCCCTTCTCACTAAGGTATTATCATCACCCTTATTTTCTATTTCCGCGTACTCTTCTTGTTGTTCCTCCTTTTCATGTGATTATCTAATCTAATATAATACCATACCTCTAAGATTGGTGCTTTTTAGAGCAATTCTGTGGTGAGTTTCATGTTGTTAAAAGTACTCGCGCGCGGTGTTGTTGTTTTAAGTCATTCCTGGTCGTCGATCTGATTTAAGGTGTTGTTATCTCTACCGTTCAAAATGGTTCATGCATCCTTCACGTGTTTGTTTCTTTATTTAATTCAATCTTCTTTCCCGATAAAAGTGTGATAAGGAAAACCTGGCTTTACTCCATCGCCTCTCTCTCCAGTACATCGTACATGCATTCCCTGGAACCCGAAATTGTACCCCAGAATTGATCCACTTCCCCTCTCTCTGCCTGTTTTTGTTCAGTATATTCATGCAATTGATGGGTTATTGGGGTCGTTCCAGCTATTGTTGTGCGTGTGGATACCGTCTGGTTTGTAATTCTTCTATTTTCTCTGAAAATCTTATATTCCTTTTTGTTCTTGCATTTCTGTAGTTTAATCCTATTCTCTTCCGCGGTGCCTTTTATCATTCTTCCTTGGGGTATGTATTTCTCCGTATTGTATTTTTTCTTCTTCATTTCCATCTTCTGATTTTTTCGATTTATTGTCTTATGCGATCTCTTTTCTCGTCTATTTCTTGGTATGGGTTTGGCCTTCCCTTTGAGCCTTGATTTGCGAAGATTCCAGGTTCGTCATGCATCACTTTTCTTTTCTTTTTTTGTTTAGTTAAATGCTCTCTGTTTCTTCTGGAAGCTCAAATCACTTCAGGGGCAGAATACAGATGTGTTGTGCATCTGTTAACCAGCCTCTACCTTTCGTTTTTGCTTTGATGAGTTCCCGCTTTGTGATTCTATTGATCCATGGTTATTTAATCTAATGGTTTATATTTATTTTGCTACTATTTTAGCAGATTGTTGATTAATGGTTTATAATTTGGCCTAGTTTTTCGTTGTTTGATCATTCTGTTGTAAGAGGTTTCAATAGGTGCTTTCCCTCATGTTGGGATGCTAATCAATCTAATTTGTTGTGTTAGCTTGGGCCATTATTTCTCCTGTCGAGTTCTCTGTTAAAGTATGGACGATTTGATAAAATAAGATTTGTGAGTAGGTGTGCTAATTGAAGGCTAATGCATAAAAGTATGCTTTTGTGGGTTGTGAGATATTGTCGTTGTTCTTACTTTTATTTCTTTATTAATCAATGTCATTCTTCTGTTTGTTTTCTATGGTGATAAGCTGACAGATAGTTAGAGGATCAACATGATTATTGCCTTTCAAATGAAGGATCACTGTAGTGAGTGTGTCATCTGTATTTTTTTGGAATATTTGTTGAGTACTTATTTTAGCTATAGGGTTATGATGTATGGTGCATATTTTATATGAGGTATGTTTCCTTCTTGTGCACATTGAATTTGCTCTCCATTCTTAAATTATTGGGGCTTTCTTAGACTATTTTAACAAGTATGAATGTGTTATATGTGTCTGTTAGTTATTGTAACTTCATTGTTGTGAAATCCATTTTTCTGATATTTGTATTACTTTGCAGGCTATCCTTCAATTTTTAAGTTCATTCTATTTTCCTTGCATTTCATCTTTGCTTGGAAGTTGTGATCCATTTCCTATAGTTCTCAGGTTCTGAATTGCATTTTTGTCATGTCGGGTAGATTTTGATCAGGATAACTCCTAAGGCTACATTCCTGAATATCTTGAACTTAGCTTCAATTGTAAATTTGTACTATGTTGGTATACCTTCTTTAGTTCATATATAGGGTTAATAATGCTAAACTTAGCTTCAATTAGCGAGCTTTATATCAAATTTTACACGCGAGATCAAAGTTAATTAGCAGGTGTTGTCACTTTAGATTTGTCTCTTTGTAATTTCATCTGTATTTTTAATTTTCAATTTATCAAGCTGCGTTTGGAATAGTGAAACTGTACTTGTAGCTTTGTGCCCCTCCATTTGAGAGATTTTGAACTGAGATTTAAAAGATGATTGGAAGTCTACAAAATGAGAATGGGAACTGACATGTAGGGGCCTTGGATTTTAGTCTTTTTACCTTCAAATAAGTATACTGATCATATTGGGAGTTGCAAAAACCAAAGACGGGAGATGCTTGCACCCATTGCACAAACTGAGTAAGCCTATCTGATTCGATGATCTCTTTGAAGTTTGGATTTTAATTTTTACTCTTCATGTTGCATTGTTGATTCCTATTCAGCTATTTGCGATCATTTCAGCTCGGTTATGCCCTCTTGATTCTTTGTTTTCTATTTGATAGTTTTTTTCCGAGCCTCACTCTTTGATTCGATGATCTTTTTCGAGTTTGCGTTTTAGTTTTTATGGGATTGTTGCCAATTTTTGTGTGCATGTAAATGTGCTTTGCAATAAAGCCTTAGCATAGGAGGTTGTGGCAACCAGTTTGCTTTGCATTATCCCTCAAGGAGCTGCTTCCTACTTTTGACTGTGTGTATACTTCAATTGTGCTGTCTTATTTTTGTTATCATTTGCTTCTGCTAATTTATCTGATGTTTTTAGGGGTCTCTCTCTTGGAAGTAATCAAAGTCATCAAGGCCTACGGGTACCACCCTAGTTGTTGATCTCTGCCTTTAACCTCTCTCTTTCTTGGAAAAATAGGTGTTGATTTTTTTTTAACTGTTTCATATTTTACATGGTTCGCTTTCTAAATCTTTGACTTGAAGCATGATTGCTTTAGATAAATGATCTCACATACTCGTAACCTTTAGTAGTTCTTACGTCGTTACATTCTAGTCCATTACAACATGTTGTCATTAGAATATATTTAAAACCAAAGTGGGTTTGGGAGATTTAAAATCTCTTTTATTATAACATCATCTTAAGAAGTACATGAGATGAAAGAACAATTTTATAGTTCAATTGTGTTATTTCAACTTTAAAGTTTTGTTGGATTTTCTCTAGATTGAAACTACAAACCCTCTATCTTTAATTTGTAACTTTTATGTTGGATAAAATGATATCATTTTGTGGGCCACTTCTATATGTCATTTGCTTTTAAACTGTTGCATGGATTCAAATATATGTTTTGTGGAAGAGGGTGTGTTTGGTTATTGCAAATATCATTTCCGAGAGATGTCAAAGCCCAACAGAGAAGTTTGAGGTATCAATGGTAATATGGTTTAAATTATTGCAGTAAATGGTATTATTTCATGAATCACTTCTAAGCATCGTTTGCTCCTGTTGCATGAATTTAAAAATATGTTTTGTGGAAGAGGACATGGTAGTCTGAGGTTTGTTTTTGTCAATGTCATCTAGTTCCTTAAATATATCTGAATATTCGTGAGCATGCTTGCAACTATGAAACTGAATATGATTCGTACGTACAGAACAATGTACATACAATTTTTAGTTGATATGATGTTTCACATTCTTTTACTATAATTACATCTTAAAAAGTGCAGGAAACGAAAGAACAACTTTCAAGTTTGGTTGTCGACTCTGGAGCAATTTCAAGGTATACTAAATACCCTCTTTCTTTCATTCGTACCTTTTGCATTGGATTAAAGCTTACAAAGCAAGGCTGAAAAGTCTCAATAAAACAAAGCAAAATTTTATTAAGTTTCCCTTCCTAGATATTTGATAAAAATTGGATTCATGGTGTTCGGGTGGTGATTATCCATATTTGCTTTCAGTTCTCTCTGAGTGCATGCCATAATGTTGATTAAATTGCAGCTACAATAGGTATACAACCAAGGTAGTGAAAACGTAAGATCGGATCGGAATCGGAGAAGGGGTGTAAAATCGGAATCGCAAAATCGAATCGTAAAATCGTAAGATTTTACATACAATGTAAAAATAAGCATATTTTGCAATCCTAAGACATGTAACAAGAATAACATAATGCAATAATAATTAGATAATGCCATACATGTTCAAAGTTCTAACAATCAAACATACTAAAAATTAAACACATGCTACATAAATTCAATCTCATGTTCCAACAACAAACATACAAACTAATAAATTAACACAAATCATCAAGATCATCATCTTCACCACTCCCACCACCATCACTCCCATTATATTCATCTCCCTCTCCCTCCTCCATATTCACATTTTCTTCTATATCTTCATCCTCAATTGGGTTGCTATCAAGTTCAATTGTCATATCATGAATCCCATCATTTCCAACCGGTTCAACAATTTGAGCATTGACATCCTCATTAGGAGAAGGAACATCCACACCTCCCTCCGTGATCCATTCATTATCTGAACCAATATCTTCAAAGGTTGGCAACTCCATACTTCTAAATTTCTTATTCTTCAATTTGGAATTGTACATCACAAACACCAAGTCATTCATCTTCTTTTGGTGAAGACGATTCCTTTTCTTGGTATGAACCTAAAACCACACAATGAGTTAATTGAGAAGTATTGAAGTTCCTAACATTTAACAAACAAACTTAAAAAATAAACTCGAATCTTACCATCTCAAATGCACTCCAGTTACGCTCGCATCCAGAAGAGCTACAAGTTAAACTAAGCACTCGAATAGCAAATCTTTGAAGTTCGGGAACATCATCTCCATAAGTGTTCCACCAATCAGCAGGATGCTTTTTCTCTAATAAATCCCTAGCATCAATCCTAGAAAACATACATTGACCATGATGGAATATATCAAGCTGTGAGATTATTGTATTTCTTTCATTTCGTTCCTTCACCAACGTATCCAAGCTATCAAACAACCCATTTTTAACCTCCTTATCATTAGGATTGAAGCTTGGACGATAATGAATTCGGGGGTTTAGATAGTGGGCTGCAGCATGTAATGGCCTATGAAGTTGCTTAGTCCACCTCTCATCAATAATCTTCCAAATAGGCGTATAACTACAACCAAAAAATAAAATAATTAGTATTTGAAAAATTACAATGCATATGGTATGGAAAAATTACTAAATTTACTAACTTTCTTGCCACATTATTGAAATTAGCTTGAATTTTCTCCTTTGCACAATCCATCTCTTCATATAAGAAAGGCATAGCGGCTTGCTCATCCGAATCCACCAAGCGAAGCACTTTCATCAATGGTAATGCAGCCTTAAGACATATGCCAACATCTCTCCAAAATCTACTATCAAGTACAATGTTTTCAACCCCTTTCCCTTCTTCAGTGCGTACAAACTTGCTTTCCTTCCACTTTGAAGATGAAAACATAGTCATTAATGCACCCTTGTGTTCACTAAGGCATCCTAAAGTCAAATATGCCGTAGCAAACCTAGTAACAGCAGGTCTAATCAAATCTCTCCCCTCGGTAAACTGTTTCAACATGGAAATGAGCAATGTTCTGGAATATATGTATGTGGTTATCTTCCTACCTTGTTTGATAGTCACACGATGGACCTTCAATTTCTTCTCAAAATCCTCCAACATCAAGTCTATGCAATGTGCTGCACATGGTGTCCAAAATAAATGTTTCCTCTTCTCCATCAACAATGAACCTGCCGCCTTATAAGATGCATCATTATCAGTAATCACTTGCACAACATTTTCTTCCCCAACTTCCTCAACAACCCTATCCAACAACTCAAAAATTTTTTGTGCTGTTTTTGAAAAATCTGACGTGTCCAAGGACTCCAAAAAGACAGTCCCTCTAGGACTATTCACCAAGAAATTGCATATTGTTCTCCTCTTTTTATCTGTCCAGCCATCAGACATAATGCTACACCCTACTCTTCTCCATTCAGCCTTATGTATCTCAATGTAATCCCTCGTCTCCTTCACTTCCTCATTGAGCATAGTCTCCCTAACTTCATGGTAAGAGGGAGCTTTAAAACCAGGACCATGTCTAGCTACCTCTTCAAACATTTTTGTGAACTCTGGACTTCTGACTGTGTTGAAAGGAATACCACAAGTGTAAAGCCACCTCCCAATACTTCTACATGCACTTTTTCTCAAATCTTTCTTGAATAGCTCATTCATGGTCACTTGAGTAGAATTTTTTTTCCCTTTACCCTTATACATAGCTGATGTCATCCTAGTTTGAGACTCAGGTAGTGTTTCACTAACTGAGCTCCCAATTTCATGTTGACGCAACAAACTCTTCCTTTCCTTAGCTTCCATACCTTGAGACAAAATCTCCAACATTCTCTTCCTCACATCATCGGGTACACTTCGACAAGCTCCTACATTATCGTTTGTACAAGCAAGGTGATGCTTAAAACGATATATACCTCCGCTGCTAATTTTGGCACAAAATTTACATTGCACCTTCTTTGCATCATGACCAACCTCAATACCATATTCCCATCCTATATCATTTCTACTCCCTGAAGCATTTTTTCTCCTAATACTTGCAGTTGCATTTCCAGAACCAGAAGTTGACATTTTATTAATTGAAAATCAAAGAACTGCATACCAGAATGGTCGAGGTGTAGAATAGTCACAGAGTCAAGAGAAACTTCAGTATCAGATCACTATTGCATCATCTCCAGGACCACTTGTCGGCGTCTTCTCAGTTCTCAGTCGATGAAGTATTCTAGGTTAGAAATTTCACGAACTGTAATAAGGAGTTGGCTTGGCTGTATAAGAACTTGGGCTAAGGTTGAATTGGGCCAGAATAACATAAAAACTTGGGCTAAGGTTGAATTGGGCCATAATAACATAAGAACTTGGGCTAAGGTTGAATTGGGCCAGAATAATATAAGAACTCAGAATAATAAAAATTGGCCCAAAAAATAAGGCCCAGTCTAACACATAGGCTTATAAGGACAGTTCTCAAGATCGTTAAAATCGTGTATAAAATCGCGATTTTAGCGATTTTAACGAGTTTAAGCGCGATCTGCGTCGATCTTGATGTGGCAACGAGTTTACCACTATTCTACTCGAAATCTTAGGTAAGATCGTAAGATCGAGCGATTTTACGAGCATAAGCGCGATTTTGACTACCTTGTATACAACTCTTGCATTCTAACAAATGTTGTTCCCTTTATGCATATGCACAGACACATTGCTTTGTTATCTAACAACCCTCTTATTGACGGTTTTCACATAATCTTCTTTCTTTTTTTCTTTCTTTCTTTCTCTTTCTTTTCCATGTGATCATTCCTTTTAAAATTTGATATTCACAATTGGGATGTATGGAATTTTGTGAATGGTCATTTTAGTCTTTGTTTTGGTGTAAAAGATGTTGCATGGCCTTTTTAACATCACCATATTTTTTGGTAGCCTGCTTTCTAAGTTTCTAACTTAATTTGTGGCAGCTTTAGATGAATTATCTTAGAGGATTGACTTTTTGGTTGTTCTTGTCTTGACTTCAGTGAATTATGTTATGGTTTTTGATGACCTAAGTATATGAATTGTTTTAAATGCCATGGGCGATTGGGAGTAATATCAAGCATAAGGCTGTAAATTTCACATTTCTTGTTGCTAGAGACAACAATCATATATGTGTGCCTTTTCTTTCGATCAGTGTTGTCAAATGCAAGCGCTTTAAGCGAGAAGCGACGAGATGCGCAAGGCTTGCGCATGCATCGCTTTGTCTCACGTCGAAGAGATTCAATAAGCGCGATTAAGCGCTCGCTTCTTGTGAAGCGCAGTGCTTTTGCGCACGCTTCTTGCGCCTTTGTGCTGTTGGGCTTAGGCGGATTGTGGGCTTGGGCCGGATTACTCGAAATTAAGAAACCCACACAATTCTTGCCCTAATCTCTCTTTTTCTAGGTTCCTCCGTTATGAGTTCCTTGGCTGTCTCTTGTCTCTTCCTTTTCCTCTGTTGTCGATTGCCTCAGCTGTCTCTCATCTCTTCCTTTCCCTCTGCGTCGATTGCCTCTTATGTCTCTCGTTTCTTCTCTCTCTGTCGATCTCATACTCATGTCTCTCTAGCGCCGAGCCTCCCTCCATAGACTCGTGCATGCTCTTTCTCAATTTGCAGGTGCATTTTATTTTCAGTACGTATCTTCTTTTTTCAGGTGACAAGTGTATGTATAATGTGTGAGTATATGTTTTTCTTTCACATGCTTGCTGACAAATGTACATGTGATGTGTGAGTATATATGCTTTTCTTTTAGTGTTTTCTGTTTTTTTTTTTTTTTTAAAGTTTTTATATTGGACCTGTTGGTAAACATGTGTGAGTAGTGAGTGCACCTAAACCCTAACCCAATACTATATGTCACATGTGTACATGTTCAAAAAGAAGGAATTTTGTGGATGAAGCTAGGTTTGGTTATTTGAATATATCATTTATGATATATATGCAATCTCAGCAGAGACGATTTGAGGCTTGTATTTCTTCCTCATCATAGATTTGCTAACCTAGTTCCTCAAATATATCCAAATGCTTTTTTTTCATGGAGTCCATGACATATTAAAGTGTTGTCGGCAATAAACATATATGTATCTTGCTACGCTAACATTGATTTTTTTAACTTTACAACAACTTTTGTCCACCTTCCTCAAATGGCTTTAATTTGAACATATGTCAGCATATATGTGCATTTCACATTTTTCTTTATGTCTTTGTTTTTTTTTTTTTTTTTTAAAAAACTTTCGTGTATTGAAGATTGGTTTGTTTATCTAAAGATATCGTTTCTGATAGATATGAAATACCAACCAAGAAGATTGAGGTTTGTATTTCCTTCTCATCTTAGATTACTAACCTAGTTCCTCGAATATTTCCAAACATTTTTTAATGGGAGTGCATGGCATCATAAAGTCTTGTGTTGGCAATTGATAGGTATTATCTTACTCTGCTTAAGTTGATTTGTTTTAAAGCTTTCAACATCTTCTGTCCCCCTCCCTCAAACGGTTTTAATTTGAAAATATGCATATGTGCATTTCACATTATTCTCAGGCGATTCTGTCTTGAAGTTTTTTCTATGGCTAACGGCTATTTTCATATAATTTATGTATCATACTCTCTTGTTCCTCTTTTAAATTCAATGACTAGATTTTGAAAATAATCTGAATGGCTCTATAATCCTATTCCTAACACGTGTCTTTCAAATAATCTCTCTATATTACTTTGCTCCTACTCTTTCAATTCTATCTGCACTTCATCTTGTTCTAGAAAGTATAGGGTCTCTCATAAGTTCTTATTTCTGTGTATTGCTCGGTGGTGTTTGTTTCTACCTTCTATTGATGCTTGCTTTCAATCCTCTGAATGCATGCTCTATCTATTGTCTTGATAATAAGGATAGTTATATATGTTAATTTATTTGCAATGATACTACGTGAAGATTGTGTTGGTGTATACATAAGGATAGTAATATGGGAAAAAAACAGACTCACCGTAAATTTACAGAGTTGCTCATACATTCACTTGACTTGAAAATGTTGTTTGATTACCTTCGATTCCTTTTGAGTGCTTGGTATCTGTGGTTTTTGTTGGAATATTAGATAGGTGACAGCCAAAAATTATAGCTTTGTTTATACCTTATTGTCATTTGGGGATTTCTTCTTCATGGGTTCTTGATTAGATCTTATATTTCTGCCTCTTCCTTTTTCATTTTCATCTCAAAGTTTGAAACTCCATGGAATTTTTCATTTTTATTTGATTACTGCCATCCATTGTATTTCCTGTCCACGTCCACTGCCACTCTCTCTGCGTGTATGTCAATGATTGATGTCGTCCATAGTTTGAATTATAACTTTGTTTATAGTCAGTCGAGGATGATTTCTTCATGTTCGTTCCCCAACCGTCCATTCTTTTGGATTTCTTTATTTTCTGTTATCTATGTTTGTTTTGGGCCTTTTGATTGAACTTTAATTGGAACTAATTTTTGCTTATGGTTTTTAACTCTCTCTTATTGATTTCATGTTCTGCGTTTTGTCAATGACTTTCATTGTGTGTTTTTTTTTTCTTGTTTCTGTTGATTTTATTAATCATTGACGTTTTCATGGAATTATTGTTGATGTACTTTTGCTCATGGTTTTTGACATTTTTAATTAGGATTTATTTTCTTCATATTATTTGTTGGAATTCTTTATTGTTGTGATGGTTTTGAATTTGATTTAGGATTCATCTCTCTGGCTTGTAGATTTTTCCTGCTTTTAAATATGATTGCATAGTCAAATAACCACCGAATTATGAGTATATAATTAATTATATTGACATCAAAAGGATCTTATTTGATAATAAACCTGATAGATTATCGTATATAAATTTAAAATCAATGTTAGAAGTGTAATTACTCAAATAAAAAAGGAGAGAACATGTACATCAAGGTAAGGAGTGTACCCAAGAAAAGATGCAAAAAGATTAAAAAAAAGGTTGTAATCAGGATTTTCATTTATGTTGTATTTGTAAGTACCAATACTTTAATATTAAAAGTGATTAAACAATCTTAAATCTTGGAACTTAAAATCTTAATATGAATAAAAGAATCTTAATATTATTAACGTAACATTACAAATCAATTATATATGATATAAATTTGAATCGGACACATGATCCAAGATATATGAACAATATATAACCATCAAAATATATTTAGATCTAAATCGAATTGGGATTGGAAGACACTGTTGATACTTAGAATTCTTGAAATATAATCATAATTAAATTGCTGATAAAATTAAATAGTAAAAAAAGAGTATTATTCGAATACATAGTGTTAATTTAGTATTTGAATAATAATAATAATATTATTATTATTATGACATATACTATATAGGAATAATATGATTCCCTTCTATTTTGACTTTTTGAGATAATAGGCAACGTGAACATGATCTGACAATTTGATTATGTAACTAAAAAGGAGAATTAATCTAAGGTTAGCCATCGTGCAATTAGACCATCAAATTTTCAATTAATGTTATTAAATAACATTTAAATTTGAAATACTCTTCATGCTTCGTTTGTGTTGCGAAAACTGATTATTTATGAAAATATTGCTTATGAAAAAATTATTAATGTTTTTTAGCATATGTCCAAAGTGGCCCAATAATTTGTTTGTTGTTTATTGTTTATCAAAAATTT
Source organism: Tripterygium wilfordii (assembly GCF_013401445.1). Lineage (NCBI taxonomy): Eukaryota > Viridiplantae > Streptophyta > Magnoliopsida > Celastrales > Celastraceae > Tripterygium > Tripterygium wilfordii. Next base: position 3,371,934 of record NC_052245.1, read on the forward strand.
ATATTATTATGTCTGTATTACTTTTAAATCAAGTTTTTTGTTTTCCTAACTAGTATTATTTTTATTTGTCTGAACAACTGTGTTCAGTAGACATGTTTGGTTTATTCCAATTAATGAATTATAGGGTGTTCACTCTTTCAAAAAAAAAGAAGGAAAAATATTTTTATCAAGAAAATATAAGCTCACTTAATTTCATTATAAATGTGTGTATATATGTTTTTATTTATTCACACATATTAACAATACCTTGTTTAATAGAGAATATTGACAGTAATAGAAACTTCTTAAAAATCTATTTTTTTGTTAAATGCTTTTTATGTATGATCTATAAAAGTTATTACGGGTCCTGTATGTACATTTAGCCAAAAATATATTCATATGCATGTATTCCTACAAGTTCGTAATTTTGGAAAAACAGCACACTAAAGGTGGGAATGGGAGGGGTTTCAGTTCTTGTCTCTAATTGTTGCTCCAATTCACTCTCATAACTTATGTTAAATCATGAATTTATTTTTGAAAATGACATATTAGAGTTTAGGAGTTAGGAATTATTGTTTATGGTTTAGGTTTTAGGATTTAGGACTTAAATCTTTAATTTTTGGGGTTTAGAGTTTGGGATTTAGGGTTTATAGTTTGGAATTTAGTATATAGAATTTAGGATTTAGTACTTAATTTTTAATTTTTGGGGTTTGGGATTTAGGGTTTAGGGTTTATAGTTTAGAATTTAGTATATAGAACTTTTTTTTTCAAAATCTATTATATTATAATATTATGAACACTAAAATATTATGAACACATTTTAATTCATGATTTAAAAATGGTTTTGATAGAGAATTGGAGTCAAAAATTGGAGCACGAATTGGAACTCCCCTATCCCCTAAAGGTGAAAGAGGAGTTGTTTTCATTTCTAAAATATTAAATCTGAGTTGACTATTTATATTCTCCATCCCCTAATGTCATAATGAGGAAAATATTCTCCATCCCCAGATGTCATAATATGAGGAAAATAGTTTTCAAAAACAGACTTTCCGTTAACGTTCAACTACAAATTTTGAAATGATTAATTATTTTAAACGGTCAACTATTTTCTATGTTTGTTTTTGGCTTATGGCCCTTTCGATTGAACTTGGAACTAATTTTTGCTTATGGTTTTTAACTTTTCTCTCTTATTGATGTCATGTTCTGTGTTTTGTTTGTGACTTTCATTGTGTGTGTGTGTTTTTTTTTTCTTGTTTCTGTGGATTTTATTAATCGTTGAGATTTCCATTGAATTGTTGCTTTGAGGTAATTTTTGCTCATGGTTTCTGACATTTTTAATTGGGGATTTATTTTCTTCATATTATTTGTTGCAATTCATTGTAGTTGTGATGGTTTAGAATTTGATTTAGGATTGATTCATCTCTGGCTTGTAGATTTTTCCTGCCTTTAAATATGATTATATAGTCAAATAACAACTGAATTATGAGTATATAATTAATTATATTGACATCAAAAGGATCTTCTTTGATAATAAACGTCGAGAGATTATCGTATATAGATTTAAAATCAATGTTAAAAGTGTAATTTTTTGGATGATGATAGGTTTGGTCATATGGAGATATCATTTCTGATATATGTGAAATCCCATCAATGATGATTTGAGGTTTTATTTTCTTCTCATCTTAGATTTACTAACCTAGTTGCTCGAGTATGTCCAAGTGCTTTTTTTATGGAATGCATGACATAATAAAGTTATATGCCGGCAATTGACAGGAATGTATCTCTCTGCTTATGCTGTTTTTTTTTTTTAATTTTCCAGCAATTTTTGTTCCCCGCAAATTATTTGAAAATTTTCATATATTCATTTGACAATATTTTGTGTTGACTGTTTTGAAATTTTTGTGCAATGATGATAGGTTTGGTTATCTCAATATTTGATTTCTGATAGATATGAAATCCCAACAGAGAGTATTGAGGTTTGTTTTTCCTTCTCTTAATAGATTTACTAACCTAGTTCCTCAAATTTTCCAAATGCTTTTTCATGATAATTATTATCTTGCTCTGCTTACATTGATTTTTTTAACTTTCAACTTTTGTCGTCCTCCCTCAAAAACGACTTTAATTTGAAAAATGCATATGTACATTTCACATTATTCTTTTGGAGACTGTTTTGAAAATTTGTCTATGGCTCTAAAATTCTAAAGGCCCTCTTCTAATAATATATCCATCTATAACAGCTCTGTTTCTTACAGCTCCGTTTCAAACAATCTCTCTTTCTTACTTTGCACCTAGTCCTTCAATGCTCTGCGCTACATCTTGTTCCAGAAAATATAGGGTCTCTGATAAGTTCTCATTTCTGTGTTTTGACTCGGTGTTGTATGCTTCTACCTTCCATTGATGCTTTGCTTTCAATCCTCTGAATAAATGCTCTGTCTATTGTCTTGGTAAAAATGATAGTTATATATGTTCATTAATTCGCAATAATACTACATGAAGATTGTGTTGGTATTATACCAATAAGGATACTAAAATGGGAAAAACTGCATTCATCGTAAATTTACGGAGTTGCTCATACATTACCTTGATTTGACAATGCTGTTTGTTTACCTTCAAGGTATCTGTGGTACCTTATAGTCATTTGGGGGTTTCTTCTTCATGGGTTCTTGATTAGATCTTACATTTCTGCTTCTTCCCTTTTCATTTTCATCTCAAAGTTTGAAACTCCATGGAATTTTTTCATTTTTATTTGATTACTGCTAGCCATAGTATTTCATGTACTCGTCCACTGTCATTCTCTCTGCGTGTCTTTTGATTGAAGTTTTACTTCGAGCTACTTTTTGCTTATGGTTTTTAACTTTTTCACGCTTATTGATTTCATGTTTTTCTGTTTCGTTTATAACTTTCATTGTCTGTTTTTTCTTGTTTCGGTGGATTTTATTAGTCATTGAGGTTTTCATTGAATTGTTGCTAGGAGGTAATTTTGCTCATGGTTTCTGACATTTTAATTGGGGATTTATTCTCTGCGTATTACTTGTTGCAATTCTTTGTTGTGATGGTTTTGAATTTGATTTAGGATTCATTTATGGCTTGTAGATTTTTCGTGTTTTTAAATATGATTATATAGTCAAATAAAAACCGAATTATGAGTATACGATTAATCATATTGACGTCAAAAGGATCTTCTTTGATAATTCAACTATAGATTATCGTATATAGATTTAAAATCAATGTTAAAAGTGTAATTACTCAAATGAAAAATGAGAGAACATGTACATCAAGGTAAAGGAGTGTACCTCAGAAAAGCCACTAAAGGATTTAAAAAATGTTGTAATTAGGATTAAAAGTAATTAAACAATCTTAAATCTTAATTTTAAAATCTTGGAACTTAAATCTGAAAGCAGCAAGTAGAGAAAAAAGTCCATAGTGGGAAATCCCGTGATTTGAGCCTATCAGTATGGGCCCTTGGTTCGGCACGGTTTCACTCAGTATGGTATCACATGCGCGTAGCTATTTCCTGTGTAAATCTTTCAGCTGTGTCAAAAAACCTAGGGTGAACTACGGTATATAGCATTTTTATCGTAGTTAGTAAGATTTAGAATCATAAAAGTTCTAAACCCAAAATCATAAATCTCAAGCAATAAAATCTAAATCCCTAAACCTTGGCTCCTAAATAACTTTAATCTTAGCTCCTAAATAACTTTAATCTTAGTATTTACAATCACCATATCTTACATGCCTGCTTTTTAAGTATCTAACTTAATTTCTGGCTACTAGATGAATCATCTTAGAGGATTGGAAGACTTTGTTGATACTTAGAATTCTTGAAATATAATCATAATTAAATTGCTGATAAAATTAAATAGTAAAAAAGGACTATTATTCGAATACATAGTGTTAATTTAGTATTTGAATAATAATAATATATAGGAATAATAAGATTCCCTTCTATTTTGACTTTTTGAGATAATAGGCAACATGAACATGATCAAACAACTTGATTGTGTAACTAAAGAAGAGAATTAAGCTAAGGTTACCCATCGTACAATTAGACCATAAAATTTTCAATTAATGTTATTAAATAATATTTAAATTTGAAATACTCTTCATGCTTCGTTTGTTTTGTGAAAACTGATTATTTATGAAAATATTGCTTATGAAAAAATTATTAATGTTTTTTATCATCTGCCCAAAGTGGCCCAATAATTTGTTTGTTGTTTATTGTTTATCAAAACTTTATATTATTATGTCTGTATTACTTTTAAATCAAGTTTATTTTCCTAACTAGTATTATTTTTATATGTCTGAACAGCCGTGTTCAGTAGACATTTGTGGTTTATTCCAAATTAATGAATTATAGGGTGTTCACCCTTTCAAAAAAAAAAAAGGAAAAACATTTTTATCAAGAAAATATAAGCTCACTTCATTTCATTATAAATGTGTGTATATATGTTTTTATTTATTCACACATATTAACAATACCTTGTTTAACAGAGAATATTGACAGTAATAGATACTTTTTAAAAATCTATTTTTTTGCTAATTGCTTTTTATGTATGATCTATAAAAGTTATTACGGGTTTTGTATGTATATTTAGCCAAAATCGTAATTTTGGGCAAACAACAAACTAAAGGTGGGGATGGGAGGGGTTTCCGTTCTTGTCTCCAATTTTGGCTCCAATTCACTCTCATAACTTATATTAAATCATGAATATTTTTTTGAAAATGACATATTAAAGTTTAGGAGTTAGGAATTATTGTTTATGGTTTAGGATAGGACTTAATTTTTAATTTTTGGGGTTTAGAGTTTATAGTTTAGAATTTAGGATTTATGACTTAATTTTTAATTTTTGAGGTTTAGAGTTTAGGATTTAAAATTTATAATATATAGAATTTTTTTTTCAAAATCTATTATATTATATTATGAACACTAAAAGATTATGAACACATTTTAATTCATGATTCAAAAATGGTTTTGATAGAGAATTGGAGTCGAAAATTGGACAAGAATTGAAACTCCCCTATCCGCTAAAATTGATAAGAGGAGTTTTCATTTCTAAAATATTAAATCTGAGTTGACTATTTATATTCTCCTTCCCCTGATGTCATAATATGAGGAAAATATTTTTCAAAAACCAGATTTTTCGTTAACGGTCAACTACAAATTTTGAAATAATTAATTATTTTGAACGGTCAACTATTTTTTGTGTTTGTTTTTGGCCCTTTCAATTGAACTTTGCTTGGAACTAATTTTTGGTATGATTTTTAACTTTTTCTCTCTGATTGTTTTCATGTTCTGTGTTTTGTTTGGGACTTTCATTGTGTGTTTGTTCTTGTTGCTGTGGATTTTATTAATCATTAAGGTTTTCATTGAATTGTTGTTTTGATGTAATTTTGTTCATTAATAAGGTTTTCATTGAATTGTTGTTTTGATGTAATTTTGTTCATGGTTTCTGACATTTTTAATTGGGGATTTATTTTCTTCATATTATTTGTTGCAATTCATTGTGGTTGTGATGGTTTAGAATTTGATTTAGGATTGATTCATCTCTGGCTTGTAGATTTTTCCTGCTTTTAAATATGATTGTATAGTCAAATACAACCGAATTATGAGCATATAATTAATTATATTGACATCAAAAGGATCTTCTTTGATAATAAACCTTGAGAGATTATCGTATATAGATTTAAAATTAATGTTAAAAGTGTAATTACTCGAATGAAAAAGGAGAGAACATGTACATAAAGATAGAGGAGTGTACCCAAGAAAAGCCGCTAAAAGATTAAAAAAAGGAGTTGTAATCAGGATTTTCATTTATGTTGTATTTGTAAGTACTTAATTTAAAAATCTTGAAACTTAAATTCTTAATATGAATAAAAGAATCTTAATATTATTAACGTAAAATTACAAATCAATTATATATGATATAAATTGTAATCAAACACATGATCCGAGATATAAGAACACTATATAACCAAGAAAATATATTTAGATCTAAATCGAATTGGGATTAGAAGACTTTGTTGATACTTAGAATTCTGGAAATGTAATCATAATTAAATTGCTGATAAAATTAAATAGTAAAAAAGACTATTATTCGAATGCAATGTTAATTTAGTGTTTGAATAATAAGATCCCTTCTATTTTGAGTTTTTGAGATAATAGGCAACATGAACATGATTTGACAACTTGATTATGTAACTGATTATTTATGAAAATATTGCTTATAAAAATTAATTTTTTTTAGCATCTGTCCAAAGTGGCCCAATAATTTTTTCGTTGTTCATTGTTTATCAAAATTTATATTATTAAGTCTGTATTATTTAATTGAAGTTTTTTTTTTCTAACTAGTATTATTTTATATGGCTGAACAACTGTGTTCAGTAAACATGTTATGGTTTATTCCAAATTAATGAATTATAGGGTGTTCACCCTTTCAAAAAAAAAACATTTTTATCAAGAAAATATAAGCTCACTTCATTTCATTATAAATGTGTTTATATATGTTTTTATTTATTGATGCACATACTAACAATATCTTGTTTAATAGAGAATATTGACAGTAATAGATACTTTTTTTTAAAAAAAAATTTTGTTAAATGCTTCTTATTACATATATGGATTTATATATGTATGATCTATAAAAGTTACTACGGGTCCTATATGTACATTTAGCCAAAAATCTATTCATATGCATGTATTCCTGCAAGTTCGTAATTTTGGGAAAACAATTAAAGGTGGGGATGGGAGGGGTTCCATTCTTATTTCAATTTTGACTCCAATTCCTTCCCATAACTTTATGTTAAATAATGATTTTTTCCTGAAAATGACATATTAGAGTTTAGGAGTTAGGAATTATTGTCTAGAGTTTATGGTTTAGAATTTAGGGTTTAGGACTTAATTTTTAATTTTAATTCTTGGGTTTAGAGTTTAGGGTTTAGGGTTTATAGGTTAGAATTTAGTCTTTAGATTTTTTTCAAAATCTATTATAATATAATATTATGAACACCAAAATACTCAATCACACATTTTAATTGATGATTTAAAATGGTTTTAATAGGGAATTGGAGTAAGAATTGGTGCTCCCCTATCCCCTTTATAAGAGAAGTTGTTTTCATTTCTAAAATTTTAAATCTGAGTTGACTATTATTATTCTCCATCCCCAGATGTCATAATAGGAGGAAAATATTTTTCAAAAATCTGATTTTCCGTGAACGGTCAACTACAAATTTTGAAGTAATTAATTATTTTAAATGGTCAACTATTTTCTATGTTTTTTTTGGCTCATGGCTCTTTCGATTGAACTTTACTTGAAACTAATTTTTGCTTATGGTTTCAACTTTTTCTCTCTTATTGATTTCATGTTCTGTGTTTTGCTTGTGACTTTCATTGTGTTTTTTTTTCCTTGTTTCTGTGGATTTTATTAATCGTTGAGGTTTCCCAAGTGTGGGCCTTTGTTTGAGCTACTAGTGTTGGGCTTTGTCTGTTGGGCCATTGAAGTTGTCCACTCCTTGTTTGTTGTGCACGTGTTGGGCCGTTGGAGTTGTCCAACCCACAAGTGAGGGGAGCGTTAGAATATAATATAAATAATGTGAAATATCCCAACTCAATAAGTTAACTTCTTTGGTTAAATGACAAAATAACTAATCTTAAGACACAATGTTTTGCATGCCTGAATTATTAATATACCAAATGGTTGAATTGGTTTTGCCCTAATCCCTCTACTAACCTCCACTCATTCTTGACTCTACGTTGTCTTATGATAGTTTTACATAAAGAACGGGGAAAAGATAAGGTACTCATTCGATCAAAAGGGCAAAAAAGGGTATGTAATAAATAGGGATTCATCTTGAAGATTCTATCTGTTTTAGACATTTGAATTAAGGATTAATAAAAAAAAAAAACATGTTATCGTTCCTACATAATATAAATTTTTTCTTCGTACTTCCAAAAGCATCCCTCCTTATTTTGTTTCTAAAAAATTATTGAAAATTTTCGTTGTTTGCTTGATGGAAAATATGCTTTGAACTACAATGATCTATTTTTTTTTCTCCTGATATAAATATTATATAATTAATGTGGGTGACAAATAACGATAATAATAATAATTTCGACATATACTTATACTATATAGGAATAATAAGAGCACATTCTATTTTGACTTTTGAGACAATAGATAACATGATGTCATGAACATTATCCAACAACTCGAGAGTACGTAACTCAAAAAGAGAATTAATTTAACAGAATATAAATTAGCTGTATAGCAAATGATAATAAAAAAAGACTTAAAAAAACTTTTAAATAATTAAAATTTTCAACTAACATTTAATTAACCACTATCACACTTTAATGGTATTACGAGATTTTTATTTATATTACCAAACATTTCAATTCTGTATTGATTCTTCTAAATTTCCGTTAAGATCACTCACACTATAATGTTGAGAGGTTTAATTAATATTACAAACAAACATTTTGATTATGTTAATTAATCTTTATTTGCTATCATATTTTCTAACAATAACTTCATTTCATATGGACTAATATTGATTACATAATTAGTCGACTTAATTCACTATTACAAATGGTATTGACTATATATAGTAAAAAAATTGTATAATTTGGAAAACAAATTAAAGTGTGTGTTTTTCTTTCACTTCACAATATTTTATATAGACAATACAAACAAGGTGAATTATTCAATTTATCTTGCAAAGCCATTGAAACTAAGAAGTACTCTTAAAAGGAAGGAGTCCATGAGATCTAATATACATGGAAAACTATTCCAAGTCAACTAGGAAATCGAATATAAGGAATTTGTTTAAATTAGGGTACATAATTAGAAGATTTTGTTCTTGAGAATATGACCCTAGTTGCTCGTTTGGTTTGCGGATTTGGAATTGTGTCAAAATTATGTGCTTTTGGAAATGACATTATAGGTATTTAATTAAAAATAAGAGACGATTCCAAGGATTCCTCTAAAAAATGCGAGGAAAGGAAAAATCCTCCTCGGCAAATGACACATTGACACCTAAACCCATATATAAGACACAGGTGATGAACTACTTTCCTCACTTCTTATTTTTTTGGTTGAGATAGTGACTACACATAGAGTTGTGATTAAGACTAGATGGGTGTGGCAATGACACAAATTTTCCTTGTATTTGTGTTGATGGTCATACCCACCATGACATACGTTACATCCAAAAGCCAAAGTCTAGAGGTGCAGAACCTTTTGAAGCACTTGAACAAGCCTCATGTCAAATCTATCAAGGTTAATTGTACCCACACATTTTATTCTACATCTAGGATCCGACTTGTACATATTTGGGTCTCACATGTTTCAAATCAACGACGAAAACATATGCCCATATTTTAAGTTTGCATAAGAGAAAATAATATATAGATATATGTATATAAACATTTGATTATTTAGAGGTATGTGAACCCAACTAATATGTGATGGTGTTGGGTTTTTTTGTATGGTTGAGTGAAACAGAGTCCAGATGGAGATATAATTGATTGCGTTCTTATTCATAACCAACCGGCTTTTGATCATCCTTTACTCAAGAACCATACAATTCAGGTGAATAGTCTATACTTTTATTCTTCCATGACCAAGTGCATATATTTATGGTTTATGTATTAATTTTGATATAATAAGATTTCACTTCCATTATATAGATGAGACCGAGTTCTTTCCCAAAGGAGGATACGATCTTCCGGAGGGAGTCGAAGGGAGGATCCTTTAAACAAGTATGGCACTCGAAGGGAAGTTGTCCAGAAGGTACAATTCCTATCAAAAGAGTAACCGAAGAAGAGATACTGAAAGCAAGCTCTATCCAAAGATTCGGAATGAAGGAGCCTGGCACCTTCCCTCCATCGTCAAGTCCTGGAGTAGTAGGCAACAATCCAGATGAAGATGATAAACATGAGGTATTATTGATCTACTTGTCTAATGTTGATACTTTCAGGATGGAAAGTTTTTCTAATTTTCTGTTGGTTTGGTCTTTGTTTAGTATGCAATGGCTCGTGTGCAAGGCGGCAAGTATTATGGTGCTAAGTCAACTATGAACGTTTGGAAACCTTTTGTTCAATATCCCTTTGAATTCAGCTTAGCCGAAATGTGGCTAATGGCAGGTCCTCGTGCTGAACTCAATTCGGTTGAAGTTGGTTGGCATGTCAGTGTTATCACCACCCATCAATTTCATTCTAATAATGTTATACAATATTTACCATTCTTTCATTTCTTCCTTTCTCCATAACTTAACTTTGGGTGTTCTGTAAACAAACAGGTCTACCCATTTATCAATAAAGATCACCAACCACGGCTATTTGTTTATTGGACTGTAAGAAAATACTCCACATTATTTTTCATTTATGTATCTTAGTTAAAATTGTTTTAAGCTGACTAGAACACAATCCATAGAGAGATGGATATTTATCTACGGGTTGCTACAATCTGAAATGCCCTGGATTTGTCCAAACCAATAAGCACATAACCTTGGGTACAAGTATATTGGAACCTATATCCACCTATGGAGGAAAACAATTTGACGTCACTGCTCATATTTGGAAGGTAAATTTTCAAGAACACTGAACACCAACTCTTCTTCTTCTTCTTCTTCTTCTTCTTCTTCTTCTTTTTCATCTGTTAACTTGTGATGACCATATAATGTATGTATGAATGTATATATAGGAACCCGAAGACGGCAACTGGTGGTTGAGTATTAATGAGGATGACAATTTTTTGGGATACTGGCCGGCGTCACTCTTCACCCACTTGAAGGATAGTGCTTCATGTGTTAACTGGGGAGGAGAGATCTTGGACGTGAAGGTAAACGGGACACACACCATAACAGATATGGGGAGTGGGCACTTCGCAGAAAAAGGTTATCGCAAAGCCAGTTATTTTAAGAATATTCAAGTCGCTGATGAAACTAACACTCTACTGACTCCTCAAGGAACCATCGCCACAGCTACCCATGAATCCTGCTACAACATCAAACTTTATGAAGGGAGTCCAAATTGGGGCACCTCTTTTTACTATGGCGGTCCTGGTCTAAATCCTAATTGCCCATGATCCATTTTTTGCTTAAAAAAATTGATCTATAGATTAATGATCACTTCTCTTGTTTTCTACAAAATAATCATGCTATGTAGTAGTAATCTCATATCATATCAATAAAAAAAAAGAAAGTCATTTAACGATCAAGGACAACAATCTTTCAAAATAGATTGAAAATCAAGTTAACCATGACCAAAATATTCAAAAAATATGATTTACGAATCATAAATATATAACCATACGTGAGCACCAAATAGACTTAACTTTTATACAGATAATTATGTGAAATCAATCCTAATTGATTCTTCTCAAAATTCTTTAAAAACACACCCACTTCAATGGTTAGAGATTCAATGAATATTACAAAGATTTGATTCCGTGAATCAAATGGATCAATCTTAATTGATTCTTCACAATTGTTGTTTAAAACATACACACTAATGGTATTATGACCATTAGTTGACCATATATATATATATATATATATATATATATGTAAAAAAAGTGCATAATTTGGGAAACAAATTAAAGTGTATGTTTTCTTTCACTTCAAGGTGTAATTATTTATTTTTTATTCAAAACAATTATCTATTTTTTATCTAGCAGGAAACAATTGGAACTAAGTTACTCTTAAAAGGAAGGAGTCCATGACTGTTTTGGTGCACTAAAAGATTCTAGGGAATTCTGAAAAATAATAGATGTGTAGTGTTTTGTATAACAAATTTAGTGATATAGTTTTGTTCGTAACAAAATCCAATTCATTGTGATCTAACATGAAAATTTTAAACCGTCGGATATAAACTCAAAAACTTTATATTTCGTTTGAGATGAATTTGATTTTTGTTTAGAACAAAAAATTGTGATGAGCTTATCGTATATGTATGTATGTATGTATACACGTATATATAGGATTTGAAAGACTGCAACTGGTGGTTGCGTTATGGGGATGACATATTGTTGGGATACTGGCCGGCCTCACTCTTCACCGACTTGAAGGATAGTGGTTCAGGGGTTCATTGGGGAGGAGAGATTCGGAATTGGAAGATAGGCGGGCAAACACACCACAACACAAATGGGGAGTGGACATTTTCCAATAGAAGGTTTTGGCAAAGCCAGTTAATTTAAAAATCTTCAAGTCGCTGATGAAACCAACACTCTACTGACTCCTCAAGCAATCACCACCACCACAAATAACAATTCCTTCTACTACGACATCGAACTCCATGAAGGGAGTCGAGGATTGGGGCACCAATTTTTATTGGTCAAAATCCTAATTGCCCATGATCCATGATATGCTTAAAAAGTTATTTCATAGATCGTCACTACTCTTGATTTCTGCAAAATAATCATATGCTAGCTACGTACTCCTCTTGTTTTCTACAAAATACTCATGTTATGAAGAAATAATCTTAAATCATACATGAATAAAAAGTCATTTAACTGAACAAGGAAAACAATCTTTCTTCTCTATTGTACTCAGAAACGTTGAGAATCAAATTAACCATGACCAAAACAATGTACAGAGAATGCATAAAAAATGTATATATAAAAATTATTTTAACGGTGACATATACAATCTAGATAAATCTATCACATTTGGTATGTAAAAGCATATTACTAGACAAATGGTAGAATTTGTTAGATTATAATATAAATTATGTGAAATGCTCTAACTCAATAAGTTAATTTAGTGGGTTTAAATGACACAAGTCACTAATTTAACATGGTACCGGAGCAAAAGCTCTTGTGTTCGAATCTTAACCTCCACAATTTAAACCCCCATTTATTATTGTCCCAAGTGTGGGTCCTTTGTGTGAGCCCCTAGTGTTGGGCCTTGTTTGTTGGACCATTGGAGTTGTGCAGTCCTTGTTTGTCGTGCAAGTGTTGGGTCGTCGGAGTTGTACACGGGTCGTCGGAGTTGTACACCCCACACGTGAGGGGAGTGTTAGAATATAATACAAATGATGTGAAATGTCTCAACCCAACAAATTAACTTCTTTGGTGAATGACAAAGTAATTAATCTTAATACACAACGTTGCACATGCCTGAATTATTTATGTACCAAAATGGTTGTATTGGTTCCGCCCTAATCCCTCTACTAACCATTCTGTGCCTCCACTCATTCTTGACTACGTTGTCTTATGATTGTTTTGCATAGAGAATGGGGGAAAAGATAAGGTACTCATTCAATCAAAAGGAAAAAAAGAAGGTATAAAATAAATAGCGATTCAACCTGATTCTATCTATTTTAGACATTGGAATTAAGGATTGAAACTAACATGGTGAATTATTCAACTTATTTTGAAAGGCCATTGAAACTAAGAAGTACTCTTAAGGGAAGGAGTCCATGTGTTCTAATATACATGGGAAACTATTCCAAGGCAATTAGGAAATGGAATATAAAGATTTTGTTTAAATTAGAAGATTTTGTTCTTGAGAATATGATCCTAATTGCTCGTTTGGTTTGCGGATTTGGAATTCTGTCAAATTATCTGTTTTTAAAAAAGACATTATAAGTATTTAATTAAAAATAAGAGAGGATTCCAAGGATTCCTCCCAAAAATGCGAGGAAAGGAAAAATCCTCCTTTGGATGAATCCAACTTTCCTTAAAATTCTAGGCAAAAGAAAAAATCTTATTCCTACAAAGCTGAATTCTACGAACCAAATGACACTTAAACCTGTATATAAGATACACGTCATGAATTACTTTCCTCACACTTCATATTTTTTTGTTTGAGATAGTGACAACACATATAGTTGTGATTAAGACTAGATGGGCATGTCAATGGCACAATTTTTCTCTGTATTTGTGTTGATGATCATACCAACCATGACATATGCTACATTCAGAAGCCAGAGTCTCGAGGTGCAAAACCTTTTGAAGCGTCTAAACAAGCCTCATGTCAAATCTATCAAGGTCGGTTATATACATATGTTATTCTACATCTAGGATCCTACTTGTGCATAAGAGAATTTATATGTATAAAAAACATATATATTACTGAACATATAATTTCTCTTTACATTATTAACTAAAGTTCAAATTTGAAATACTCTTTTGCACAGGTTCTATGACTGGCGCACCATTTTCGCGTACTAAAGAGTTTAGAAAATTTTGAAAAATAATAGATGTTTAGTATTTTGTATAACAAATTTAACAATATATTTTTGTTCGAAATAAAAATTCAATTCATTGTGATCTGACATGAAAATTCTAGACCGTGATATTACTGAACATATAATTTCTCTTTACATTATTAACTAAAGTTCAAATTTGAAATACTCTTTTGCATAGGTTCTATGACTGGTGCACCATTTTCGTGCACTAAAAGAATTTAGAAAATTTTGAAAAATAATAGATGTGTAGTATTTTGTATAACGAATTTAACAATATATTTTTTGTTCGAAATAAAATTCAATTCATTGTCATCTGACATGAAAATTCTAGACCATCAGATGTAAACTCAAAAACTCGATGTTTCGATCAAGATGAATTTGATTTTGTTTGGAACAAAAATATATCGTTGAGTTCTTTATGCTAAATATTACACATTTATGTAATTTTTTTAAAATTGTTTCAAAAATATTTGGTAAACCAAAATAGTGAATCGGTCATGCACAGGTCCTCCCCTGGGTCGCCGTGAGATCTAATACATGCGAAACTATTCGAAGTCAATTAGGAAACATAATATAAGAATTTTATTTATATTAAGGGACATAATTAGAAGATTTTGTTCTTGAAAATATAACCCTAATGGTTCGTTTGGTTCGCGGATTTGAAAATGGGAATGGAATGAAGATTCCAGAAATACTATCTTCCTGTCATCTTCATTCCTTGCCAATCTATTTTTCTAACATCATTGATTTCCTTGGTAATGTTTGGTTAGAGTAAAAATTATGATTATTTCATGTTGTATGATAGATTTAAATTAAAGCAATAACATTTTTATTTGAATATTTAAATTAAAACTGTAAAAAAAATTTGAAAAACATAATTACAGAATATTGTCGAAATTATATATATTTTTTAAAATGATATTATAGATATTTAATTAAAAAATATAAGAGGATTCCAAAAATTCCTCTTCTCTCTTTGGCAGGAAATGAGAATTACTCTTTTTGTTTTTGATAAATATGAGAATTGCTCTTTTGGACGAATCCAACTGTCATTGAAATGCTAGGATTCCAAGAATTCCACCAACCCGACATAGGAATCCTTGGCAATGGATCTCGCCAACCAAATGACACCTAAACCCGTAACCCACATATAAGAGGCATGTAATGAATTATTTTCCACACACCATATTTTTCTGGTTGACATAGTGATCACACATATAGTTGTGATTAAGACTAGAGGGGTGTGTCAATGGCACAATTTGTCCTCGTATTTGTGTTGATGATCATACCTACCACGACATACGCCACATCCAGAAGCCAAAGTCTCGAGGTGCAGAACCTTTTGAAGCGTCTGAACAAGCCTCATGTCAAATCTATCAAGGTTAATTGTCCCCACACATTTTATTCTACATCTAGGATCCGACATGCACATGTTTGGGTTTTGCATGTTTCAAATCAACGGCAAAAACATATGTCCATATTTTAAGTCTGGATAAGAGAAAATAATATATAGATATATGTATATAAACATATATTCTTTGATTATTTAGAGATATGTGAACCCAACTAATATGTGATGGTTTTATGATGGTGTTGGGTTTTTGTATATGGTTGAGTGAAACAGAGTCCAGATGGAGATATAATTGATTGTGTTCTTATTCATAATCAACCGGCTTTTGATCATCCTTTACTCAAGAACCATACAATTCAGGTGAATGTCTATACTTTTATTCTTCCATGACCAAGTGCAGGTATGTATGTATATATTTATGGTTTATGTATTAATTTTGATATAATAAGATTTCACTTTCATTATATAGATGAGACCGAGTTCTTTCCCAAAGGAGGATACGATCTTCCCGAGGGAGTCGAAGGGAGGATCCTTTGAACAAGTATGGCACTCGAAGGGAAGTTGTCCAGAAGGTACAATTCCTATCAAAAGAGTAACCGAAGAAGACATACTGAGAGCAAGCTCTGTCCGAAGATTCGGAATGAAGAAGCCTCACACCTTCCCTCCATCGTCAAGTCCTGAGGTAGTAGGCAACGGTCAAAACCTAGGCAACGACCATGAGGTATTATTGATCTAGCTACTTGTCTAATGTTGATGCTTTCATGGATGGAAAGTTTTTTTAAATTTTTTTCTGTTGGTTTGGTCTTTGTTTAGTATGCATTCTGTCGTCTGCAAGGTGGCAAGTATTATGGTATTAAGGCAAGTTTGAACATTTGGGAACCTTTTGTTCAATATCCTTTTGAATTCAGCGCATCCCAAATGTGGTTAGGAGCAGGTCCTCCTGATAAACTCAATTCGATTGAAGCTGGTTGGCATGTTAGTGTTATCATCACCCGTCAACTTACTAGTAATATCCTATATTTACCATTCTTTCTTCGTTTCTCCATAGCTTAACTTTGAGTGTTCTGTAAACAAACAGGTCTACCCATTTAAGAATAAAGATCGCCAGACACGGCTATTTATTTATTGGACTGTAAGAAAATATTCAACATTATTTTTCATTTATGTTTCTTAGTTAAATTTGTTTTAAGCTGACTAGAGCACAATTTATAGAGCGATGGATATCAATCTACGGGTTGCTATAATCTGGAATGCTCAGGCTTTGTCCAAACCAATACAGAAATATCTGTGGGGGCAACTATTACACCTGTATCCACGTATGGAGGTGGACAATTTGAGTTAACTTTCCAGGTTTGGAAGGTAAATTTTCAAAAACCCTGAACACCAACTCTTCTTCTTCTTCATTTGTTAATTTGTGATGACCATATAATGTATTTATGTATAGGATCCCAAAGACGGCAACTGGTGGTTGCGTGTTCAGGATGATACGTTGTTGGGATACTGGCCGGCGTCACTCCTGCCCAACTTGAAAGATGGTGCTTCAAGGGTTCACTGGGGAGGAGAGATTGTGAACTTGAAGGTAAACGGGAACCACACGACAACAGATATGGGGAGTGGGCATTTCGCAGAAGAAGATTATGGCAAAGCCAGTTCATTTAAGAATCTCCAAGTAGTTGATGAAACCGACACTCTACGAACTCCTAATGGAATCTTCACCGTAGCTAGCCATGAATCCTGCTACAACATCAAACTCTATGAAGGGAATCCACAGTGGGGCACCTATTTTTACTATGGCGGTCCTGGTCTAAATCCTAATTGCCCATGATCCATGTTTTGCTTGAAAACTTATTTCATAGACTACTCTTGTTTTCTGCAAAATAATCATGCTATGTAGTACTAATGTTATATCATACAAAAAAATAGTAATTTAAAGAACAACAATTTTTCTTCTCGATTGTACGTTCTGAAACATTGAAATTCAAGTTGACAATGACCAATGATAAATAAAAATTAACAATGACAGAGACAGTCAAATGAATGTATGACATTTGGTATGTATACAAAAGCATATTACTGAGCATATGGCTTAACTGTGTTGCACATGCCTGGATTTTCTATGCACATGTATATAATTTTTTTCTTATATTGTTTCAAAAATATTTGGTCCACTAAAATAATGAACCGGTCATGGGACCTGTGCACCTCCCCTGGGTCCCCGTGAGATCTAATACATGGGAAGCTATTCCAAGTCGATTAGGAAATAGAAGATAAGAATTTGGTTTAAATTATGGGACATAATTAGAAGATTTTGATCTTGAGAATATAACCCTAATGACTCGTTTGGTATGCGGATTTGAATACTATTTTTTTTTGTCATCTTCATTCCTTGTCAATATTTGAATCACACTCTTTTACTATTTTTCTAACATCACTGATTTCTTTGGTCATGTTTGGTTAGAGTAAATTTATAATTATTTCACATTGTATGATAGATTTAATGGTTAATTATACTTTTCGTCACCGAAAGATCAATTTCATTCACATTTAGCACCGAAAGATTTTTTGCTACAAAGTGGTCACCCATTATTCCAAAATGAGACAATTAGGGGATTCGGTCAGATTTACTACAGTAATGGGCAGGTTCCCACTGATGTGGCATCTATTCAATTTATTTGGGTAAACATCTGCTTATGTGGCAAAAAATGAAAAATTAATAAAAATGACGTCATTAATATTTCTTTGCCTCTCTCTCTTCTACCTCCCTTCCACCCTCTCATCTCTCTCTACTGGTTAGACAACGCAATCACTAAGATCATGCTCAATTGGTAATTATTTGTCAGACATGACTTCAATAAGCCTACTTGCAATATAACCCACTCTCTAGATAATAAAAAAAGCTCAAGGAATCAAATCTTTGGATCTAGGTTTCAATCCAAGCGTGAAAAAGATAAGAGAGGCCAAGTAACGATCGATTTCGGATGACCTGCTCAAAATCCACCTCTGTGCAAGAGGGAGAGGTGACGGCAATGAAGTGAACTCCCTAAGATACTTGGATTCATGGAGATTATTCAAAAAAATATATAAAATTCAAAGAAATACAAATTGGTATCAACAACAACTTCTCAAAATAAACCAAATTCAAAGAAAATGAAAGCAACGAAGATGATTTTTTGCAGAGATGAAGAACAACTGGGATTTTATTGAAGAAGATCTCGCTTCTATGAGAGAGAGATGAGAGAGTTGCAAAGAATTTTTTTTAATGGAAAATTATTTTTTATTAATAATCTAATTAGAATTTCCATGTCATATGTCAAAGATAATGTTTGTTGCCACATAAGCATTTTTGACCAATAATAATTAAATGGATGCCAAGTCAATGGAAACTCTGTCTGATTTTGAAGTAAATCTGATCGAGTTCCTTAATTGTCTCATTTTGAATCAATGGGTGATGATTTTGTAACAAAAAATCTTCGGGTGATAGAAATGAACAACTGTTATCTTTTGGTAATGAAAAGTATAATTAACCCTATATTTAAATTAAAACAATAACATTTTAATTTGAATATTCAAATTAAAAATGTAAAAAAAATTGTTTTTATGCGATTATATTTAATCAATGAAAAATAAAATAATATAAAATAACATTTTTGAAATACATAATTGTGGAATATTGTCGAAATTATGTGTTTTTAAAAATGATATTATAGATATTTAATTACAAAATAAAAGAGGATTCCAAGAAATCCTCACTTACCAAAAACAAAAAAAAGAATTCCTCCCTTTTTGGAAGGAAAGGATAATTGCTCTGTTGGACGAATTCGACTTTAATTGAAATGCTAGGATTCCGAAAATTCCACCAACCTAACATAGAAATCCTTGACAAAAGGAAAACTCTTACTCTTGAAAAGCTGGATTTCGCCAACCAAATGACATCTAAACCCATAACCCACATATAAGGGCATGTAATGAATTATTTTCCACACACTTCATATTTTGGTTGAGATAGTGATCACACATATAGTTGAGATTAAAACTAGATGGGTGTGTCAATGGCACAATTTTTCCTTGTATTTGTGTTGATGATCATACCTACCATGACATACGCTATATCCAAAAGCCAGAGTCTAAAGATGCAGAATCTTTTGAAGCGCCTGAACAAGCCTCATGTCAAATCTATCAAGGTTAATTGTACCCACACATTTTATTCTACATCTAGGATCCGATTTGTACATGTTTGAGTCCCGCATGTTCCAAATCAACGGTAAAAACATACGTCCATATTTTAAATTTACATAAGAGAAAATAATATATAGATATATGTATATTCTTTGATTATTTAGCGATATGTGAACCCCCAACTAATATGTGTACGGTTGAGTGAACAGAGTCCAGATGGAGATATAATTGATTGCGTTCTTATTCACAACCAACCGGCTTTTGATCATCCTTTACTCAAGAACCATACAATTCAGGTCAATGGTCTATACTTTTATTCTTCTATGACCATGAGTAGATCTATGTATGTATGCGTGTGTGTGTATATATATATATATGTATGTATGTATATGGTTTATGTATTAATTTTGATATAACAAGGTTTTACTTTCATTTTATAGATGAGACCGAGTTCTTTCCCAAAGGAGGATACCATCTTCCCGAGAGAGTCGAAGGAAGTATCGTTTGAACAAGTATGGCACTCGAAGGGAAGTTGTCCAGAAGGTACAATTCCTATCAAAAGAGTAACCGAAGAAGACATACTGAGAGCAAGCTCTATCCGAAGATTCGGAATGAAGGAGCCTGGCACCTTCCCTCCATCATCAAGACCTGGAGTAGTAGGCAACAATGAAGATCCGGGCGATGACCATGAGGTATTATTGGATCTACTTGTCTAATGTTGATAATTTCATGGATGGAAAGTTTTTCAATTTTTCTGTTGGTTTGGTGTTTGTTTAGTATGCAGTAAGTTATACGCCAAACGGCGAGTATTATGGTGCTAAGGCAACTATGAACTATTGGGAACCTTTTGTTCAAGATGTTAATGAATTCAGCTTATCTCAATTGTGGGTAGTAGCAGGTCCTGATTCTAAAGTCAATTCGATTGAAGCTGGTTGGCATGTTAGTGTTACCATCACCCATCAATTTATAATAATATTAGACATTTCCATTCTATCTTCCTTTCTCCATAATTTAATTTGGGTGTTTTGTAAACAAGCAGGTCTACCCAGATCAAAATAAAGATGACAAGACACGACTATTTATTTTTTGGACTGTAAGAAAATATTCAACATTATTTTTCATTTATGTTTCTTAGTTAAATTTTTTTAAGCTGACTAGAACACAATGCATAGAGTGATGGATATGAATCAACGGGTTGCTACAATCTGCAATGCCCAGGCTTTATCCAAACCAACAAGAATGTAAGCCTGGGTGCCTTTATTACTCCTGTATCCACCTATGAAGGTAGCCAATATACTATCACTATACATGTTTGGAAGGTAAATTTTCAAAAACAACCAACACCAACTCTTCTTCTTCTTCTTCTTCTGTTAACTTGTGATGACCATATAATGTATGTATGTATGTATGTATGTATAGGATCTCAAAGACGGCAACTGGTGGTTGAGTTATGGAGATGGCAAGGTGTTGGGATACTGGCCGGCGTCACTCTTCACCTACTTGGAGGATAGTGCCTCAACGGTTCACTGGGGAGGAGAGATTGTGAACTTAAAGGTAGGCGGGAGACACACCCTAACAGATATGGGGAGTGGGCATTTCCCAATAGAAGGTTTTGGCAAAGCCAGTTATTTTAGAAACCTTCAAATCGTTGACAAAACCAACACTCTACGGACTCCTCAAGGAATCACCACCTTAACAACCCATGAATCCTGCTACAACATCAAACTCTATGAAGACAGTCCAAATTGGGGCACTTATTTTTACTATGGCGGTCCTGGTCGAAATCCTAATTGCCCATGATCCATCATATGCTTAAAAACTTATTTCATAGATAATCACTACTACTGTTCTTTTTCTACAAAATAGTCATGCTATGGGTTGAAGGTAAGGTAGTACAGATTCAATCAAATGCAAACGAAAAATTGGTATGTAATAAATAGCGATCCATCTTGATTCTTTTAGACGGTTTGAGTTAAGGAATAAACAAAACATGCTATTGTTCCTACATGTCAGAAAAGTTTTCTTGATACTTTCAAAAGCGCTCCTTGTTTTGTTTGTAAAAAGTTGTTTATTTTTTTCATTGCTTGGTTGATGGAAAATATGATTTGAATACAAAGATATGTTTTTTTCTGGTATAAATATTTTATAATTAATGTGTGTGACAATACATAATAACAATAATAATTACATATGATTATACTATATGAGAATAATAAGAACCCCTTATATTTTGATTTTTGAGACAATAGACAACATGAACATGATCCGACAATTCGAGTATGTAACTATTTGTACCAAAAATAACCCTCACATACCAGCTAACACGTGGGGAAATGGGATGCATACTTGTCAAGGGCCAACCAATCTCCAGCTGATACATGACAAGGGCAGAATATATTTATTTTTCATGTTTATTCATTTTGCAGATTTTCTGATGATTACTGACCTGAAATTTAGGAAACAGTTGCTGAGAATCGAGAGTGTCTAAAGATCAATGTCCAAAACGCTACAACTGATGAAATTATTGTTTTAACCGTTTATCCTTTTTCCAAAAGGCTACATTCGCTCCCTGCTGGCAACCAGAACATACGTTTACACACGTCAATATTATTTCTGGATATGCCTGAGCCCAAGATCCTGTATTGCCTGCAAACATAATTGAATGGAACTACTTACTACATGAGGGCTTCAACACACTCATCTAACATTGTCCAGTACCGTCAATCAGATTGGTTAATAGGGTTCATAATGTTTTCGACACACACACACACACACATATATATATAAAATTAAGTAACAATATGTAAGTACTTATCCCAATCTATTTCAAGAATTGAATTACATTGCTTATTCAAAGGTGGGTTGCTCAAAGATTTGCGTTATTCCAATGACAATATTACCAAATGACAAAAAATGTTGGCTTTATTGATGCAAAAATATGTGTCATATTTGAATTGATTAAAAATTTACTTGAAATGAATCAATCAAATTTCATATTATTTGATGATGTTCTTTTTAATCAAAAATCTACCCAGGCCACTAGTTGGAGTGATAAGACTGGTGTATCACTCTAATAACCAGAGTTCGAATCCCCCTCCCCCGTTTCAAAATAATCTACCCAAGAGACTGTGCACCTTTGTAAACACATGTCCATTTGTTTGAGGAAAAGCTGACATATTATGTAAACAAACAAACATTTTGAATCTTTGAATCAATCTTTATCGGTATTATAATGTTTTGTAAAAATAATTCCATTTTGGGTGGACTAATATTGATTACATAATTAGTTGGCATATTCATTGAATTACCAGGGTGTTGACCATATATAGGTAAAAAAAATTGTATAATTTGGGAAACAAATTAAAGTGTATGTTTTCTTTCACTTCAAGTTGTCGTTATCCAATTTATCTAGCAGGAAACAATTGGAACTAAGTTACTCTTAAAGGAAGGAGTCTGTGAGATCTAATATACATGGGAAACTATTCCAAGTCAATTAGGAAATGGAATATTCAGAGATTTCGTTTAAATTAGGGTAGATAATTAGAAGATTTTGTTCTTGAGAATATGACCCTAATGGTCCGTTTCGTTCACGGATTTGGAAATGAGAAAGAAAAGAGGATTCTTGAAACACTATTTTCCTCGTATCCTCATTCCTTACCAATGTTTGGATCACACTTCTATACTACTTTCCTGACATCATTGATTTCTTTTTGCCATGTTTAGTTAGAGTAAAAATTACAATTATTTCACCTTGTATGATAGATTTAAATTTAAAAAAAAATAACATTTTAATTTGAATATTTAAATTAAAAACTATAAAAATAAAAAAATTGTCTTTTGTGTGATCATATTTAATCAATGAAAAATAAAATGACATATTTAAATATATAAATGTGGAATAATGTCGAAATTATGTGTTTTTTAAAATGATATTATAGATATTTAATTAAAAAATAAAGGAGGATTCCAAAAATTCCTTACTCAACAAAAAAAAAAAAATAATTCCTCCCTTTTAGGAAGTAAAGGAGAATTGCACTTGTTGACGAATCCAACTTTCCTTGGAATGTTAGGATTCCAAGAATTTCACCAACCCAACATAAGAATCCTTGATAAAAGGAAAACTCTTACTCTTGGAAAGTTGGATTCCACCAACCAAATGACACTTCAACCCATAACCCACATATAATATAAGAGGCATGTGATGAATCTTTTTCCACACACTTGATATTTTTCTGGTTTAGATAGTGATCATACATATAGTTGTGATTAAGACTAGATGGGTGTGTCAATGGCACAATTTTTCTTTGTATTTGTGTTGATGATCATACCCACCATGGCATACGCTACATCCAGAAGTCATAGCCTCGAGGTGCAGAACCTTTTGAAGCGTCTAAACAAGCCTCATGTCAAATCTATCAAGGTTGATTATATACACATTTTATTATACATCTAGGATCCGCCTTGTACATGTTTGGGTCCCGCGTGTTTCAAATCCACGACAAAAATATATATCCATATATATTTCAAGTCTGCATAAGACATATAATATATAGATATATGTATTTAAACATATATTCTTTGATTATTTAGAGATATGTGAACCCTAACTAATATGTGATGGTGTTGATTTTTTGTGTATGGTTGAGTGAAACAGAGTCCAGATGGTGATATAATTGATTGCGTTCTTATTCACAACCAACCGGCTTTTGATCATCCTTTACTCAAGAACCATACAATTCAGGTGAATAGTCAATACTTTTATTCTTCCATGACCAAGTGCAGGTATGTATGCATATATTTATGGTTTATGTATTAATTTTGATATAATAAGATTTCACTTTCATTATATAGATGAGACCGAGTTCTTTCCCAAAGGAGGATACCATCTTCCCGAGGGAGTCGAAGGAAGGATCGTTTAAACAAGTATGGAACTCGAAGGAAAGTTGTCCAGAAGGTACAATTCCTATCAAAAGAGTAACCGAAGAAGACGTACTGAGAGCAAGCTCTGTCCGAAGATTCGGAATGAAGGAACCTCGCATCTTCCCTGAGTCGTCAAGTCCTGGAGTAGTAGGCAAGAGTCCATACTTAGGCTATTCGCATGAGGTATTATGATCGACTTTTCTGATATTAATACTTTCATCTGATCATGAATGGAAAGTTTTTCAATTGTTCTGTTGGTTTGGTGTTTGTTTAGTATGGAGAAGTTTATTTGCCAAACGGCGAGTATTATGGTACTAAGGTAACTATGAACGTTTGGACACCTAGAGTTCAAGAACCCAATGAACACAGCGCATCTCTATTCTGGATAACAGCAGGTCCTCGTGATAAAGTCAATGTGATTGAAGCTGGTTGGCATGTTAGTGTTATCATCATCACCCATCAACTCCTACTTACCATTCTTTCTTTGTTTCTCCCTTACTCAACTTTGTTTGTTCTGTAAACAAACAGGTCCACCCATCTCTACATAAAGATAACAAGACACGGCTATTTATTTATTGGACTGTAAGGAAATATTCAACATTATTTTTCAGTTTATGTTTCTCAGTTAAATTGTTAGCTGACAAGAGCAAAATTCATAGAGCGATGGATATCATAAAAAGGGTTGCTACAATCTGCAATGCTCAGGCTTTGTCCAAGTGGACAAGGAAATAACCCTGGGTTCATTTATTAGTCCAATATCCACCTATGGAGGTAGCCAATTTGATATCACTTTAGAAGCTTGGAAGGTAAATTTTCAAATAAACACAACAACAACTCTTCTTCTTCTTCTTCTTCTTCTTCTTCTTCTTCTTCATCATTTGTTAACTTGTGATGAGCTTATCATGTATGCATATATGTACATATATGTATGTATGTATGTATGTTTAGGATCCCGATACAGGCAACTGGTGGTTGCGTGTTGGGGACAAGCTGATAGGATACTGGCCGTGGGTACTCTTCAACTACATGAAGAAAAGTGCTTCAAAGATTTACTGGGGGGGAGATATTGTGAACTTGAAGGTAGGAGGGAAACATACCACAACAGAAATGGGGAGTGGGCATTTCGCAGGAGAAGGTTATGGCAAAGCCAGTTTTTTTAGGAATCTTGCAATCGTTGATGAAACCAACACACTCACTCTTCCTGAAGAAATCATCGACCCAAAATTCAATGCCTCCTGCTACAACATCATACTCGATGATCAGACTCTAAAGCCAGAATGGGGAATCTATTTCTACTATGGTGGTCCTGGTCGAAACCCTAATTGCGCATGATCCATTATATGCTTAAAGACTTAATTTCATAGATAATCACTGCTCTTGTTTTCTGCAAAATAATCATGTTTTCTACAAAATACCATGCTATGTAGTAGTAATCTTATATCAAATAAAACAAAAAAAAATAAATATTTCTTCTCTATTGCACTCCCACAAACATTGAAAATCAAGTTAACCATGACCAAAACTATGTAGAGAAAATGCATAAAAAAATGTGTACATAAATTATTTTAACAATGATGCTGATGATAATATTAATGATAATTTTGACATAAACTTATATTATATAGGAATAATAAGAGCCCCTTCTATTTTGACCTTTGAGAGTGAGACAATTGCCAACATGAACATGATCCGACAACTTGAGTATGTAACTCAAAATGAGAATTAATTCGATAGAATATAAATTAACTGTATAACAAATAATAATAAAAGAGAATTCAAAAAAATTTAATATATGATTAAAATTAAGGTTACGTATCATAGTATTAGACCACAAAATTTTCAATTAACATTATTTATTTTAAGTTTAAATTTGAAACACTCTTTATGATTGGTTTGTTTAGTGAAAAACTAATTATTAGTGAAAATATTGCTTAAAATTTTTATTATAGGAAAATTGTTAACTTTTTGACATCTTGCCAAAACGGCTCAACAATTTTTTGATTATTTGTTGTTAATGGAAAAAAAAATTATTATCTAGTCTATATTATTTATATATAAACATAAAAGATGTTTTCAAACTTGACGTACAATACTTTTTATATTAAATCAAGTTGTTTTTTCTTTAAAAAAATCTCGTACTAAAAGGTTATTAACTTACATGTCCAAAGTTCCATTCCAATTAGAAGTGCATTTATCAGTAGTATTTCAAAAAAAAAAATTACATGACTTATATTTTCATAAACCAAGAAAACATACTTAGAATGCCATTCATTAAAACAATAAGCCAGAGAAAAAAAAAACGACCATTAAGACTTCAGGATTATCCTTCAAGTGAGCCAGAGACCACATAGAGAATTGTTACATATAGATTATTATGTGAAATCAATCCTAATTGATTCTCCTTAATTTTCCTTAAAAACACACCCACTTTAATAGTTAGAGATTCAATGGATATTACAATTGATTCTTTGAATCAATGAATCAATCTTAATTGATTCTCCTCAATTGTCATTTAAAACTGTGGATATGATTTTTGCATTTAGGTATTATCCGCTTCGGGTTATCTCTCTTGTTGGTCACTTGAATACTCAGTTTTCCAAACTAAAGAGATTATGGATTCGAGTGGAGGAGGCGGGATAATTTCATGAAATAATTTGTGACAGGAGGGTAGAATGCGTGTAGAGGTACCACGAAGTGGACAATACCTGAATTATGAAGGGTGTTGGGTTGTTGGCCATATATAGTGAAAAAAGTGTATAATTTGGGAGACAAGTTAAAGTGTATGTTTTTGTTTCACTTCAGAATATTCTGTACAGAGAATACAATCATGGTGTAATTGTTCAATTTAAACAAGGCCATTGAATCTTTCAAGTACTCTTAAAGGAAGGAATCCATGAGATCTAATATACATAGGAAACAATTCCAAGTCAATTAGGAAATGGAATGTAGAGGATTTGGTTCTTGAGAACTTGACCGTAAACCCATATATAAGAGACATGTGATGAATTATTTTCCACGCACTTTATATATATTTTTTGTTGAGATAGTGATTATACATATCGTTGTGATTGACACTAGATGGGTGTGTCAATGGCACAATTTTTCTTTGTATTTCTGTTGATGATCATACCCACCATGACATATGCTACATCTATAGAAGTCAGAGTCTCGAGGTGCAGAATCTATTGAAAATCCTTACGAATTCAACTTATCTCAATTTTGGGTAGTAGCAGCATAGCAGGTCCAGATTATAAACTCAATGCGATTGAAGCTGGTTGGCATGTTAGTACTATCATTATCCAACAACTTCTATAAATATTATTTATAAACATACCAATCTACCCACATCTGAATAGAGATGACAGGACACGGCTATTTATTTATTGGACTGTAAGAAAATATTCAACCTTATTTTTATTTATTTGTCTTGGTTAAATTATTTTGATCTGACCAGACCACAATTAACAGGTGGATGGATATGGATCTGCCGGTTGCTACGATCTGCTATGCTCAGGCTTTGTCCAAGTCAATAAGAAAATAACCTTGGGTGGAACTATTGGTCCTGTATCCACCTATGGAGGTAGCCAAATTGGTATCACTTTACTTGTTTGGAAGGTAAATTTTCAAATCCAACACAACATCAACTCTTCTTCTTCTTCATTTGTTAACTTGTGATGAGCTTATCATGTATGTATGTATAGGATCTCGCAAACGGCAACTGGTGGGTGCGTTATGAGGATGACAAGGTGTTGGGATACTGGCCGGCCTCACTCTTCACCTACTTGAAGGATGGTGCTTCAGCGATTCACTGGGGAGGAGGGCTTGTGAACTTGAAGTTAGGCGGGAAACACACCACAACACTGACAACAGAGATTGGGGAGTGGGCATTTTCCAAGAGAAGGTTTTGGCAAAGCCAGTTACTTTAGGAATCTTCAAATCAACGATGAAACCAACACTCTACTGACTCCTCAAGGAATCACCACCACGGATGACAATGGCCCCTGCTATAGTATCGAAATCCACGAAGGGAGTCGAGACTAGGGCTCCTATTTTGTACTATGGCGGTCTTGGTCGAAATCCTAATTGCCCATGATCCATGATATGCTTAATTATAGATAATCACTACTCTTATTTTCTGCAAAATAATCATGCTAGCTATGTACTACTCTTGTTTTGTACAAAATAATCATTCTCTGTAGTAGTAATCTTAAATCATATAAAAAAAAGTCATTTAACCGATCAAGGATAACAATCTTTCTTCACTAGTGTACTCTCAGAAAAAATTGAAAATCAAGTTAACCATGACCAAAACAACATAGAGAAAATGCATAAAAGATGTGCACATAAATTATTTTAACAATGACAAAGACAATCAAGATGAATGTATGACATTTGATATGTAGTAAAAGCATATTACTGGACAAATGGTTGAACTGTGTTGCACATGCCTGGATTTTTTATGCACCAAAGTGGTTGAATTGGCTCGGCCCTAATCCCTCTGCTAACCATTCTGTGCCTCCACTCATTTAACCGATCAGTTGCCTCTGCAGACCTCTTCTTACCTGTTTGATCCCGATTCCCTGACCACAAAGTCTCTGCCATTGCTGAAGTTCTAGGCCAAATCCTTGCATCTAAGACTGTTGGGTCCGCTTGTTCTGACCACAAGGCAACCTCCCCACCCAGCACCAATTTGGCCTCCTCCTCACTCAAGCCATATGTTATGTCATAGTTATATATGGTTTGCCATGTTTTGAAGGGTCCACACCACGATCCGCCATTTCTCGTGCTATTACTAGTTGGCGACTGATCACTAGTTGGCGACTGATCATATTCGCTGTCGTTCCCAAGAAAGTCACCATGGCCACAATCCAAGTAGTAGAAATCAGCAGATGACACAATAGCCCGGAAACCAGCATCAACAATCCGTTTTGTGTTGTTTGGCCCATTATTCCATGTCTGTAAAATGGTCCTTTCACGAGGAAGAATCGAAGCATTCACCTTAATATTGGCATCTAGTAAAACATCTTCCCAATAAACAACAGTGCGATTTAAGGACACGATGTAAGGTAAAGTGGAGTTGATGAACATCTCAAGGAGCTCACTGAGGGTTCCGTTCTTAGACAAAAAGGATTGAATGGCAGGATCAGCTTTCCAACAACCAGGGATGATCTCATCTGCTCCGCCATGGTAGAACGGCTCTGGGAATAGGCTGACCACATCATTGATGACATTTTTCAGGACTTGGTAGGTCTTGGGGTTCAAAGGGTTCAGGTGCCCCGTTCCTGGCTCGGATGCAAGCCGGTCAGCCCATTCGGTCCCTGCTGGATACCAGAACATGTTTGCACACGCCACTATTTCTGGGTATGCCTCAGCCCAAGATCCTGTATGGCCTGCAACCAGAAATCAAATTATCATTATCTTCATGAATACCTGAATTGAATGGAACTATTTACTACATGAGGGCTTCAACACACTCATCTAACATTATGAAATTGGAATTCAATAGTCCACTGACAAGGGACAATCATATTGGTTAACAGGGTTCAATGGTTCATCATGGATTTAAGTAATTATCCCAAACTATTTCAGGAACAGAATTGCATTGCTTATTCAAAGGTGGGTTGCTCAAAGACTTTGCATTACTCCAATGAAAACATTACCAAATCGACCAAAAATATGTGGGTTTTATCGATGCAAAAAGCTGTCATATTTGAATTGATTACAAACTTAGAAACTATCACAGCCTCCTGAATTAAAGCATCAAAGTGTTTGCCTTTAACTAAAATTAACGAACTCACCTGGAGAATCGATTTCCGGCAGAACCCTAACACCATGTTCGAGACCAAATTGAACGATTTTTCTCACATCATCCGGCGAGTACTGCATGTTCGGCCCATAAGAACCCTTCGCGGCTAGGTTTGGCTCTGATGGAACCACCAATGGAAACGAGTGAGAGTCCGTAATGTGCCAATGAAACACATTCAATTTATTAGCACTCATAGCCCCAATTGTTCTCAGTATGTCCTCAACTCCATAGTAATTCCTCGAAGTGTCGAGCATTATCCCTCTGTGTCCAAACAGTGGCGAGTCCGTCACATAAAGCCCTACCGGCACTAATGAGGGGTTTCCCCACACGAGCTGAGAGAAAGTCTCCAGTCCCCTCATGGCACCCCAGACGGTCTCCGCCGTGAGAGTGGCTGCGGATTCGTTGGAGGGGATGCTGAGAGTGTACGACTCCATGACACCGTGGTGAAGCGGGTAGACAAGATCCGCGACATTGATTGTGAGAGTCTGCAGATAAGGGATAGAATTGGAGATATTGACAGAGGGATTGATAATAGGGCGGTGGCGCTCGGTGAGAATGAGCTTTCGATAGCGATTGACGGCGGCGGAGAGGTATGTCTGAGGAGGGGAGGTGATAGTGAAGTTTGGGGAAAGAAGAGTGGCTTCAGGTTTGGGCCAAGACAACGATCTGGGCTTGGGCCAAACGTTGATGCCGTATTGGGCCTCAACGGACAACAGCGGAGAGACCAAGAGAGAGAGTAGGAGGATTCCGACCATCTTCTTCATCGCAGGTGTCACAAAGCAGAGGATCCAACCAGTACATATATAGAGGTATCTCCCAATCTCTTCCCTCTCCGGCTCTCCCTCTCCTTATAAAATAATGGATAATGGTTTTTGTCTGCTTGTGATTTGTTGGCTTTTATTTGTACTGTTGTTGAAGCTGACCAACTAGATTACTTTTGAACCCAATTGTGACTTTTCTTCCTTCCTTCCATTTTTTGGGTTCAATGGAGTTCATAGATTTTCACTGCTCTTTAGCTTTATTTTAATGGTGGTTGTGGATTTCATTATGGGTTGTGGCCAGACACAACAAAAATAATTAAAAAAAACAAATAACCATTAATGACTTAAAATTACAGTAAGACGAGCATCAAATCCATGACACTTGAATGCTTTTTGTCTTGCGCCTGTTAAGTTACCAAAACAGCTTCTTTTTTTAATTGCATAACAAGAGGCCGGCTTTCCCAGAAACTGACAATAGTCAATGAATTGAGGTTGTTTAATGGTTTTGTAGTGTATATTTATTTATCTGTGCTCTCTTCGTTTTGCCGTCTCATAAGTTCTGGTTTCAACCCTTCCATTGTTGCAGGGCCGACTCCATTTTAGAATATACTACTATATAGATATGAAACTGTTCCACATTTCTTTTTACACCATATGTAGTTAACATTTAACGTAGGACAAGATGGGAGTCATGTTAAGATTTATTCCTGGCAAAAAAACACAAGAGAAGCTATCAGATGGTTTCAATGACGATGATGAAGGAATAATATCGGCCATTACAAGTTTGTAAAAGGATAGATAAAAAAAATGAAGAGAACATCAATGTGTTCAGGTTCAGGTTCAGGAGAAGAAACTGTGTCAACCATAAGTAAAATGTATGATGATCATGGCATGTATATTGTAGGGAGAGGGGAAGGTTTTAGTACACAGTTGAGTGGAGTACCCGGAGTTGGGAGAAATTGAGGATGACATAGTGATGCAAGCCCAACCCATTAGCACAATATTGTTCGTTTTGGGATTTCAATCTACATGACTTTAAAACAAGTCATGCTAATTAAGAGTGCACTAGTCCATATAAAGCGCTTCGTAACTTCCTACTCAGGTGATGATGAGATGGGAGGAATGATCAGCCACCTTCCACTAGAGAACCTTCTACATCATTGCTTCTCTATCCCTTCCTCAAAGACACATCCTCTTATGATCCCACATACATCTCACCCGAACTGATCCGCCCAGATCCGCCCATTAATACAATATTGTTCGCTTTGGGCCTCTTACCCACATGACTTTGAAAATGTGTCATACTAGTTAAGAGTGGGCTAGTCCATATAAAACACTTCATAGCTTCCTACTCACACGAGGCGATGGTATGATGGAAGAATGACTAGTAACCTTCCGAACCTCCTGCCATATAAAGCGCTTCGTAACTTCCTACTCAGGTGATGATGAGATGGGAGGAATGATCAGCCACCTTCCACTAGAGAACCTTCTACATCATTGCTTCTCTATCCCTTGCTCAAAGACACATCCTCTTATGATCCCACATACATCTCACCCGAACTGATCCGCCCATTAATACAATATTGTTCGCTTTGGGCCTCTTACCCACATGACTTTGAAAATGTGTCATACTAGTTAAGAGTGGGCTAGTCCATATAAAACACTTCATAGCTTCCTACTCACACGAGGCGATGGTATGATGGAAGAATGACTAGTAACCTTCCGAACCTCCTGCATCACATAGTGTCAGGTGAGTCTGCAGAGAAAGCATCTGTTCTGGTGATCCAACAGCATGCTCCCAAAAGAAAATCTGTTGTTGATGTAGGGCCTATGACTTGGCTATTGGGAGATCGAAATTTGGAACCCTTTGGTAGTCATACGAGCAAAAGATATGCCATTTTTTCGCTCATTTTGGAGAGAATTAAACATAGGGGGTTCTGGTGTTTCAAATCTTTGTCTTGCTTTTAGTATTTTGAAAAGGGTCAAGACATAGTTGTCACAGCATCAAACTACCATCTCAGTTGAGGCATTTCGTCGAACACCTTGTGTGCACCTTGAAACAAACAGAATTGCAATTGAAAGCCAATACTGATTATTCCATAGAATAGGAGACTTCTTTGTGAATGTAACTCTTGAGAAAATGACAGAATTAATAAACCAACCTCATCAATGATATGGTTCATTAGTGTGATGCAAAAGTAAGAACCTTTAGACCTCTAGAGATACATATATGTACATCAAACAGTAGTCAATAGCGATTGACTAACCTCTCCTAGCCACAACAACTAACAACAGCTTTAACAGTTTATTATAAGACAACAGATGTTTTCTTAATTCAGTTTGTACCTTGAAGACTACTGAATCGGACATACCCTAATATTAGATACCTCCATTTGATCAGTTTCAACTTAAACGGCACGCATAGTATCATAATATTGTTATTTCACTATCAACACATTCCCACACGTCCAAGTTACCTTGTATGTCCTGAGTTCTATTCACACCGATAGAAATATGTTCGTGGTCGCGCATTGGATTTTGACTCAAGTTACTCTATCATTATATGAGAAACTTCTATGCGTACAGGTCTGATGGCTTGAATTTAAGCTCATATCGAATACCCAAATGGAAAATTCAAGATGTCGTTCTCCGTTTTTTTTAAAGAGATTTTATTCTTCTATGCTTATATATGTGTGTACTTCTTTCCTTGGCTATTGGGAGATCGAAATTTGGAACCCTTTGGTAGTCATACGAGCAAAAGATATGCCATTTTTTCGCTCATTTTGGAGAGAATTAAACATAGGGGGTTCTGGTGTTTCAAATCTTTGTCTTGCTTTTAGTATTTTGAAAAGGGTCAAGACATAGTTGTCACAGCATCAAACTACCATCTCAGTTGAGGCATTTCGTCGAACACCTTGTGTGCACCTTGAAACAAACAGAATTGCAATTGAAAGCCAATACTGATTATTCCATAGAAGAGGAGACTTCTTTGTGAATGTAACTCTTGAGAAAATGACAGAATTAATAAACCAACCTCATCAATGATATGGTTCATTAGTGTGATGCAAAAGTAAGAACCTTTAGACCTCTAGAGATACATATATGTACATCAAACAGTAGTCAATAGCGATTGACTAACCTCTCCTAGCCACAACAACTAACAACAGCTTTAACAGTTTATTATAAGACAACAGATGTTTTCTTAATTCAGTTTGTACCTTGAAGACTACTGAATCGGACATACCCTACTATTAGATACCTCCATTTGATCAGTTTCAACTTAAACGGCACGCATAGTATCATAATATTGTTATTTCACTATCAACACATTCCCACACGTCCAAGTTACCTTGTATGTCCTGAGTTCTATTCACACCGATAGAAATATGTTCGTGGTCGCGCATTGGATTTTGACTCAAGTTACTCTATCATTAGATGAGAAACTTCTACGCGTACAGGTCTGATGGCTTGAATTTAAGCTCATATCGAATACCCAAATGGAAAATTCAAGATGTCGTTCTCCGTTTTTTTTAAAGAGATTTTATTCTTCTATGCTTATATATGTGTGTACTTCTTTCCTTGGCTATTGGGAGATCGAAATTTGGAACCCTTTGGTAGTCATACGAGCAAAAGATATGCCATTTTTTCGCTCATTTTGGAGAGAATTAAACATAGGGGGTTCTGGTGTTTCAAATCTTTGTCTTGCTTTTAGTATTTTGAAAAGGGTCAAGACATAGTTGTCACAGCATCAAACTACCATCTCAGTTGAGGCATTTCGTCGAACACCTTGTGTGCACCTTGAAACAAACAGAATTGCAATTGAAAGCCAATACTGATTATTCCATAGAAGAGGAGACTTCTTTGTGAATGTAACTCTTGAGAAAATGACAGAATTAATAAACCAACCTCATCAATGATATGGTTCATTAGTGTGATGCAAAAGTAAGAACCTTTAGACCTCTAGAGATACATATATGTACATCAAACAGTAGTCAATAGCGATTGACTAACCTCTCCTAGCCACAACAACTAACAACAGCTTTAACAGTTTATTATAAGACAACAGATGTTTTCTTAATTCAGTTTGTACCTTGAAGACTACTGAATCGGACATACCCTACTATTAGATACCTCCATTTGATCAGTTTCAACTTAAACGGCACGCATAGTATCATAATATTGTTATTTCACTATCAACACATTCCCACACGTCCAAGTTACCTTGTATGTCCTGAGTTCTATTCACACCGATAGAAATATGTTCGTGGTCGCGCATTGGATTTTGACTCAAGTTACTCTATCATTAGATGAGAAACTTCTACGCGTACAGGTCTGATGGCTTGAATTTAAGCTCATATCGAATACCCAAATGGAAAATTCAAGATGTCGTTCTCCGTTTTTTTTAAAGAGATTTTATTCTTCTATGCTTATATATGTGTGTACTTCTTTCCTTTACTAAGTGTTCATCATCATCAAAATCGAAACAATCTTCCTCTTTCTCTCTTTATAATTGTATTCCAACTAAAGAGTTAGATTTCTCACAGATCGGGATAAGTATAGGAGCTGATCTCCAGAGGAATTAAAGGGCAAAAAAATTGAAGGTAAGAATTAAAAAGTGAATAATTTTTATTTATACTAGCTATACGCCTATTATCTTCTATAAACAGTAATCTCTCATTATTTTCCAATTCAATATATATCATTTAATTCCTTGCACAAATATTTTGTTTCTAAATTCAAGTGGCCATGCATGAATTTAATTAATTATGACATTTTTTAAGCGCATATATATATATATATATGGAAATTTACTAATTAAGGAGGTATGATATCAAGTTAGTCTCCTATATTCATTTCATTACTCAAATATACAACCTTTATATAAAGAAATGTCATGATGATTTTGATTCTAATTAATTAATATGTATTTATATCAACAATATAAAATACTAATTAACCTAGCTAGGCCAAACTCTCTCTCTCTCTCTCGCGCGCGCGCGCCCACACACACACACACACACATATATATATATATATATATATATATATATATATATATATATATTTGGTTTTCTGTAATTTTTTCTTCTGTTTTTTTCATGGTTGTGGTACATATTTTGAAGGTGGAGAAGAAACTTCTAATATGAATCCAAGAGAGTTGGAATTGAGGGGAAGGTTGGTTTACATGAAGAACAGGTCAATTACATGCCTTTTTTTAAACTACTTTGTACGCATTTTTGGGTTTTTGTTTGTGTTTTTCAGTGATATACAAAATTGCCCCCACCACCAAGAAACTTGACCAAGTGTACACACATTTACATACAAATGAGAGCATATATAAATACTTATATATAATTCATTTAATCTTCAAATCAACTAATAATCATCAAATAATTGTAATTAGGTCTACTGCTCCTCTCTCTACATTGGTTGACCCAACACTTCCAAGGCTTCAAGCTTTGTTGGTTAGTTAGATAATGATTTTAATTAATCCACGCCCAAGATAGGCAAACTAACTTAATTAGGCTCTTTATAGTAATTAAATATGAGACATGCTTTATGGGATTCGTATCAAAACAAACATATTTTATTATTGTTAATACTATATAAATAAATTATGTCCTTTTTTGATTTTATGTCTTAACAGAAGAAAAATTAAATAAAAACCCACAAAAGGAATAATAAAAATAAACAAGAGGCCTTTTTGGGGAATCCCATTTTCCGGTCAAATTAAAGCTTGTTAAAACTTAAATCGCGCGAAATCAGAGATAAAGCTCACTGGTGGCACCTTCTCCCTCCATATAATCCTCAACACATAAACACTCTCTCTCTGTCTTCTCTCTCTCTAGACAAGCATTTTTCTGGGTAATCTCAAAAACCCAAGTTGGTTTTTTTATTATCTGTTATGGTTTGTGTTTGCTATGGCTATATGTATATGTGTAGCTAGGCCTGCATAAGAATGTAGTATTTTTTTTTTAACAGCACCCAATAGAGACACAGTTTGTTCGTTTAGCTTTCAAATTCTAGTGCATTAGGCCGGCAAGGCTTGGGATAGAAAGATCTTTGTCTCTCAACACACATTATTGCTATTCTTGGTCTAATATTTATCTTTGAGTTATGGTTTGATTGAATCACTGAAAGCAGAGGAAGAAAAAGATTGACAATGGAAGGAGTGGCCAAAGGTGGTGGTGGAGGAGGAGGATGTGAAGTGAGACGTATTCACATCATTTACTTCCTGAGTCATATGGGTCGGATCGAGCATCCACATCTCGTTCGGGTTCACCATCTCCACCGCAATGGCGTCTACCTTCGAGGTTCTTGCCATGCCTCTCTCTAACTGTATCAGTATATCTAATATGTTTGTTTTCATGGACTGGACTTGAATTAGATTGTTGTTTTTGTTGTCTAGATGTCAAGAGATGGCTTGCAGATTTGAGAGGAAAAGACATGCCAGAAGCATTTGCTTGGTCTTACAAAAGGTTTGTGTCAGATAACAGAGATTATGGTTTTGGCAAGAAAGAATGTTTTTTGATTTTGATAAAAATCATCAAAATTTAATGCAGGAGATACAAGAATGGCTATGTGTGGCAAGATTTACTAGATGATGATCTGATTACCCCAATCAGTGACAATGAATATGTCCTCAAAGGATCCCAAATCAACACCACTCTCCCTTCTCATTTTGGTATGAACATTATTGATTTCTCTCATGATTTTATCAGATTATGTATGGAAACAAATTTTTACTCAAACATGGTGTTTTGGGATTATGTTTTCAAACAGATGCTAAGAGGAAATCAATGTCAAAAGAAGAAGACTCACCTGTGCAAGTTGAAGTAGATGGAATGCAGCCACAGCAAACTTCACCAGCCGAAGAAACCGAAAAACCGGGCGATACACAAACTGGTTCATTCACTGCACCACCCGAGATTTATGAAGAGTCACAGGTATTTGGCTCAGATAGGTCGACGGTGACGGAGGATTCAATGAGGCATGATGAACGTGCTGCAATCGAAAAGGACAACCACGAACAGAGCGATAAATTCGAGAATCTTTCCTCGTCGTCTTTCTATGCCAGCCTGTTGAACAAGAAGAGCAAGAAAAAGGGTAACAGCAATAAGAACTATGACAGCATGAGCTCAAACACATCATTCTTACAGGATTCACCGATCAGGAAGAGTAGAAAGAGCAATTCAATGGGAGCTTCTAATATGATCCGTAATTTCATTACTTGTGGTACTGTTGATACAAATGATGCTGTATTGGTGTCTATCAATCAAAACAACAAAGCATCTTCTGATCAGCATACCACAAACAACAACACCACCAGCAGCAGCAACAAGAACTGGAATCAGCAGAAACAAAAAAGTTCTCGGTATGTCATATCGTACTTCCTATCAAATTCTCTGTCATCCATTATAGTATTAGATGTAAATATGTAATACTCATTTCCTTTTGCTTGTTTTGGTTTGTTGCAGGAGAAGTTTTGAATCAAAGAAGCAGCAGCACCAGCAACAGCAACAGCAGAAAGAGAACGGATTCGGCGAGCCAAAGGAAGTTCCTGCTGCCTACAAGCCGGTGGGCGGACCGACTTGCTCGTAAGTGAACTTCAGCTAAGCTCACTTTTTCCTCATGACATGGATTATAGATTCAAATTGACCAGGACTCTGTGATGTCAGAATAGTTCATAGAAATCCCAATTCAGTTAATCGTTGATGAGCTCACCTGAAGCCAAGTCAAAATCCAAGAAAGTTTTATTGCAAGTGTGACAAGTGTAAAGCAGTTCCAACTAAAACCAACGAGAATAGCTCAAATCAAAAACCCAGTAATTAGCATAATTTGGATCTATATAGATCAGCTGATTCTGATATGGATAATTTACAGAATAATATAATTTGCACAGTTGATTTAACTCAAACCACATGCTTGTCTGAATCAGAATAAGTAACATCTTCATGACAAATTGCAGGCAATGTGGGAAAATATTCAAGCCAGAGAAAATGCACTCACACATGAAGTCATGCAGCGGAATGAAAGCAATGGCAAAGACAGGCAGAGTATCGATCGAAAAGAAGATGCTACTGCAGAGACGAGATGATTCGTTGTACGAGGAATGCAACTCTGGGTATTTTTTGACCAACTGAAAGATTTTGAGTACATATAGTTGTTTTCCTGTATTATCCAGGAAAAAGTTCTTGGTATTTCACATTTCAGACCAGCTGAAAGCAAATTAGATGAATATGAATAATCAATTAGTACTTCCCTTAAGAGTCAGAATCCCAATAATAAAGCAGGCAATTCAGTAGAAACAGAAACTTTATATCTCTGCAGTACCTAATTATAGAAGAGATTTATAACCAAAGAATAGCATTCTTGATGACATATTGTATGATATGCCAGAATATTCAACAGTTATGATCACGCCACACGCAGAACACTGCAACTTAGCAGCAGTCTCTCACTACGATATTCTTGTGGCGACTATATGCAAGCCACACAATTCACAATGTTACTATTTTTCTTGTATGAAAGGTTACAATCTCACCAAAGCATGATTTTGTGATAGTCGTGCACCATGGGTCGCCCGAAATGGGTTATTGCTCATCAAAACTATGAAATTGGCACCATGTCACCAAAGCTTGGTTTGGGTCACCAAACTACGTGTATGAAACCAATTAGAGTGTCCTAACAGCCAAAACCACGAAAATGGTACAAGACGTGGCCTAACCACTTAAACGATGAAAATGGCTTCTAGGCATGTTGTAGGCCACGAGAATATGAAAATGTGCACCAAGGCATATCATGCCACAAAAGGTAGAAAATGACACCAAGTCATGCTATAGTACACGAAACATCAAAAATGACACCAATACATGACCTTGCCACAAACACAATGAAAATGGTGCGAAAATGGTGGCTCGCAAAATAAGTCAAGTTTATCCTTCAGAAACTAAAATAGAGTTCAACAGAAATTTAACTGAAAGCTCGGTAGATTTTAGGCATTCAGCTATAAGCTTTCTGAATAATGAAATAAAAGCTGAAATTGGTATTTCCATGTTGTCAGCCATCGTAAATCAGTAGTTATACAAAAGGCGAATCAAAACACAATAGGAGAGGAAACTCATTTGTTGCATCTCCTAGCCAAAGAGAACTACAAGTGCTGTCAAAACTGTCATCTGCATAACCAGTGCCTAGTGCCTACCTCAACTTGACATTAGTGTTGATTTTGAAATCATGTAGTATATTGTTTATTTACCCGAAGCAACAGCAGAATCAACATTTTCTAATAGGAATCTGTATAACTTCTTCCTCAAGCTTTCTATTCTTCCATCAACCTCAACCCCACCACCAACAAAGTCATCCAACCACTGATTCACCCTTTTAAGTTGTCTTAAAAGATGCCCGATTTCAGATTTTCCTTCCTTTCTATGCAACCCAAATTCTGTTTTCAATGAATCCTCCAAGTACTTCAAGAACCATTTACGAGAAGTCGAAATCAGTATTTCTACTAAACTTGATGCTTCTTTTAATCCACTCCCTTTAGAACAACTCTCCCTAGCAGGATTCAACTTCCTTGTGACGGAAAGATGCCGCCTTGCAGGAGATGATGCGCCCTTCGAACTTGAATCAAATGGGACACCACCGTGGCTTCTAGGAATTTGTTTCTGTTGAGGAGAATGATTCTCAGAATTCAATTCCTTCAGGCTATTCTCTATAATGACATAATGAAATTTCTCCCCATTTACAACACCGCTCGTTTCTGGCATCTTCAACAGATTGAACTTAGAAAGATTAGTCTCTATGGCAGCATGAATCCAAGATAAGGAATTCCTATTTTTTAAAGTCTTACATTCATCAGACAGTTGGTCAACATAACCACTTGATTTTGCTTCAATAAGCCCTGTACTGAGTACAGAATTAATCTTCATTGCTGCTTTCTGGATGCTCTCATGGAGGTCCAAATATTGCTCCACTAGAGATCCTGAAGATATCTCTTGAGAAACCTCGCACAGTTCTGAAAATGCTCTGGAAAAGAAATTCTTTTTGTCATCACAAGCTTGAATAGATAATCATATATTAATATTACAGAGAGTGCGCCAAGTACATTATAATTTATTCAAAGAAAACACATCATGATGTGGCAATAAGAGGGATCAAATATGCATGTGCAAGTTTGTGAGTGGGTCTTAGAGAGAGATCATCACAGCCATTGATAGTGGAATGTCCTATTATATATAGCATTCTCACATTTTCCATCTCCATCCATGAGTCTATTTTTACCTGAGATTGATTAGTCTTCTATCTTACTAATGGATTGTCCTAGCTTCCTAGCTTCTGAAGACCAGTTTACATCTAATTGGTGAATTAAATAACTATTACAAGTAATTAGGACTAATTAGTATCAAAAAATGCCCTAGCATAACTCTTTGAGGCCTCTGCAACAAATTTTAAACAAAAGCGTTATAGTAATAAAAGGGGGCCCTGTCCATCTATATTAGTGCTGAAAACATCTCATAGCTCTGAAATGCTTTACCATTCAATTTTGACAGATACACACCTCACGATAAGCTCATTATTATTATTATTGTTTATGATACCTTAGCGATAGGACAATTAAATTCCCCAGCAAATCTTAGTCGAATATTCTTTGTAGAATATCTGGACATGTTTACGAAGAAAGAACATGTAAAGAGGAAGGAGTTGGTCAACCAGCAATGGAGTTTAGTTAGGGTATCTGCCATGCATATTGCACCTGCTGGTGGTAATATATAAATCCAAAAGTCCAAGTCTCAAAAGTTACCAAACTATACCAAAAGGAATAGTAACTCGTATTTTTTTTATAAAAAATCCATCACTCGAGATGTTCTCGACAATGAAATTCAACTTAGGCCGCAGCACTCTATATACTAATACCAGCATGTCTTCCCGACTAGCTAGCGAAAAATTTAATAGCATAACTGAAATCCAGGTACCAGATACATCTCTTTTGACTGTTTTATCAGAGGTTCAAAGCACACTCTCAGGCATAAACTTGATAATGACAAGAAACAGAGAGCGCTAGCGAAAGGAATACAAGATACTTACGTCAGGCAACGAATGGCAGTTTCGGCAGCTGATGCTTCTTCCAGTGCACGCACAGCAGTAAGAAATGCAAGATTTCTGTGAGACACAACTTCCTGAAAAGAACAAAAACAGTCACTCATAATTACTCTTTGCACATCATAAAGATGGATGGGTTCAATGAGGGGCGTACCCTTCCAGGACCGGATATAGTTGGTGGCAGCTCATCCCACGAAATCGGCTTCTCGGACCACGTCTTGAAACTAAGAGGTACCTTAGCTAGACAACTGGGAATCACACTCTCTGCTGATGACTTCAACTCTTTCTTCAAAGGCTTCTCTGTAGATTTCGGTGAATTGATCTCATTTTTGTTCTTCAGTGCTGAAACACTTGAGCGCCTCGAGGACGATGAGTCATTCTTAGCAGTAAGAGCTTTCTTTTCACACTGAACCTACATCAAACACCCAGTAATCACTTCCATGAATAGCAGATGACGAACTAGAACTACATTCAGATAAGAATTAGTAAACATACAGTCGTTGATTTGGTACGCGAAGAAGCAATCGGTGACGCAGCGGCTTTCTTGGTCGTCGGACTAGTCTTTTGATCCCAAATTCTCCTGGCGGTGTCCAAACTCAACCTTCTCGTGTCCTTTGTCGTCTTCGAAGCATTCACACTCTTAAAATCGTGGCCGCTCGATCGAATGGGAAGGGAATCGCTAGACACCAAATCAACGGGCTTGCCAACGCAGGGCCGCCTCCTCGGGACAGGTTTCAGGCCAAGAAGCACCGGAACAGAGGACGAGGACGAATCCAGGCGAGACACGTATACAAATTGACCTAATTGGATTTTGTCATTGTAGATCAAGTCAGCGTCCTCGTCCGAGACGGAAACGTAAGCGGAGTGCAACGAATCGGAGACCTTGAGGAAGAAGCCTCTGTTCTGCCAAGGATCATCTCCCAGTCCCAAAGACGAAGGGACTATCTCTATAACCTGCAAGAGCGCCGAACGGTGTTCTCCGGTGACCTTAGCATCCTTGTTTCCGGCATTCTGCAGAAGCTTGGAGAGCACGCCCGGTGAGAGGGACGCCATGGCAATGGCAGTGCCTTCCAAGCCTATGGAATGAAGAGCCAATATACCCAACATTGGCCATGGAGAATATATTTATTCTTCCAACAAACACAAGTCCAAAACGAATCTCAACGTGAGATTTGAGAATAACAAGACAGGTGTCACGAGGAGATGTGGATTGTCAAGTATTGAGATTTGCAGAGCTGAACATGGATTGTTGCAGAGATGAAAATATCGAAAACAGAGCACTTTATGCTGCAACTGGAAGGCTTGGAGAGAGAAAGCTAGTAAGACAAATATTGATGGAATCCATACAACCTTAAGATCGACAAGTTTCATTCTACTCGCATTTTCGCAGTTTGCTAAACCACTCGCTCGAAACCCTACTATACATTTACATCCAGAATTAGGTAGGGAA
Organism: Tripterygium wilfordii; assembly: GCF_013401445.1. Classification (NCBI taxonomy): domain Eukaryota; kingdom Viridiplantae; phylum Streptophyta; class Magnoliopsida; order Celastrales; family Celastraceae; genus Tripterygium; species Tripterygium wilfordii. The sequence goes on from NC_052245.1 coordinate 3,415,665, forward strand.
GACACGCGCCTCGCTGCGAGGGGAGAGGTCACGGAGACTTCTTTATAGGCCGTCTGCGTTCTGCAACTGAATATGTAGGTGCAGTGATTTGCAGTAGGACGGCCTGGCTATGGATTTTTATTCTTCCAAAAATATATAGCCAATAGACCCCTAAAATTTGAGAATGTTGTTAGGTTACCCCTTTATTTTTGGATTCTAAAAAAAGGCCCTGTAGTTGCAAATGGGGGGAAGTTTTTGGATTCCGAAAAATTTCAGAATGTTATTAGGCTCATTTGACTATTTGAGCCATCAATTTTTTTAAAAAAATGTTTAAAAATAATAAATGTAATTTTTTTATTGTTTAGATCATCATCATGTATTTTTTTAAAGGGAAAAAAATTAAATTGATTGACAAAAAAGATTGATACAAGTGTGAAGCATTTTCTACCATTGGATCAAACACTTATTTAAAAAAATATATGATGTTAATTAATACACTAAATACTTTACATTTACAATTACAATTACAATTTTTTGATAATTTATTAAAAATTATTAAAGCCTCTATTGACCCTAATACAAGGCCTTGCAACAGATAGTCTTGTGCAGAGCCCCAGAACTCGTATGCTAATGGTTCAAATGTTGAATGATCTTGGTACTTACCACCGTGACTAAGTTATTATGTTCTTAACAGGCACTTCATTAACTAACATATATTCAATAACTTAGATGGGCTGTAACCCCATGGAATGAGTGTTAGGTGAGACTTGCTCCCATCCATAAACTTGCTCAGTTCTATTCAAATTTTACCAAGAACAACCTTTTTCTTTCGAACATAATTCTAATGATGCCGGAAAAAAAAAAGTACCATGTGTTAGCCTGTGTATTTAAAACAAATAAATGCCAATGAAAAATGATTCGATTGGCAATCGATTGGTTGACATATGTATGTCCAAGTAAATTCGATTCTAATGGAAAAACATATTTCTCAAGTGTATTTAAAAAAAACAAATAAATAAATGAGTGATCACCCAATATATTAACGTATTACTGAACAATATTGTCAAGGGATGTCCAGCCCTCAACAGGGTTTACGATTGCAGAAAGAAAAAGCAATATGTTTTGGATCTATTTTGACAACTCGAAAATTAAACTTTCGGTGACATCTCACCTTTAATGGAGCCTTTTAAACTAATTGTCTGTATTAATAACCAAGCAAGCTATTTTTTCTCTCATTCTCTTCCAAATGATTATGAGTTTCTTCCACCTCCTCCTCCTCCTCACCATTTATCCGTGCTCATAGTCTGATCTGCAGCTCTTCATGTGAAAATGGAAAGCGAGAATGGTTCCAATTCGAGCAAACCTCGGTATGACATAACCATGTCAAAGAGAACCAGAAAGCCATCAAATCTCAACACAATCCTTCCAACAGAGAGTGAGAGTCCTGTGAAAGATGTTCTGGATGAAGAGGATCGAGAGAGTATTGATCGAGAGAGCGATCGTAAAAGCCTGGAGCATCTGATCAAGAGCAGAAGTTCACTTGGCGAGCACTTCACACAAGAAGAGACACAACAACAACAACAACTTCAACTTGTGAAGAAGAACCAAGAGGACAAAAAAGGCTTGAAACTCAGAGGAATGGTCACTCACTGCACCAAAGTTTTGAGTCATCTAATCAAACTTAAGCGCGATCCTGCACGTTTAGGTTCCCGAAAGAAGCCCATTCTCCGCCTGCCAAGCTAGGCATGACTATGAGTATGTATCTATCTAATCATTGTTTGGGGAGTTTTATCTCCCCTGTGTATATCTATGTGCATGTTGAGCTGTGCTATCCCTTCCCCACAAAAACAGACCTAAACGTAAACCCATTACGATTTCAAATCAAGCTCGAGTACCAAAATTACGTTTCGAATCAAACTCACTACAAATCCATAAATCATCGATAGGCCATGGCACCAGAGTTGATGGTCATGGGGATTAAACTCTCAATTCAATGCTGATAAAAGCATGTGCATAAAACAATAATATTAACTGCCCTTCCAAGCAAACCACCATAACGAAGGAACATATATAATCAAGATTTTCCACCACAACTGCTGGAAGTGCAACATCTAATCCAAGAATTTTTTTTTTTTCTCTCAATATCAGTTCAAGTTCTGTTTAATATGTGTATTTCTTTAACAATGCAATATGATTGAACATGTTAATAAGAAACTAATCTTTTTGGTCAACAATATTCAATATAAAATATCAATTCTAATGTTAAACATTATCATTATTGAAAATCAACAATTAAAAGCCCAATTTTAGTGAAACAGTATCGGATATCGTTTTCATAAACAGTATCAGATACTGTTAATTAAACAGTATCAGTTCTAAAATCTTGACTTTTTCCCAATTTCCCCTTTAAATTGTATCAGTCCGGGCCAGGCCCAGACCGCTTAATCAATATACGTTCCAGCTCGGTATATTACGTTACAGTTTGAAGTTTATTTGATTAGAATTTTTTTTAAAAAAATCTCTCTCCCACTAGCTCTCTCTCCTCTCACTAAAACCGCTCTCCGCCATCATTCCATCTTCATTTCTCCCCGATGATCTCCAACGAGTTGGACCATCACCGGCGACATCATCGGCAAGTTCTCCAGCCGATTTTGGTTTTCCACAACGAGTAAGATTTTGTTTTGAAGAACCTGAAACCCACCTTGGGCCTGGGCCCGTTTTGTTCACTTCACCGACATTTATGATTTACCTTCTTACAATCGCACTGTTCGTCAACAACTCCTCCAATTCTGTTTTGCGAATCTTTTGCTTTACCTTCTCCATCGGCTTGTCATGTCAACCTCTACTAATTGGATATCGCAAATCTTTTCCAACGTCTTTCTGTAGTTCGTGCATGCAGTGCTAGAGCTCATCAGCTGGTTATGGAGGGATTTAACTAGGCACACGTCAATACTAATTTCAAATCATTTTGTTCAATTTGATGGTGTGAATTTATAAGAGGTATGGAATTGATTATTTAGCATTGTTTATTACAGGATCAAAAGGTAGTTACCATATTTAGTGCACCCAATTACTGTTATCGTTGTGGAAACATGGCATCTATCTTGGAAGTTGATGACTGTAATGGACACACATTTATCCAGGTATCTCTCTTTTGTGCGGTCTTGAAAGTAGTCAAATAATAGTGACGGTCTTTCCCTTCCGCTGTCCTTACTGTGAAATAAGCAAGTCTTTTTGTAAGTAAAAATTTTCAACTCTGAGTTTAGAGACGATATGACACTTCTTTGGCAATATCCTGGAAATTATTGTCACCACAATAATTTCCATCAAGCTAGAATTTCCAGCATTATTGAATGGAGACTAGGATTAGAAGGTACTGGTAGAATCCATAAATCAAATACCTATGAAACAGAAAAAGAGATGTTCGCATAGTAGCCTTGCGTTATGATCTGTCAAAACTTACAGAGAAAAGTAACTAATGCCATTTTATATATAAGGCAACACGAATGAAAATAATATCACTTGGAAACATGCCATGAAACCCACCAAGACTTGAAGAGGGAGTAAAAGAGTACATGGCAGTAACCATTGAATAAGTTTCTTCAGCTTGAGTTGGGTTAAAAGCGCGGAATGTATTTGCACCATCACCATCTTCAAATAAAGTATTTTCGACGGTAGCACCATGAATAGCACATAGCAGAGCAGCGCCCAATACACCAGCAACCCCCATCATATGAAATGGGTTCAATGTCCAATTATGAAATCCTTGGAAAAAGAGGATGAATCGAAATATAGCTGCTACACCAAAACTAGGTGCAAAAAACCAACCAGACTGACCAGAGTTAAAATTGGATTGACTACCCTTCTCTTTTTATGTTTCTTTGGAGACACCGGATATGTCAATCTTTCCGAGAATGAGGCTGCCGCTTTGTATGTCATGGTGGAGATGCATGAGAGTTCGTTAGACCTGTTCTTTTCCTGGGCAGAGCAACTATATGGCAAATCATGTATGGGTGAAACCTGCCCTACAACAGCTTCATCATTTTCAACAGGTACAAGCAAATCAGGTATGGGTGAAGCTACTGTGGCCTTAGGTGAGGAGCAGGTTTCACCCATACCTGATTTGCCTGCACCTGTTGAAAATGATGAAGCTTTTATGGGGCAGGTTTCACCCATACATGATTTGCCATACAGTTGCTCTGCCTAGGAAAAGAACAGGTCTAACGAAGTCTCGCGCATCTCCACCAAGACATGCAAAGCGGCAGCCTCATCCCCCGGAAAGATTGACATATTAATTATTAGTACTAACGTGTGCCCAGTTAAATCCCTCTCTAACCAGCTGATGAACTCTAGCAATCAGATTAAGGTTGTTTGTGTGGTTAAATTGCTCAGATATGTCCTGTAAGATATTAATTATTAGATGAAGTGAAAAGCTTAACAGCAAGGTAAACAATGGAAAATGGGGTAAAAAAAGATGTTCAGAAAAATAGCTGAATGAACAACGTAATTGATACCTGGCCAAAAGTATATCCAGCACCACGAGGAGAGATGCCCCAACCACAACGATCATCTGGGTCAGACCACAAAAGATCACACATGCTATCAAGGGTTTCAATGGATGGTGACAAACCACCATGCAAACAAAAAATTTCAGATTCAACCTGAGATTGAAAACACGTATTAATCCTACAAACGTAAACATAGATCAAATCACCAAAAAAAATTAGTCCTACAAACTTAGACATAGATCAAACTTTTTCTTTCTTAAAAAAATAAAAAGGAAAAGCGAAGCATCTTCCATGACAATGATACTACTAAATTTCAGTATCAATATTTTAGAATCTGAGGGGTAAATTATATCAGATCTTCAAAAGGGAAGCAGAATCTGAGGGGTAACTTATATCATATCTTCAACAGTGAAACTCTTGTAATCCTTGGGAAAATTAACACATACATGTACAACAACAAATTTCTACATTCATTAATGTCAGACACCACATGTAAATTCAAAAGCATCAAGATCAACTTTAGATAAAATTGCACCTGACAGCCATTTTGAACAAAAAAATGCCATTACTGATGTTCCATTAATTGATGCCAAAAAAGGCTAGAAAACAAATCCGTGTTTGAGGGGCAGCCAAAATGCCACCGAAATCTAATTTAAGAACATGAGACAAAAAAAAAGCCATCAAAATGGCCTGAATAAGAGTGAATACAAAGGACCACCATCCAACTAACCAGGGCCGTCAATGGGAAATAATCAAACAGGTCCGTGAACATTTTCCAAACATTAGCACTGCCACACCTGCAAATAGATAACAAAATGATGTCAATGCACATCGGAAGGCAACAGATATTGAGTGGAAATAGTTATGTCTAATGAATCTGCATGCATAATTAGATGATTCAGAACATACATCATCCAATGCACGAATTCCAGAGACTAACAAAAGAGCAATCATATTCTCTTACAAATTTCCCCTGCCCAATGTGAAAAATCTATTAAGGTTCAATTTCCACAAAAAAAAAAAAGAGAAAAGGGGTAAGGAAAAGAGAGATGGAATTTTTGTATCTCACTTTGTCATCAGCAATGGTTTGCCATTAAAGTTGTACATAACATCAGGCTCATCCTACATTAAGCTTGGGACTCAATACAATTTACTGGAAGATTTGGGCACAATAAATTATCATTTGCAACTCAACTGAACTCATTCTAACATAAGTTCTTAGGACTTAGATACACATCAATTCCACCAAGAAGACTAGACAAGTTCAGGTATCAAACAATCTTTATGAATGCACAGGAACTAATATACAAAATAGAAATATTGATAAAAATGTTCAAGAAATATAAGCAATAAAAATACGGTTGATAAGGAAAATTATAAAACATATTAACATAGGTAGTCAAATTCTAAATTTAAAGATGAAAAGTACATATTAGCAAGAAAAAGGGAGTATCCCATACACAAGGATAAGGAAAGAAGTGCCCAGTGCCATAAAATTGATTATGGCACATTGGAGAACACCAAGATATGATGAACATTTTTCAGTCGATGGCAAGAAGACGAGGCACTAAGCAAATTCTTCTCCAGATGAAATAGTAAACAACACAGACAAGCCGTAGAAGGAAGGTTACTCACTTTCGGAGGCATTCATCATAAAACCCATAAACTTGAGTGATCTGCATAAGACAAAAATGCACGGTCAGCAGCATTTCTCAAATGAGCAAACAGCACTTAAGGCATGCACCCGAATGAAGCAATGTGCTAATTTAAAGAATAATAATGAAAGTATGCAAGTACGTTGAAACTCAAGCGAAGAATGAAAATAAAGTGACGAATGAAGAATGAGAAGTAAATCACTAATGATTACATAATAGAAATGCCACTTGTTAATAAAGACAACACAAGAACACCAAAAAAAAAAGGCTTGTACTCCACAAATCAAAGTGCTCCTGATATTTGAATCTTGGTCAGAAATATCAAACACATTCCTTGCCATAATTGTGCTGAAGATTATGGAAAATTCTTGGAAAAAAAGATTATAATAATGGGCACTATATCATGTTCAAACTAACTGAAAGATGAAACATCAACCTCTACAACAATATTAGACTACATTCCTAAGATGTCAGTTTCTGCCATCCTATAAGCTGTAGACACCAAACTTGCAAAAAATGAACTAATAATTTTTTATTAATTATTACAAGAGAAAATTAAGTTCATTGAATCCTAGTCACCAATATTTGTCATGGAAATGACCAGACCTCAATATGAGAAACTTAAAAATTCAATACCTGTCGACTTTTATGTTTCCGCGTAGAATAGTAATTCGATGTGGATAACACACTTTGACAGCAACCAGGAGCTGTAAAAAGAAAACTAGATCATTAAAGTCACTAAGATAGTTACAAGTTACAACTGATGTTAAAAAATTGGAAGGCCCTCCGAAGAACAAGCACCAACTTCTCTGCATCAGCATATACTCTAGTTATGGTTAAAAACTGATATGCAGCAAACAAGACATGCACGAATACAATTACCCAGTCATTATGCCATGTCATTATGGCTCCTTATGTACCCAAATCCTATCAAATTAACCTTCAACTTCGATATGTACCCAGTCAGCATGCCATGTCATTATGGCTCCTTATGTACCCTATGTATGATTACCCATGAAACCATTCAGCTGCCACTATATCATGAAATTTTTGAAATCAGCAATTTGTAAGAACATCAAGGTAACTGATTACATTATGACAACAGTTCCAAAAACATAGAGCTTACTGCTTATCAAATATCAAATAAAACATCCCAGAGCACATATGAAATTGATTGACAGTTATCCATAAAATTTGTTTGATTATATGAAGAACCAGTTTAAGATTGAAGTTCAATCCTTTCTCACATTAGGAATCAAGGAAATAAAGTCAAAATCAATACCGAGCAGTAAAAAAAACATAAAGCATTCCACTGCAAGTAACGTAAAGCAGAAACAAATTCCAGCACAAGTCACATCCCTTACCTCCAATCTGGAAAAGCCCTGTAAGGTCATGAAATTGCCCATGAATATCACCACAAATAGTTACTGGACTTTTAACAGGCTGCAAAGGAAGAAATCCAAACAATAAACCAAGGAATTTTTCAAAAAGTAATGTGATGGATAGGCTGCAAAGTTTACGAACACAGAGCAATCAAATAAATCAGCACTATTCAAACACAGAGTCTCTCCGGAGGTATAAATCCGTTGCCATTGTTGTTCAACTGTAACAAGTTTCATAAGAAACTAAATAGAACTATACTATACCTGAACATTACTTTCCTCCGTTAGTACCTCCTTCGCCTTGTCACAGAGAGCCCTAACCTACAACAAGAAGCAGTAAAGACAGCATCATTTCCAAAAATTCCCCCAAAACAAATTCATTCCCTTAAGAATTACACGAAAAGAGCTTCGTCTACATCTCCTATTGCATTAAGGGGAAGAAAAAAAAAACTAACACGAGAAACGAAATTTCGAAGGAATTTGGGGAGGACCTGGTGCTCCGTCAAGGGCTTGCACTGCATCAGCTGCTCGTCCATGTTCGCATCGGACGCCATTTTTACACTCTCCGATCAGTTTCTAGCAGTTCATATCATCCTTTGATGAAGATTCGGATTCAATCAAAATCCCAAACACAACCCTGATAAAAGATTCAGCATTGTCCTTTCTACATATCCCTTCAGCGGCTTTTCCTCCCGCGACACTATTCTAAAATGTTTCCATGAAACTAGCAACAGCATTTCCAGTAAATTGAATTTTCACCCCTCTACTCTAGTTAACATAGAGAGAAGAAAACTTCCTTTACGTTCTGATATTTCTTTTTAAATACTACACAGAAAAATATGTTTGTATTTGGAATCGAACTTTAAATACAAATATATCTAATCCAATCAATTATCAACCGAGTCACCTCCCATTGCTAAGCTCTAATACTTGTGAAACTGAGACGGAGGAACTTGCATGTAAGAGACCCAGAATTCACCATATAAAATAGTGATTTAATGTGGCCATATATTTAAAAAAAATAATAAGTACGAACCTTGAGCTTTGACCTACGTAAAGATCAAGAATATGGTACATGGAATCGTGATTATTCTTGCACTACTTGTGAAAATGAAATACATCAAATATTTTAACTGAACTAAAATGATATCTTCCTACACAAGTTGGTTTCACTCTAAAATCCCAAGATGGGAATTTCTTCATCTGTTGATAGTCATCTCTATCCCTATCTCTGTCTCTCTCTCTTCTCAGTTTAGGTTAGTCCACCACTCTGTGTTGATGGACTTGTTTTGGAAACACTATTCCAGAAGTGACTCCATCAAAGGCTCCGGATAATGACTTTGGAGCTCCATTGTGTAAGTAACAACTACTCCCACAAGAGAAGCAAAAGCCGGAAGAAGTCCCATACCATATCTTGTGACTGATATATACGTATCTTGGAAGTTGGTTTCGTGGACGCTCGGAGATGTTCCTGCAGTAAAAAAACAAATGGCATTGAACAATGTTAAACCACAAACCGACGACGGGATATCAAGGAGCAGACATCATCATTTATAATTTCCGGTAAGCAAGATCCGGATGCTGTTAGTTTAAACGCAAAGGTTCATTAGATAAACAATTTGTGCTCAGGAACTGGAGCTTATTAGTGACTAATAGTCAATTCTAGCCCACCTGTAAGAGTAGCACATAAGCAATCATGAGCCATCTAGGTACTATGATAGTCGTCAGCTAAGAATTTTTGCTTAAGATGCATCTTATGGAGGATATGGATGTATTGCAAACCAAGCTATAAACTTTCTTAATCAACGATCATCGTGTTTCGAAATTGGTATGAATGAATTAAGAATATGGTGAAAATGGTATTTATTGCACCATGGACCCTTATTCGGTATCAATCAAAGGCAGAAAACTCACTTTGGAACCATTGAAGAATATATAAGGCAAACCCACATGACATTTTTTCTAAGAAGCTCAAAGATCCGTAAACAAATGCGCAGCCGTTGACATTTGAACCAACTAGAACACTTTGCATGCTCACTGCAGTCACCTGTTATTCACATAAAAGAAAATAAACACGATTAAGGGAAGCCGAAGCTAATTGGGATAATTCACCGACCTCAAAGAAAAACTTATCAGCAACAACAACATCCAAATAAATCAAAAACGAAATTAATAAAATCTGAAAATCAAAGTACTACGGAAAAGCTAGGTTATGATATTTTCAATGGCAATGATTCTGGAGACGGGAAAAATCCTAAAGCTTTATAGCTTTATAAGCAAGCAATTACTATCGAACTAGTCAAAAATCCGTCAAGTTAGGAGATAGTGTAATCTTTGCTACAACATGAAATGTGTCAACATATATTAAGAAAGCCAATTTCATGGTATAGCTATAAACTTTCTCCACAAACAACGAATACCTGTGACAATTTGTGTCAAGACTAGCATCTTTTGCATTATTTAAGCAAATTGCGTAAGACCACTCAGACATTAGAGTTTTGATAAGCTCAACCTTCACATGTTCACAATGATATGAATCCAAAAATCAAAAATTACACAACCACGAAACTGGAGATATTACAAACTAACGCTCACAAAGGGTAAGGGAACAGTGGAGTCGCAAAAATTATTTATTCACTGAACAGGTTTTACATTAAATAAAAATCCCAATGCTTTTAGTTCAACTTACTGGTACACATATATGTTCCTACGTCATTTTAATCAATTTTTGCAGGGGAAAAGCTTAATGTTAGAGCTCATAAAGAATAGGTTTTAAAACCCAAGCTCCGCTATCGTTTATAATCACCAATCACGGCAACAAAATTACCAGGTGTTCAATCCTCAAATATGATCAAATGGATACAATACTCACATATTGTTTTTATATAGTAGAAATTTTGCATTTCATCAACCAAAGGAAAAAAAATGATAAGTTAAGAATTTCTTATCATACCGTCATTAGAGCATTTGCCAAGCCAATAAACATCGATATTACATACATGAAACCACTCAAGCTTCTAGGTAGAAGAAGGATCCCTGCACCACAAAATATCCAAATAATGCCACCAGCAGAATAATAAACCTTCAGGCGTTGGCCAGTCCATGACAACTCCTACAATGTGGATATCTAATAGTTACTTGTCAAGAAGAGCAAATTAGCATATGCATATCACACGATAAATTTTGTATAACAAACAAGAATTATAGGAGAAACCTGCATGATGACAGATACAATAAAGCTGCAAATGTAGATCATGGCAGGGACCTAAACCATTAATAAGAAAATATAATTAGCATGGGATTCATCTTCCAATGAATGGGAGAAAAACAATCCGGACAAGTTTTGCGTAGCTACCAAAGCCTTTGCTGATTGAACCAATTGCAGCTCATTAATAATATAGAACGCAAGATACGCCTGCACAAAAAGAACCAATTTGATGTAAGAACAACTTCGATCAGATGTCAATCCGCCGCAAATCGAATTCCCATTTTCTCTGGGCACATAATCTTTTAAAAAAAATTCCAGGAAAATCATTCGCAAAAAGGAATTTCGGCTCAAGTGAATGAACAATTTTTTCAAGCAACATATGTTCCCTAGCTATATGTATGCAGAAGTCCAATTCCTTAAAGGGGGAGGATGATATCAGAAGCAATTCGCAACAAAAGAATACAAAGCAAGGAAAGCAATACAGCTGACCTGTGAAACATTTTGAACTAGTCTGGTGATAAGGTAAACAAGAGCAACTTGGTAGTACAAAACTTTCTTGAACCAAAAAGTCCATGAGATCCTTTCACGACAACTTCCTTTTATGCCATTCATCAATCTACAAGAAAAAAAATAATCATTGTCACAAGCCATGAGAAAAGAGTGACAATTGAATTTTTCATAGGGTCCTGTAAGGAGAGATTGAAACAGCTCGATTGTTCTACATTCACATACATATGTATGTGTATTTGTCTGCGCATATGTTGAGATTCTGTGCTACATGTAGCATTTTTACATAGATCTATCAACATTTTTCCTTCTAAGTAAGATAGTTTCCTTCCTTTCATCTAAAACATGAAGTACCCATAACCATGGCATAATTAACGTAATCTAACAAACTCCTTATAGCAAAAAAAAAAACATATTTAGCATACCTTGGTTCTTTAGTGCCGAGCTGAAATATGACCACAAAGCAGCATCCAATAAATATTGAAGAGTATGCAATCCAGCGATACTGCTCATTTGAGATCAATTTAATAATTGCTCCCAGAGGACATTCTAAAGATCAAATTCAAGAAACAGATTATGTTCAAATACCTGATTTTCAATGTCGGTGTGAGTTCTTGCTTCTCTTACACCAAATACAATGAAAGCAATTGCATAAAGGCCGAGGTTGGCAACCTGCAAAACATTTGAGTCAAAAAAGAGTGACTACCCCTCGATAATGCCAAGCAACGATCAAAACCCATACACCCAGCAATAGGCAGAGAAGTTGACCATTGTAAAAGCATTGCGACAGCTAGTCATTGCCACCCGGCTTGTTGAGTTCAGTGTGATGCAATTCACCATGGACCTTCAAGAAGGCAATAAAAAGAATAAGGGTGATTTCTCCAAGGTCTAACATCAGTGTGTGCTGCTTTAAAAACTTTCATCCAGTATTTCTTAATTGTCTTGGCCATAATCTGACTATCACATTGCATTATATAAGATATCGAAAATCAAGGAACAGAGACAAGAGCCAGAATGCAATGGAAACACAAAAGGAAAAAAAAAAGAAAAAGGTGTGCTTGTCAATCTAATTATTCGAAGAATGTAGTATATATTAAACCGAGTTCAGTATTTCTATCAAGCAGAGGAAAGGATTAAGAAAATACTTAAACTAAACAAACTTTAAACTGACAAATATGAAGCATCAAGTTCATTACATGTGTGAAACTTGAGAGGCAGCCCAACCCACGTTGAAAATTGCAGCAGACGTGCTGTATGAGATAATTTGCACCATAGACGAACAGGTCGCTAAAACTTTACAAGGTATGCAAACTCCGAAAACTGAAGAAAATGAAATGGCAACCAACATAGATCCTGCACCATGCCATATTTTGAAATGTCCAAACCTGTCTATCTATAAGGTAAAACAATTCATAAGACAAATTATGCCTCGCAAGTAATGAGCAACTCAAAAGTGAAATGGAGCACAAGCTGCATATTCTGTTAGTTCATATCTAGGAAACAGAATCACCAGAAACTAAAACTCTGAAACAAATTTACAAGTACACTTGCCAGTATCATACATCAAACGTTAAGGTCAAATATAAAGCAAAACCTTAAGATAGTTCTGAACAAAAACAACAGCAAATTGTACAAAGAATTTTGTGAAGGAAGTATGGACTGGGATAGCAGACAAGACACCAACCCAGAAGCAGAAAACCTTCTTTTCCCTCCTTTCCTGATTTCTAATTTTCCTTTTATTTCTTTTCATGACAGTTCTGCTTAGTAGGATAGAACAGCTCACTAATACTTAAGCCTTTCCAATCTACGAATCACCATTCATAGTAACATAACAAACAACTTGGATAAAGTGAATAATTGCACAAGAACTTGTTGACCTTAAGGTGGTGATCCCATTAACTTGAATCACTTTGGATGACAGACTCATGAATGTGTCCATAACAAGTTTTCCCCCTTACGAGTTAATGTAAAACATATTGAATGCATAATTGATGCATGGGAAAGGATGGGCCAAAAAAGACATCACCAATCAAGCGAGAGAAACAATGGTCAAGCTTATACTATATCAGCGTGTTCTCAATTTGAAATGGCTAGTCATGTCTAATTGTACAAATGAGGTTACAGTGAATAATACCAGTTCACCAGTAAACACAGTCGCAAATCCATCAGCTACTTGTCCAGCAAGCATCACCACAGCAGCATCCCTATCAAGAATAGTAAGAGCCAAGAAAACCAACAAGCAGCAGAGATGACATGGTATGAGTACATATCATGAACATGATACATCATTCGGGTATAATTATTGCCAACTCTATGACAAAATGATCACCTTGGGGACAGTCCAATATCTGTCAAGAACAATAAGATATAAGTAAACCAGCAAGCAGCAGTGATGTCATTCAGCATATGCCCCACACTGTAATAGAAGATAGACCATCTTCCAAGAGGCTTAGAAAGTGCATCCTCATCTTCAATGTCACTCATTAGAACAGATGAGGCTCAATTTTAAAACAGCTTTAACACATTTCTAAAACTACAGTTCTTGACCACCGAGAACCTGCAAATTAGCAGTTGAACCTTGAGATAACCAAACAAAGGTACCACCAAACAATCAAATTAACCAGAAATGCCTAATAATCGTCCAGTGTATTTGAATAGACTTAATAAACGTCCAGTGTTTTTGCCAGTTGCCAATAATCAAACAGAGTGTGTGCAAGGAAGAAGAAAAGCATCGTCAAAAAAGGGGAAAGAAAAAAAACGCCAACCCACCACAAAAATTAGTAACTTGAATCACAAAATTGTCATAATTCATCAATTCAATCATGAAAATAGAAGAAGTGAGAACTGGGAATCGTAGAACGGTAGAAGGGGAAACGTGAAACAGAAGAAATCACGAAAACATGGAGATTAAGAGAGTTATTGACCTAATTATCAATCAAATACAAAATTACAAACCGAAGAAGCGAAGACGCAAACAACCCATCAGCGATAGCTTCCCATTCTTCTGCAGAAGGATGTTGTTGGGAAACCCAGACGCCACAACCCACCAAAAAGTAAGAACACGAAACTATTGTGACAAACTCAATTGTGAATATTGGACGGATACAACATTGATATTTGAATGAATATTCATACCATCAAATATAAAAGCAAAAGGCAGCCAAAGCGGTTACTTTGTTCTCTTCTGAGTTTCCTTAATATTTTTCATTTTTTTTCCAAAGATTCGATTTTTATGGAGGTTTGCTTTTTAGTTTTTAGTCCAACACTCCACCGCCAGCAAAACCAACGCTTTTTCAATACCAAAAACAGGGTAAAATTGTCAATTGGCAAGATTGGATATCACCTCAAGAGCGGACTGGAGTGCAGTGCGGCTGTTGCGTGACGAAAGTTCCCAACAAAAACATACAAATTTCAACGAAGCAACGCACGAGGGGGTCCCACTTCTATCAACTGTCAGTCTTCTTGTTCTTGATAGTTGGGTGGATGAAGTGTTTTCATTGATGTTAGTGTTACTAGGAATATTTTCCCCCTACCTTTATTATTATTTAATTAAAATGCTTAACAAGTTTTTTTTTAGCATTTGACATTTCTTTTAAAATAATTTATTCATGTTTTGTTTCGTTGGAAATGAATTTTTTTTTGTACTCAAAAGGAGGGATAGAATTTCTTCCGAAATCATTCTGGGGCAGCCATGATATGATCAGAAGAATGAGGAGATAAAAAATAATGAATCAATGGGAGTAAAATCATAAGACAAAAGGTCTCCTAGGAACCAATGGGGTCAAGACACATGACATGCAAAGAACGAGTAAAACATGGGATCAACCGCATGATGTCACGACTAGTGCAGGAGATCGGTCATGATCCTACGACCAATGCAAGGATCGACCACCCTAACATATCTAGCCTCAACCCTAATTGCATGAGATAAATCCACAATCAATTATTAAGGGAATAATTAATCCCTTGAGTTAAGGAGAATGATGAGAGTTTAGACTATAAATAGGAAAAGGTAACGCAAGGTATGAGACTCTCTGTTTATAAAAAACACTCACACTTGATATTCAAGACTGACTTGAGCGTCGGACTTCCTCGATCACCACCGTGGCCACCAGATCTACTGACTTGCTCTTATCACAGGTGATGAAGACTCGATGAGAAGCTTTTTATACTTGGTGAAAGGATTTAAGCTTGATGGCCCATATTGCACTAGGGATCAAGAAGGTGAAATTATTGTTCCACATAAACATATGAGGTTACTATGTTTAGAAAGATTTCAATAATATAATATATTCTTACCAAAATAATTTATTCATGTTTCTAAATTTGTTTTGTTGGAAATGAATATATATATATATATATATCATACATGACATTACTATGTTTAGAAGGATTTCTATAATAAAATATATTCTTACCAAAATAATTTATTCATGTTTCTAAATTTGTTTTGTTGGAAATGAATATATATATCATATATGACATTACTATGCTTAGAAGGATTTCTATAATAAAATATATTCTTACCAAAATAATTTATTCATGTTTCTAAAATTTTTTTGTTGGAAATGAATATACATACATACATATTTTTTTTTTTGAGTATATATATATATATGACATTACTATGTTTAGAAGGATTTCAATAATAAAATATATTTCTACCACTACGCAAGGATTCAGTTATTTGACCTGTGAGCGTAGATCTAACCGTTCGAATTTATATCATATTGAACATCCAAAAGTAAACGGTCATTTTGAGATCACCTTTATAAATAAATAAAATGGTGCAAAATAATGAAATATAAGAACTGGTCAGGCTTTTGTTGCTAGGAAGCCCAAACTAAAGCCCATGGCCCAAATTTCTCTTGGGCCTTGAGTATTAAGGGCTTCCACCCAGCCCAAACTGGAGTGAGCCAAGACCTAGTCCAAGGCCCAAAAGTTCTGGTGGACCTTGAGTCTGTTCCAGCCAGCCCAATGAGATTATTCAAGGTTTCAACTTTCAACTTCTCATATTAATTTATTTTTTTAAAAAGAGGTAGGAAGGGGGATTCAAACCCTGGTCATCAGGGTAATACACATCATCTTTATCACTCCAAATAGTCGCTCGAGTGTCTCATATTAGTTACTACTTACTACCACAAGGATTAAAAATAAGAAATCTGAAATCATGAAACAAAGAAGAAGTGTTTCTCTATAAGACACAGATTTATTATGTCAATCAAATCTGGCAAATAAAGCTCCCAGAAGAGCCAGAGCACATCTCAGGTAAAAGTAGTTAAATTTTACATGAACAAGTAACTAGAATTATTCATGAAGCACAGAAATAAAACCCCACCAACAACAATGTCTAACCAAAACCATCTGCCATTTCTGTAACAATGTCCAGTACTCTCCGGTCGAGGAATTGTACTAGAGCTTGCTCCTTCTCCGGTCGGACTAATAGCCGGACTAATGTTAGTATGATTTGAACCATTTGAGAGTTGATAGAACACTTGCGCTTCTGGTGAGTTGGGAGGCAAGTGTAGAAGTTCTGCACATATCAATCAAACAAACAAACCACAAACATTACAGATCAAGTAAAGTTGATCGAACAATCGAAATAATTGAAAATCTGTCGAGTGAGTGTGCATATTGGAACAATTTTAACTTTGGATTCTCATGTTAAAAAGTTTAAACATTTGTTGACTAAGTTGGACCCGATCAACTATTTCGATGACCGAAAGTTGCATTATCCATGTTACTGCTTACCGGGGCACTTGGAAACATTGGCAGATGTGTGGCAAGCAGTAGGGAGTCCTAAAGCAAGAGTGGCATTGATATTGAGACCCAGTTCAGGAACATTCCTGTCTCTGATAACAACACACAAGCACTTCTTGTTGCTCTTCAGAACTTGCTTGAGACCACTGCAACAGTCTGGTGTTGGAGATTTTGCTTCACCACCAACATAAGGCAGACATGTGGCCAGTCCCACCAGTTGGTCTGCACACTCCTCCCTGTCTTTGCTTGAATCTGCCATTGAAATGTCAACATGAATACTTGACACTAACACTAACACTAGTAGTACTGGCAGTGGTTGTCCTGATGAGAAACTCCCCATTTGTGTAGTTGAATGAATTGGCTGTGGAAATAGATATGAAACAGAGAAGGGTATGAACCCAATTTATTTATGGACTTTGGGGGGGAGTAGGTGAGAAGAGGGTGATCAAGTAGATTGTATAATGTGTCAAGCAGGGATTGATGATAGGAGATAAAGTGAAATTATGATGTTGTGCATATTTTTATGTGTATATATATATATATATACATGTATGTATTGATAAATCTAAAAGTTAAAGGTGTAGCTAGCTACTTGATTAGTTTGGACCAAATATTCTTATGTTCAAACACATTGGAGGCAAAGGAAGAGGGATTGATGATCATGAAGTTGCAAGACAATATATATTTATGTAAAAACAGGAGAAGATGTGTAAAGAAATGGAAGATTGTAGGTTGATGAATAGCAGCAGCACTAGCATAGTGCGCCACTTTCACCAACCCCGTCAATGCCCACAACAATTATACCCTTTTGGCTTTTGTGAACTCATACCTAGCCTAAGGTCATCTCACAAACCTCATTACATCATTCAAGCACTTTTTTTTAAAAAAAAAAACAAGAAACAAGAAAGAGGGAAATAAAAGATTAAATCCCAAATCATTCAAGCACTTGAATGCCATTGCATTTACAAAACTTCTACTAAGCCAATGTTGCCATCAGAAAACGTGCTTCTAGTGTGTTTTCCGTGTTTGTATAATAAATCCAACTCAAACAACTTGAAGAAGTACTATCCGCTAGATCTAAGGCACACATGGTTTTATCCTTCTTAGTTCAGAGTGATTGAATATTTACTTATAAATCATATCAATGACGGATAGGAGATACCATGTTTGACAGCCCATGACTTTTCAAAGTGTTTTATTAAGACGATTCACATATCCTAAGAACCGGTTGTGAAGGGCAACAACAATACAACATCCTGCAAAACTGGGTTGGGCCGGGAGGCATAAGAAATGATTTTAGGCCATTAAAGCCCACAAGAAGTGGATCTAGTTCAAGAATACAAGCCCAAATCTTCTAACATAGTAAAACTTCCAGGCCCAAGAGAACAAGCCCATTATAACATTAATCAGTTTGCACAAAACACTTGTTTGCTATAATCATGTCATAGATAAGCATCTCAAATGCGCAGAAGTCATATGTTATGATGCAACTGCACCTAACCTCCAATAATGTGGACACACTTTCTGCGGCTTTAGTCCTGCCATGAATATATATAGTTCAGATCTTGTGGGACCTTTTCCTTCCCTTCTTTCTTCTTTAAAATTAATTTTCCGTACAATGATTGAGCCATTCAAGCCTTCATCACCCCCTATCTATGCCTGAAAATACTTGCACACTAAGGTTTTAAAAATTAGTGCACTACAGATGACTCAGCTAAGGTGATTTCATTATTCAGGAGTGACTCAGCTACCACATGCAAATCATGTCACTGTAAAGCAGCAGTAGAATCCCAAGATGGATCTTTTATATTTAAAACCCTAAAGTTAGGTTAGTGAGGTGCAGCTTCAATGGTGGGACGCATGAGGCTAGGTGCCCACTCTCTCAAGTCTCAATCACTTGCCAATATCTCGGGTTATCTCTTCGGATTTAAGGCATACACAGCTCGAGATCGAAAGTTCAAACCAACCAATTATGATATTTTATTGTGGAATCCCGATTCCATGAGTTTGTCCCATTTTTGAGTTCCTTCCTACATGGGTCGTCCTAGTCTTACCTATCGTCAGCGTAGTGCGAGCTATTCTAAAGAACCAAAGTTTATGCGCACTCAACTATCGAAAAGGCATGTTGGATTGAATGGTTCCTCGGTTAAAAAAAGAGTGTCCGGTCACTCTTTTTATATAAATCAATCAATTTCCATTTAGAGATGTCATCACCCAATTAACTATAACTTTTAATATTTAAATCTTTAATTGGGATTGGGGAAGAGACCCATTTTGGGCACAGTCTGTGACCGACCAAACCATCTTAAGTTTTCAATTTTGTATTGTTTAATCCCTTTTTGATTGGCACAATCTATTGTCTTAAATTAGTCATGGGTTACCTCAAAATCTGGTCTATAGTCGGTGATACGTGGCAGCACCACACAGGTCCACCTTTTATTGAATGAATCTTAGCCATTCAAAATCCCACCTGCCCTTTGGAAGTATCCTTAGCTGGATTTTGAAAAAGCAACAATCTTTAATCAAAGTTCTACACAAAACCCACTAATAAATTGACCATTAATCTCTCTATATAAACACCATCTTCATCACAACTTCAAGAATTACTAACAAACACAATATACCAAATCTTCAAGAAAATCAAAGCAATCTGTCTTCAAGGAATCATGGATAGTTCTTCCTCTCATCAGTCAAGCCACCAACAACAGCAGCAACCATTGCCTTTGCACTTGTGTTTCTTCCTGCTAACACTTCTAATGTTTGTTGGGCTGTCATGGTACATAAACTATGAGCCTGTTTTGGAGAGCATATTTGATCAAGTGAAGATTTTTCTCATAGTGTCTCCTTTGGTGCTTCTGTTGGTTGTCCACTGGATTTCAAGTGATGAGAGAGGGAGATTCTCTTACTTGATTCCATTACCAGAGAGAGATTCACTCCATAGAGCTGGAGGGACTCCATGGGGAGTTGGGCTTATGCTTGTTCTTCTCCTTTTCATGATCTCTTACCAGTCTTACTTCCAAGAAAGATGGTTTCCTCTTCTTAGTAGATAGTGAACTTCTTTGCTTTCTTTTCTTTTTCTTTTTTGGGTGGGCTGTTTATTCTTCACTTAATTAGTTGGTATCAAATATCAACTCCATGTAAGTTGTAATATTGGTGTTATGTAGGAATTGTGTTGTAAATGGGTTTGTTTTCTTTTACTTTTGTGTGTCTGTCTTTAGTTTGATTTGAGTTTATTGATCCGTTGGATTGAAGATTTGATGTTTCAATGTTTGACCAGATTCATACATCGAGCACCTATTATTTTGCTTTTCCAAAAAGTCATTCATCTCAATAATGTTCTCACAAAAATACGTTTAACTACGAAGTTACTATGAGATATTTTATTTCAAAAATACATGTTGTTGATGATTAGGAATTGGAATCATCTAGGCATGTTAACACATATCATCAACACCTGATGTTCTGTTGGACTGAATTTGACGTTCCTGTAAGAAAGTTGAGAGCTGTGTGTGCCTAATCGAAAACAAGATGGATGGACATTGAATTATTGAACCATTGATGAACTAGATGGGATGGGACATTCACATCTATAAACAATGGGCCTTTATGCATCCACTGTTTCATTAGGGCTTGGGATGGATCTCAGGCCCATCAGTTCGTGCTGCAGAGTTGTATTAGAGGGAGCCTCGGCCCAGCATTTGGTCCAATCTTGTCCTGCCTTTGTTCCTTCTTCATGACTAGATGGCCCGTATATCAATACTTTGGGCCGAGACCCGCCAGAAAAGATCTATATAAGAATAAGATACCATCTGGATGAACTTTTCTCCGCCCTTCTTTTTTGCAGGATAAAAAAATGGAAGATCGATAAAATTCTTCCCAACTAGACCGTTAAAACTTGCCACTTTTTTTTATTTTTTTTTGTCGAGATCCTCCTTGTGGTTTAGACCATTTCGAGATGCTTCCCCTGTTCTCCCGTGGTTCGAAAATTTTGATAGACACTCCTTATACTAGATTTATCTGTTGTGAGATCACTTCGACTATTTCTTCTTAAACTAATTAATGTGATGTTTGAGAACATTGTTGTTTTTACATTTTCCCAAGAAGGTGGTTGGGGAGGGAGGTATTATTAGAAGTGAAAATATAATTTATTATGACAATATGTAATTTTAGGCTTATCTACTGGCGAAAAAAAATCATATCAACTATGAAAGAGAATGAATGAAGAGATCTCACAATATAAAACTAGTACAAGACTAGTTTCTCAACTCTGAGAACTCCAGGAGATGTACCTAGAAATCACGCAAGGTATTATTGAGAGACTAGTTTCACAATGAAAGATGGATAATATTCTCCTCAATTAGACCATTAAAACTTGGCACTTTTTTTTTGTTCTGTAAATGAAGAGAAAGAAAGAGAGAAGAAAAATGGGTGTTTATATAAATTGAGAGACAACATGCACATGAATGTAGATATATTCCCCGTTTAAAGCTCATCTTTAGTGGTGCTTTGTCATTCTCTTTTAACATTTCAGCCATGACTAAAGACTAAAGTTGCTAGAATCAGTCTGATGCTTTTATATGCATATATACTACCTTATAGCACAAGACTTCAAATGTAATCCAACAACAATGTTTTTCCTTAATTTGGCAACTCTATATCTTGAGCACATTATGAAATTTGAGCCATTTGATCTTTGACAATTGGGTGGAGGCTAGCTCTTTTTGATTTGGCTTTATTTTTGATTCTTCTATGAGGCTGTAACTCAGCTTTCTCACAAGGCTGACCTATAACTCTCAACCTTATTATGCCCTATCTCCTCCATATATGCATGCTCTAGTGGCTTTTCATGTGCGTGTCAACCCAAAACCCTAACTTTAATTTCTTTATTTTTCTTCACTTTCTTTCCCTTCTTTTATTCCTTTCTCAAATCTCCACTATTTTTACATAGCTAAAAAATTAAAAAAGGTGACAAAATGCATGTGTAGGAAAGCAATTCACACCCAACACTGTATATTATTGCTCAAGCATTCATGAATGCTTTTCTTGAAAGCATTTTTAGACCTAATTTTATGGGAAAGAACTACTGTGTAAAATGAGACTTTGTTTTAAAAGCAAGAGTCACCATGGAAAGCCACAAAAATCACAATCCATAAAGAAAAATTGGAACATTTTCAGTTTCTCTTTTATCCCATAATCACCTATCCTAAAGAAAAAAAAAACCCACCTAGCCCTTTTTCTTTGCATCACTACCCTAACAATATTTAACAAATGAATAACCAAAAGAGCATGGAAGGACATGTCAATCTCCAAATACTATTTAGTAGGACCATAAACTTCTTGATACCCATCTAATGTCTAACTTCTTAGCATAATATTTCTGACATTTGAGATTGTGATTCAGAATTCAGTAAGGAATTTTAATGGAAACCAAAGCAGAGCAGGAGCTAATCATTATGGTCATCATCATATAGTACATGCATATATATGCCCCAAATCTCATGATAAGCATACCTTCAATCAGATCCCATGATGAGAGCAATTATTCTGGAGAACATTCTCTGACATCTGAACAACAATTACAACCAGAAAACAAAGCAAAAGCATATTTATCAGTAGTGAAAGAAGAAACAAAAGCAAGTTATGTTAAAAGCAAACTAAAGCCCCTGTCCCGTGCACCCCCTAATCCTTAATTATCTTACTCTGGCTTCGGAAAACTGGAAGAAAACCTCATAATTCATCAAGTCATAAAGAAACAAAGAAAAGCAAAAGAGAGTAGAATAGAGTAGTCGGCTTCACCTTTAGCTTTATCTTTACTGCATGCTTTATTCATTCTCAACAGTGTTAATAGTGTGTGCTCTGTTTCTCTCTGTTTTTTCCCACTGTTATAAACAAACAAACAAGGCTTGGTCAGTAGTCACACACAGACAGAGACAAATTCAGTATTCGCAAAGAGAAACAATCAAGAAATGGAAATCCTCTCACAGATGTGGTCGCTACTCGGCCTTCTCACTGTTCTCCAGAACATCCTGCCATCACAGCTCCTCTGCCTTCTCCACTCCTTCTACGAGTCTCTCCAAGACCTCATCTCCCCTTACTCCTACTTCGAAATCCCCGAATTCAATGGCTACTGCGGCGTTGATGTGAATGACCTCTACCGTCATGTTAGCCTTTACCTCAACTCCGTTAACCCCTCCGCCTCCTGCCGCCGCCTTACCCTCTCTCGCTCTATATCCTCCAACCGGATTACCTTCACTGTAGCTCCCAACCATTCCGTCCACGATACCTTCAAAGGCCACTCCGTCTCCTGGACGCATCACGTCGACACCGTCCAAGACTCCTTGGAAGAGAAACGTAGCTTCACTCTCACGCTACCGAAACGACATCGCCAAGCGATTTTGACACCATACCTGGAGCAGGTGACTTCACGTGCTGAGGAGTTCGAGCGTGTTTCGCGTGAGCGGAGGCTGTTTACTAACAACGGTCACGGATCATACGAGTCCGGTTGGGTTTCCGTTCCCTTCCGTCATCCTTCCACGTTTGAAACACTGGCGCTTGAGCCACAACTCAAGAAGCAAATCACGGACGACTTGACGGCGTTCGCTAATGGCAAAGAGTATTACCATAGAGTGGGTCGGGCATGGAAGCGCGGGTACTTACTGTACGGCCCGCCCGGGTCTGGCAAATCGAGCTTGATTGCAGCCATGGCTAATTACTTGCGCTATGACGTTTATGACCTTGAACTCACCAAAGTCACCGACAATTCAGAGCTTCGAGCTCTACTCATTCAAACCGCAAACCGATCCATCATTGTCATCGAAGACATTGATTGTTCAGTCGATCTAACTGCCGATAGGATGTCAAAATCAACAGCGAAGAAATCACAACAGCCGGGAGCGAAGAACAGTGTGGAGGAGACCGGGAGAGTGACGTTATCGGGCCTACTAAACTTCACCGACGGACTCTGGTCATGCTGTGGAGAGGAGAGAATCATAGTGTTCACAACGAATCACAGAGAAAATGTGGATCCAGCACTGGTCCGATGCGGGCGTATGGACGTGCACGTGAGCCTCGGCACGTGCGGGGTTCATGCGTTCAAGGCCTTGCTGGCGAACTATCTTGGGCTGGACTCGCACCCGTTGCTGGACGTGGTCGACAGTTGCATAAGATCCGGTGGGTCCCTGACGCCAGCTCAGATAGGGGAGATATTGTTGAGAAACAGAAGGAATGCTGATGTGGCGATGAAGGAGGTAGTGTCAGCAATGCAGGGGAGGCTGATATTAACTGGAGGGACTCGGAGGGATATAACGGAGTATGATGATGGAGTAACAAGGTCGCCGGAGAGTGTGCTGACTGCGGTGGGGTCGCCGGAGAATTGGGAGTCGTCGCCAGGGAGGTTTGGCGGGAAGAAGAGGAAGCAGGAAGGATGTAATTGGGATAAGAGGGTAAATTTCCTTGTTAGATTAAGATCTTTGACCAAGTCAGACTCTGGTAGAAGCAAATAATTAGATTCTTCTTGATGACTTTTCTTCTTTTTGACTATCTGTATTCTGTAGTCAATAGCACTTGGGCTGGTTTAGTAACTTTTGGTTGTGATGGTGTAGATTAATTTTCCACCAAACTGAAAGTTAATCCCACAACAAAAAATGGGTATGTTTGTTTCATCTTGGTATGAATTATTTCATTTTTTTTAAAATATTGTTGAGAAATATATTTCTCATTGGAATCGAACTTTGAACACACATATGTTTAACTTAACCCATTGTCAACCGAACAAACTCTCTTTGATGCATGAATTATTTCATTGTCACACTGTAAATTATGCTTAAATATATATGCCAAGAGACATATGTTTGTCTCTTTTTCTTTTTGTGTAGCCATCAATCGTTCAATAATTACCGATTAATATGATATGTTATCATCAAAAAAATTGTCATATTTTAATTTATTAATGAATGTTCAAACGTTGTAAATCGATAACCTAAAGTTAGAATTTGTTCCCATTTGATTATTCGAGCATAATTTTCATGTTTCGGTCAATCATTTAAATTTGGAAGTGCATATTTATTCCAACATCATTTAAAAAATGGAAATATTGACCGAAATAGGGAAATACTGTTTGTATTATCAAATTTGAATAAATTTAAACTTTAGATTATTGACTTGAAAAATTTAAACATTTCGTGATGAAATTTAAAAATAACATATTTTTGAATGATAACATGTTATATTAACCCAATAATTATCATTTTCCTTGTCTAGTTGTCCTCGTCTATTTGGATTCCTTCTATTGTCTTCCATAATCACTCAAACTAGACATACCCAACACCCAAGTAGGGTAAGCTGTTCTAAAAAAGAGAGTAGTAACTCTTTTTTTTAAATATTAATATTTTTAAAAATAATAAATAATAATGATTTTAAATTTAATATCATGTTTTATGTGCTCAAATTAATTTAAAAATACATGAAAAACTTGAGTTATTCTAAATCGTTATATAGAAAATATGTAACATGTTTTTTAAAAAATATAGTCATTAAATACATGTGTCAAAATTTTAGATATTTTCTCTTCTTTTTTTTTTTGAATATTTTATACTTCAAAAATAAAAATAAGAAGGATGAACGCTTCTTTTTTTAGAAGAGCAGACTAGCCAATCCCCAAACAATTACGGGGCATTTAATTGACATTTTGAGGGGAGAATGAGATGAGTCGAAGGTGAGAATCACTCATTCCCTCTTTTAGTTGAGTTTGTTAGGGTGAAATCTCAAACTCATCCCATCCTCATCACCTCCTTATGAAGATTAACCAAGCTCACTAAAATGATGAGATTGACTAATCTCCACAAGGGAGAATGAGTTTGATACTCAAAAGACTATTATACCCCTTATTAAGAAGTATTAACGACCATTAAATTAATCTATTTTTTATTTTTTTATGTACAAAAAATTGGGTTAATACCACTTTTGCATATCGAAAGATAGTGAATGTTTTAATTTGCACACTGTTGTTTAAAATGTTTCAATGTGGTCACCCAATGATAAAATTGTTTCAACTTGCTTTCTCGGACATATTTTCTCACTTTGGGGCAGTCAAACTGCACATATGACACGTTAACTGTCCAAATATTGATTGCCATATGTGGAGTTTGACTGTCCCAAAGTGGAAAAATCTGTCAGAGAAACAATTTTATCATTGAATGATCAAATTGAAACATTTTAAACAACTGTGTGCAAATTGAAACATTGACTATCTTTCAATGTGTTTGCAAAAGTGGTATTAACCCACAAAAAACTAAGTAGTATGAAATTTGTACAATTAAAATTCTAACACTTATCCTCACTGTTCATTTCATATCAAACATGATAATATTCATCTCATACTAGCCTCATAAATGGACACGTGTCATCCATAGCCTCGTTTTTACGCCACCGGGAGCCGTAGATGAGTGCCGAATAGATAGGGAAATACAATCAAACCAACCGACAGAGAAGGAGAGATGGGGGTGGTGATAATCGACGGATCGACGGTGCGTGATTTCGTGAACGACGAGGCGGTCTTCAACAAGAGCTTGGATGATAGCTTCGACTCTCTGGACATCAACAACGATGGGGTTCTCTCGCGCAGTGAGTTGCGCAAGGCGTTCGAGTCACTGAGGCTAATCGAGGCCCATTTTGGGATGGACGTGGCAACCCCACCCGAGGAGCTCACCAAGATCTATAACTCCATCTTTGATGGCTTCGATCTGGACGGCAGTGGGACGGTTGATAAGGAGGAGTTCAAGGGAGAGATGAAGAAGATCTTGCTTGCAATCGCTGATGGACTTGGATCTAGCCCTATCCAGATGGCTCTTGAGGATGATGAACAGAGTTTTCTCAAACAAGCCGCCGATCTCGAGGCTTCCAAGCTCCAAAAACCTCCTCCTTCTGCTGCTTGATGTGATTTTGTTTTTAGTCAATACTCACGACTCTGTTTTATCATGGACTTTGCTCCTCTTTAATAAAAACACAGATATTTTGTTGAATAGAGTCAAAGATTTACCCAAGATTTACTTTATTGATTGAAGACTTTATTGACAAACTCAATATTGATTGAAGACTTTCCTTAATTGAAGATTCGGCAATCAATATTGATTTGTCTAAGTTCATAATTGATGCCTCAATTGTTGACTAATTGATGCCTCAATTGTTGACTTTGATAGTGACTTTGATAGAGATTGTAATTACGTAGATCATTGATTGTAAACCAATGTAATAGCTATATAGGTGTTTCCCACTTCAATAAAAGATATTGATTGCAAAATTAAGTTGGTATCGGAGCAAGGTTCTCTTAACATACTACCTCTCCATCACCGTAGCTACTAGGGGCCGACTGCTCCAACCATCCGACAGAAGCCGATTGCTTCGTCCATAACAGGTGCCGATTGCACCATTGAACCAGAATCTCATCCAGAAATTACAAACAACTCATGGCTGAATCCGGTGCTCTTATAGTTCCACCTGTGGTGACGCCAACTCAAGAACCAACCTCTATTCCTTATGGGATCAAACTGAATGGCTCAAATTTCACTCTTTGGTCTCAGGTGGTTACTATGTTCGTTGCTGGACGAGGAAAGATGGAATATCTCAAAGGTACGACCTCGAAACCTACTGTTAGTGACTCTACATATAACAAGTGGATGATGGAGGATGCTACTGTAAAAGGCTGGCTTATTGGCTCTATGGAGGCCGATATAATGAATCTTTTTATTCGTTTACCCACTGCAAATGATGTTTGGGATGCTGTGTCTCAAACATATTTTGAGGGTGCTGATAAATCTATTTTGTATGATCTGTCTCGAAAAGCTATGACAACTAAGCAGGCAGGGCGACCTGTGGCTGCATACTATTCCGATCTTAAGGTTATTTGGCAGGAGCTTGATCATCGTCGTCCAATTACCTTTACTCAGCCAGATGTGATTAAGACTCGAATGGCTGAAATTGATGAAGATCGAGTCTATTCTTTTTTGGCTGGGCTTGATGATATATATGATTCTGTTCGGGGAGATATTCTTCGTACTAATCCTCTACCTGGACCTGATAATGCTTTCTCAACTGTGAGACGTGAAGAACTTCGCCGGAATACAATGATGTCTTCAGAAGTTCCTCAGATGGCTATGGCAGTTCGAAAATATGGAACTCCAACAAGTTCTTTGTCACTGTCAGTACCTACTGGTGGTAAATGTACTCATTGCGGCAGCACCAAACATATTGTAGATACTTGCTTCAAAAAGCATGGATATCCCGAGTGGTGGCAGGCTCACAAAGAGCGATTACAAGCTCGAAAAGGTGGTAAAGTTGCACTATGCACCTCACCTACAGTCCCAATGGCACCGACTCCTTCTTCAATGGATACCATGGCTTCCACTACTCCAGTTGATATCACTCACTCTGTGGTAGAGCCTACTCTTCTCCAACAGTCAGGTAGTGTTGGTCTAGCCCTTCTTGCAACAAATTCTGAAAAAGATCCCGGTTGGATTCTTGACTCTGGTGCGACTAATCATATGACCTTTGATGCGTCCTTATTACATGATGCTTGTTTACCAAATTGCTCTACTGTCACCAATGCCAATGGTGTTTCATATCCGGTTACGGGCGCTGGAAGGGTTAACTTAACTCCTTCATTATCCTTGGAGCACACTTTATTGATTCCTGCTCTTTCCAATAATCTTTTATCTGTGCCACAAGTTACTACACAACTAAATTGTTTAGTATTAATATATCCTACTTTTTGTTTCCTTCAGGATCTCTGCAGCGGGGAGATAATTGGGCGTGGTACTAAGAGAGAGGGATTATATTATGTGGAAGATGTTAGTATGGGACGATCTCTATCAGCAAAAGGGTCATCTAGGGCATCAGAAGATCAGATTCGGTTATGGCATCATCGTTTGGGTCATGTCTCCTTTGGTTACTTGAAATATTTATTTCCTACTTTATTTTCTACATGTGAACCTTCCAATTTTCAGTGTGATACATGTGTTTTGGCCAAGAGTCATCGTGCTACTTATTCTGATAGTTCTAATAAAAGAGTTGTGCCTTTTGCGTTGGTTCATTCGGATGTTTGGGGACCTGCCCCTGTTACTACTTCTACTGGCTTTAGATGGTTTGTATTATTTATTGATGATTGCACTCGTATGACTTGGCTTTACCTTATGCGTCATAAGAGTGATGTGGCTGCTTGCTTCCGCACGTTTCATACCATGATCAAAACACAATTCTCTGCTAATTTACAAGTTCTTCGATCTGATAATGGTGGTGAATTTGTAAATCAGGAGTTACAAGCTTATTTTCAGACTCATGGAATTTTGCATGAAACCACTTGTCCTTATACACCACAACAGAATGGTGTTGCTGAGCGCCGAAACAGACAAATTTTGGAGATTACACGTGCTGCCCTTATTGGAGCCCACATGGCACCACGTTTTTGGGAAGAAGCTGTTACCACAGCTGTATATCTTTTGAATAGGGTACCCACTCGTGTTCTACAATTTCAGACACCACTTGATAAATTGGCATCCTATGTAACACTGCCATCGCACCTCACACTTCCTCCCCGGGTGTTTGGTTGTGTTGTGTTTGTACATTTACAGAAACATCTCCGCACGAAACTTGATCCTTGTGCCCTCAAGTGTGTATTTGTCGGTTATCATCCTTCACAAAAGGGTTACCGTTGTTTTCATCCTCCTACAAGTAAGTTCTATGTTACTATGGATGTCACCTTTTCTGAACATGAAATGTTTTTTTCTTCACCCAATTCCACGCTTCCGGGCCCGAGTGGTGATACTGTTGTTGAAGCTCCAAATTGGATGGAGTTGTTTCCTGATCCACTGTGTGTTGCCGATACTGTTGCTGAAGCTCCCTCTCTCTCATCTTCGCTAGTACCCACTCCCGATACTCCTCGTACAGATCCTCCTGAGGTAAGCATTGAGTCTGATGTTAATACTAACAATATTTGTGATAATACTTGTGTCTCGATTGAAGCTGACAGATACGTACTCCCACCAAGAAGTACTCGTGGTGTTCCACCAGATAGATTTTCACCAGAGGTTGTGCGAAAAGTGAAATATCCTATTGCTCAGTATGCATCCACTCACCGACTGTCAAAGGAATGCCGAAGCTTTGTCAGTAATATGACTGTCATAGATATTCCTACTAAAGTGCAAGAGGCGTTGTTGGATCCAAAATGGGCAACTGCAATGACTGAGGAGATGACAGCACTTGAGAAAAATCAAACTTGGGAATTGGTGGAGTTGCCGAAAGGAAAAAAAGCTGTTGGTTGTAGGTGGGTGTACACCGTCAAGTGCAAGCCTGATGGTTCGGTTGATAGGTATAAAGCTAGGCTTGTGGCTAAAGGATTCACCCAGACGTATGGGGTTGATTATCAGGAAACGTTTGCTCCTGTTGCAAAAATTAATACGGTTCGAGTCCTAATATCCCTAGCTGCAAATTTTGATTGGCCTCTACAACAATATGATGTAAAAAATGCTTTTTTACATGGTGAGCTACAAGAAGAAGTTTATATGTCTCTGCCCCCAGGATATGAAGCTCCAGGTGATCAAAGTGTCGTGTGTAAACTGAAGAAAGCCTTATACGGGTTGAAACAATCTCCTCGAGCTTGGTTTGGTCGATTCCGACTTGCTATGAGAAGATTCGGCTATAAGCAAAGTAATGCAGATCACACTTTATTTTTGAAAAGAGTTGGTGATAAATTAACGGCTCTCATTATTTATGTTGACGACATGGTAGTGACAGGCAACGATTCTGAAGAAATGCGTAAATTGAGAGACTATTTGTCAACTGAATTTGATATGAAGGATTTGGGAGGATTAAAATATTTTTTGGGCATTGAAGTTGTTCGTTCTGAGCAAGGCATATTTTTATCCCAACGAAAGTATGTGCTTGACTTATTAACAGAAACTGGTATGCTTGGATGTCAGCCAATTGGATCTCCTATGGAACAAAATCATGGATTGGAAGAGTCTTCGAATCAAACTTCAATAGACAAATTACGATATCAAAGGTTAGTTGGGCGTTTAATCTATTTGTCTCATACGAGGCCAGATATTGCATATGCGGTCAGTGTTGTGAGTAGATTTATGCACAATCCTGGTAAACAACATATGGATGCAGTTATTAGAATTCTGAGATATTTAAAATCTGCACCGGGAAAAGGCTTACTTTTTTCTAAGAATGGGCATGCAGACGTATGGGGCTATACCGACTCAGATTGGGCAGGTAAAGGAGACCGAAGAAGATCAACCACTGGGTATTTAACTTTTGTTGGAGGAAATCTGGTTACTTGGAGAAGTAAAAAGCAAAAAGTTGTCTCATTGTCTAGTGCAGAAGCCGAATACAGAGCAATGGTGAAAGGTATTTGTGAGTTGTTATGGCTCAAACGGCTTATGGGGGAGCTGAGTTTGTCAATTAAAAGACCAATGAAATTGTATTGTGATAATCAGTCAGCAATTAAAATTGCTGAGAACCCAGTGCAACATGATCGGACTAAACATGTGGAAATTGATAGGAATTTCGTGTATGAAAAGCTAGAAGAAAAAATAATTGAAGTTCCGTATATGAAGACCGAAGATCAGTTGGCTGATGTGTTAACCAAGGGAGTGTCAAATTCAGTGTTTGCTGATTCACTTGTCAAGCTGGGCATATACGATGTCTATGCACCACCTTGAGGGGGAGTGTTGAATAGAGTCAAAGATTTACCCAAGATTTACTTTATTGATTGAAGACTTTATTGACAAACTCAATATTGATTGAAGACTTTCCTTAATTGAAGATTCGGCAATCAATATTGATTTGTCTAAGTTCATAATTGATGCCTCAATTGTTGACTAATTGATGCCTCAATTGTTGACTTTGATAGTGACTTTGATAGAGATTGTAATTACGTAGATCATTGATTGTAAACCAATGTAATAGCTATATAGGTGTTTCCCACTTCAATAAAAGATATTGATTGCAAAATTAAGTTATTTGACTAAATATGGCAGTTTTAGATACTCAGAAGCTTCAATTATTATTGATTACATGTAAACAGACTGTTTTTCTTGCAAGATTCATCCATGGCAGCACAAGATTTTGCTCCTCTGTAGTAAAAACACAAATATTTGACTAAATATGGCTTTTTCTTGCAAGATTCATCCATGGCAGCACAAGATTTTGCTCCTTGTAAGAACACAAATATTTAACTAAATATGGCATTTTTAAGTGCGATCAGAAGCTTCAGTTATTCTTAATCACCTTATAACAAAAAAATCACAAAAATTGGCAGTCACAAAAATTGCCAAAAAAGATCGAAAAAATCACAAAAATTGGAAGATCGAAAAAATCACACAAAAATTGCCAAAAAAGATTGAAAAAATCACAAAAATTGGAAGATCGAAAAAATCACAAAAATTGCCAAAAAAGATCGTCGCCTGAGAGATTCGAACTCTCGCGGGGAAACCCCATGTACTTAGCAGGCACACGCCTTAACCACTCGGCCAAAGCGACGATGCTTGTTGCCTATTGCTAAGTTTTGAGATTTATATATAATATATTTTAAACAACGCAACGTACAAGGACACACGGACAAACGAAATTAGTGTAAAAGCGAAGTAGACAGGATAACGGACAAATTCGTCGGCTACGCAACCAATCCAATTCAAAGGAAAGGCAGATGGTCTGACAGGACTCACTACTGCCTGGGCCACCACCACCACCGTCCACCGCTAACCACACACCACATAACCCAACTCCAACTTCTCCTCCTCTTACAGTCTTCTGTTGTTCTCTCTCTCAGGACAGAAACCAAACCACAAATGTCATCTGCTTCCACCGAGGCTTCCACCACCAACCCCGTCAATGGTGGAAGAGAAACCTACTGGTGTCACGAATGTGACATGAGTGTTACTCTTGTTCCTTCCCCCAACCTCCTCTGCCCTCACTGCCACCATGATTTCCTTGAGCTCATGGACCGTCCTTCACCCACCGCAGAGTACAGTGATCTCATCGAATTCCACCGTCTAATTCACCAGTTCTCTGAACCCACCACTTCCACCAACTCGAATGCTGCTTCCAGGATCTCTGTGGAATCGCTCCCTACTATTACTATCACGCCTTCCCTCATCGGCGAGGTAGACGACGGCCTTATGTTCTGTGCCATCTGTAAAGACCAATTCGTTATAGACTCCGTTGGAAAGGAGCTTCCTTGCAAGCATATCTACCATCCTGATTGCATACTCCCTTGGCTCTCGTCTCACAACTCATGTCCTCTCTGCCGATTCAAGTTCCCCGTCGAGCAACGTCAACCTGAGATTGATGATTTGTTTAGAGATTCGGACCCTGACTACATGCGTTTTCTAGGATCTCTGGGTGGATTTGAGTGGGAGATGTTGGCCAGGAGGGACGGGTTGGCCAACCCCAACTGGGTTTGCCCTGATTTGTTGCGATTCGTGGGGCGTTCTACAACCGTCGATGGAAGGATTGGTCGGAATTGGACGGACCATGAGGATGCGGCGTAATGCTGCCGCCGATGCAGTGTTTTGTCCAGCTCCCTTCCTACTGCATTGATGTGTATGTTTCTCATTTCGTTCTTTCAGATTTTTTGCCTCGCTCGATTTATTTGCAGGTTTCGTTGTGTTTCTATGCTTGGATTGTAGTTTCTCTTTGGGAAGCAATGTCGGTCGTTTGAGTTTTGTTCTAATTTTATCAGTTATTCAATGTAACATGGGATTGGAGTGACGATACTGGCTAAAATGTACTGTTAAAATATCGCTAGTAGAATCTGATTCATAGTGAAAGTTTCCATTTCTTCCATGGAAACTTAAATTTGATTTCTGATAGATCTGTTTTTGACAACATTCGTGTTCTGCAACTCAGCTAAGTTGCATTTTGACCATTAGTCCATTACTATAGGGTATTATTCTGAACTTGCAAGTGTTTACATGGGGAAGTTGACTTCTGGACTTCGATTGTTTTGTCTCTGCAATATCTTTTCAGAGTTTTAGTAGGCATTACATGGAAGGGACACCGGACACCACTAGTTCAAGTTGTAAAGCTCCCCCCACCACCTTGCTGAATGTCCGTCTCATCCCCATTGAACAATAAAATAATGCAACCATTTGACGTAAGCTGGGTAG
Source organism: Tripterygium wilfordii (assembly GCF_013401445.1). Classification (NCBI taxonomy): domain Eukaryota; kingdom Viridiplantae; phylum Streptophyta; class Magnoliopsida; order Celastrales; family Celastraceae; genus Tripterygium; species Tripterygium wilfordii. The sequence goes on from NC_052245.1 coordinate 3,449,829, forward strand.
TAATTGAGTTGGGGAGGGAATTGGATATCCCACAGACCTGAAGTGAAAGGCCTTTTAGACATTGATGAAAGCTGCACTGGTGTAGCTAGTTGTTACATCACTAGTTTTCATATAGTACCAACTAGACAAGCTAACTTACAGGATCAAGTAACAATGATTGATGGTTTTTACATGGAGTAAGGATGCAATTACCTTTCAACTTTAATTTAGTAATATTATTTCATGTTTCCCTGCAAATTGAATTCTGTACTAAATTTGTGCTCTTTTCTGAATCCTTTTCTTTATGAAGAGCTATCCTCCTTGTCAAAATTTATGTCTTAAGAGAAAATTCAGTTCCAAAATATTGCAACATGTATAAAACTGCAACTTAATCCCATCGCTTGTAAATGTGATTGGTTGTGTACTCTTAGAGAGGTCACTTGGCTAGTTTTTTTGTGCAAGCTTCACTTCATAGTAACCATGTTCCAATTTGATTTACTTGAGAATTCATTTGGAATCTTTCTGTGAATGAGAACTGACCACAGCCTTTTCTGTCCTGTGCCCCCCTTATGTCTCATATTCCTTCTAAGCATTGGCATAATACCATATCATATTCCTTTAAGAATGTTCAAACTATTTAGCGAGAATGTCAAATCTTTGGTTTGGTTTGGTGTGGTGAGATTTTATGCATGCCAAGTATTTGTAGATAGGTTTTCTGGTCAAGAAGCATTTCTTAAAGATGACAACGTTTGAAGGTTGAAGTTGTTTGTTTCAATTTGGCTGACTTTATCTTTATTGCAATAAAATTAGACTAAAACTCCTAGAAACTCAAGCGGCGGTTCCAGCAACATAGAATTTAATCAATTTCTGTAGTATTTGTTTGAGAGGGGGTTATCTCACTGCCTTATTTTTCTTGCCAGATCCCAACAATTTGACTAGGTAACACTACAGCTTTCGTTTTCTGGCTTTTTCATTGACGCTGCAAAATAGCACACCATCTCATATTCATTTCCTTTGGTTATCAATATATATTTTTTTTGTTTTTTCTCACATGGGATTAGATTGATGACATCTTGATCTTGGTATGCTTCCCTGATCCAGCTTACTTAATTCGCCATAGTCTATAAGCTCATTTAGTTTTATGATTAATAAGCGATTTTTTTTTTTGGGTTTTCTCTTGCTGTGGAAGAAAAAAGTGTCTTTTACTCAATTTTTTTCAGATGAATCTCCCTTGTTCAATCTCATTACATGAATACTGAAGGGACTTGTTTTTGGTGCAGGTAAGGCATGGCAAAATGCTTCTCAAGGACTTTTTGAGATATAATTTGTCTAATGAAGTGTAAATTCACAGCAGATGATGATGGTGTTACCAATCTGATAACCTATTGTTTTGTGTGTCATTATTCATCATGATCTCTCTACACTGTATCCGAATAATCTGTAAACTATATATATATATCAGCTGGATTTTGGTTGAATCACCAGAGGATTATTAAGCTTCCCCTTGGCCTCTTTGGCATGAAGGTTTGTTTTTTTTAACTCCTAAAGGATGCTGTTTCACTGTTCAAGTTGAACTGACTATAAATATCATCATCTCCTGAACTGAAATCAATCAATGAACTCATCACTCCCCGGACTCTGATCCTCCATTTTCATCTGGCGACTCTATAAAACATTTCATCTAATTACCAGCAAATGCTCCTCATCGTTCGATAGATAACTTCCCATTAGACCATCTTGACAGCTTGAAAACCGATCGAAGACAAATATCATGATTTCCGTATTTTTGATTTGCAAATCTTTGTGGGGTAAATGACTAAATGGACAGCCAGCCACTAATTTATCAATAATAGAAGGGAATTATATATGGATTAATTTTTTTTCAAAAAAAAAAAGACCATAAGACTAAAATATAATACATGAAATGAAATGTAAGTTTAGTAAGAGTATATAAGAGAACAAACAAATAGGGGAGAGAGAATTGAAAAAAAATAATAATAAAGTTTTTAAATATCTTGACTTGATTTTCCACTATGATGGAGACCTTAGTGAAAATGTAGCTAATAAGATTAAAATGTGTGGATGAAGTGAAGGAGTGCATCCGTGATTTTATGCTACCGAATGATTCCTTAAAGTTTGAATTGAAAAATTCTACAAGTTGGATATAGGACCAACGATGATAATATGGTCCAAAGTGGGAGCTTCCGCCAAGTAGGAGCACCAAAAGGAGGGTTTTACGCAAGTTTCTTCTATTTGACCAAGTCAAGTCTCCGCAGCCTCCAAATAAAAACGCGACCTCTCAAATCAAATCAAGAAGAAGTCTTTGCAACTTCCCAAATCAAATCTGTAAAAAATCTCTATCAACCTCTTAAATCAACTCGGTGGAAAGGCGGCCTTCCATGACATAAAATCGAATCCACGCCTTCAAGGCACCAAGTTAAGTGAAAAGCCTCGATGACAACAAATTAAATCATTCCCTTCACGGCAACAAATCAAGTCAAAACCTCCACGACAACAAATCTAGTCAAGGCATCCAAAACACCAAATCAAAACAACCCCTCAACGACATCAAGTTTAACTCAACCCTCAATAATGGTTCACGTGGCTCTGGAGAGATGAGCCTACACATAGATTTTTCATATGCTTTTCGGAATCGATTAGTGTTTCATTTTTACAAAAAAATTACTGTGATTCTTCTTGATAGAATTCGTGGACATGACATCGTCTTTCAACTTTCAACGTAGGGGAGCTTTAGTCATACTCCGGTTTTTCTAAATACACCCCTTGTTAATAGTAACCTATGAAAACTTTAAACTTTTATAAATACACCCGAACTACATAAATATGAGACATTTTACAAATACACCCCTAAATTAGATCTGTCATTGCCAGTCATATTGTCTTCTATTGGGGTCATTCTCGAGTTGAAGTTTGTCGGAAAAGTGAAATTCCGGCTCGTAGTTATCCTAGAGTCGGTATTCGAGACCAAAATCATCCAAAAATGTCTTGTTTGGGATCAACCTCGGGTCATCAATTTTCGACAGCGACTTGATCAAAAAATGGGTGGAATGGAATCGTCTTGCCACGAGGAGTCCAAAGGTGGTGTCAGTTTCCTCAAACAGTGACCAGATTGTCCGGATAGGGTGACTTTTCTCGCTGTGGTCATAGACTTTCAAACGTGATTTTGACGATTACGGTGGACGAAACTCATCAGGGTTGGTCGGGTTTAGTTCGTGGTGGCTTGAGCTTCAATTTGGTGGTTGTGGTTATAGGATTGGTGCTCGGATGACGATGACACCATGGTTGGTTGTGGGTGTTCATGAAAAAGAAGAAAGAGATGGTGAGGGAGTGGAGTGTAAAGAGCATATGTATTAAAAAAAGACAAAGTCAACAAAGTCGGAATACACTTAGTAAAAACCGGAGTGTGACTAAAACTCCCCTTCGACATATTTGCTGTAGCAAGTCCAACACGTATGATGGGCTTGGCCCATAACAAATGCTATCATTGACTAGTCAACTTGAACATAGGACCATGCAACTCCTATTCTCCATCTAACTCTCTCTCGAGTCAATCAGACGCCCAACATTACCAAACTATAATTAAATAATTGGATGTTCTAGACTTTTTGACCTAGTCATAATATTAAAAGAAGAAGAAGAAGAAGAAATTTCAGTACACATACTTGATAAGAATGACAAATTGTCACGTGCCATTTAGGGTTCCAAGTTTGACCCGCAAAAAAGTCATATATGTGTAGCGTATAGATGTGTATATATATATACACAGAGAGGAACATCCCTGCATATATGCTTAAGTCTCAATATACTTGTATACACATATTACTCTGTTCCAAGAATCCAGGATTTCCTTCATTTTGTTCAAACAGAGAAGAAAGAAGAATATTACGGAAGTGATGATGATGATGAATATGGTGGAAGGAAGCTCATTAGGGGACATGTTAGTGAAGGTGGGCTTGTTTGTGTTTGTTCAAGCTTTGGTGTATCTGATTCTCTCTAAGTCCTCTAACGTTTTCTCCACAACCAAGAGGAATAGCGGCAATATGAAATCAACTAGCAGTTTCAGAACAGCTCGCTCTGTTAGTATTCGCCGGATTCTAGCCGCTCTCTCCGACATGCCGGCCGGCGAGCCTTCTCCTTCTTACAAGGATTTGAGATCCCCTGTCCAAGATAATAGTCCAAGGACGATGAATGCAAGTTCTTAGATAGGTTTGTTGATGGGTTTGTGCAAGAGTTCTATATTTTAGAGAAGGATTCAAGGTCCTAGATAGCTTTGTTAATGGGTTTTGATCAAGAGTGCTATATTTTTACAGAAGATAAAGGGTGTTTTTAGTAATTTTGTAATTATAAGATATTGTTTCGTTTTTTACTTTACAAAATCCGATTGATTTTTTTAAATTTTTTTTTTTTTTAAAATAGAGAGTGTTTTATCATTTATGTTTCATTTGCTCATTTTTGGCTCTTGTATTAATTCTGGACAAAAAATAAAGGGGTTTGCCATTTTCTTTTTTATTTTTATTTTTCATTGTGTAATTGCTTCAGTTATTTTGTAATTCATATGAAATTAATTCAGCAGTTTTATACTTTTATTCATTACATTAGAATAAGAAAATGTGTTCATTACCAGCAGAAAAAAAAAAGAAAACAAACAAAAACAACTGAGTAGTAAGAAGAAGAAGAAGAATGCATTATTATTGCTAAAGGGCCCAGGCTTCCATCTCTGCGACTGTTAGACTGTTAGGTACTTCGGTTAACAAAACTGGTCAGACTTTGTAGCCCAACAGAGAACTAATAATGGGCTTGTTTGCCTTGTTAATGTTTGGGCCCATTAATAAGGAACCGTTTCGGTTGTCATAGACGGGTTAGGCTTGTTTGCAAAATCAAAATGAGCTAAATTTGAGGTTTGAATTTTGAACGAGCCTGGTTAAATAAGTTTAGATTTTTTATATAAATTTCATAATGTTCAAACACATAGCACGAAATCTGCTGTAGCACATTGGTATTCTTCAGCTTGAAAGAACCAGGTTCAACTCCTGGCAGCAGAAATATATTTCTTTTTTTTTGTTTTATTTTTTAAAAATAAAAATATTCCTTAACTCCTCATTTGGGTGCAATTCCTCATTTTCTAATTGTAACATAAAGCCCCCATGTACTCAACCGAGTATAATTTATATGGCAAAACCCACCTCTTATAATCAATTAGATTTTTTTTTCTTATGCTCAAGTATCATTTAGTGAGAAGACTTAAGGAGAAACAAAGTTGTGCGAGTTTGATGTATCCATAAGAATCGATGAATCCAAAGAAGACAATATAATTGATTGTATGAGGTGTGTGATTTCTCACATTTTGATCTTAATACTTGTATTCTATAATATGGCTCGTTGTATATAATAAATTTTAAAATGTGTGAAATATTTTGCACACACGAAATCGGCATTAGGCCTTAGCACATTGGTCAATATTATCTAAATAAGTCACCGGAGAATGTCAGCAACTAATATCAAACAAGTAGGTCGGTTGATCTTATCTCTTTATCAAGAATTTACATATAAATAATACCAAAAACTATCTTCAAGTGATAAAAATTTATTTGACATTTGTCATGTCAAATATATACATAGGTATTTTATTCCAATTTGTAATTTGCTTATACTATTATTCATTCATCACCAACAAAAGCTCAGCAAACCCACTAGCTAAATTTTTGAATGTGACCCTAAAAATAAAACAAAATTAATTTATAAATTTAGAGTCAATCTATTAAGTAACCCAGCTTGCAAGCATTGGTTACATACAAATTTCGTCCACCCCCCCCAACATGTACATAAAAGAAAGAAAGCCAATTTCATTACTTGATCATTCAAGACTTGGAAAAGCTAGCTCTAAAAACTAAACTAGTTTAATTTAAAGAATGTGGTCCTTGATTATTACTACAAAATAAGGTTGCATCAAATATTCCTCTGAAATATTATTATAGTAGTAATGCGTGATTTTTTTTTATTAACCGATAACAACAATATTTGTTTTTGAATATTCGATATGGTCTAAACTCACACCATTGATGGTGAAAGTCTCTCTTATTAGAGCCTGAGAAATACATGTTGTATTCTTTTGTTCCTTCTTATATTTTTACACCTGTCAATATGTAATAGGCTACTCTTTAGGGCATCTCTTGTACACTCAATATAAATACCATCTCTCAACCTCAGCAGCCGTAACCTTTAATGCTGCTGAGAATTGTCCAGCAACCTTAGTTCCTATTTCTTTACTTGGTATCGGAGCTCATGGCTAGCAACAACGACGACGATCCGAAGATTCATTCAATCTTAGAAGATTCTGCGGGGAAAGATCAAGCCTCAACCTTGAGGAACACGAAGAGCAGAGAAATGTCTACTGACTCAGTGTCCACCGGCTCTCTCAGCCTTCCGAAATCGACTGGATTCTCTGGTAATCCTCTGGGCTCTTATTGCTCAGTAAAACTCAATCATGAGAACTATTTACTGTGGAAAAATTTCGTCCTACCAGTGATTCGTGGCAATCGTATGGAGGGTTTCATCACTGGAACCAAAAGGCGTCCACCGCAATTTATTTCCTCTGGTGGTAATGATTCACTAAAGGTTGAGAACCCTGATTGTGAGGAATGGGTTGCTCAAGACCAGACTCTGTTGGGATGGTTGTATAACTCTATGGACATAGACGTAGCTGCTGAGGTAATGGGGTGTGAGACCTCACAAGAACTTTGGGAATCAACTAGAGATGTCTTTGGAATCAGAACCAAGTCAAATATCACCTTTTACAAGCAGGAGTTCCAAAAACTACAGAAGGGTGGCATGAAGATGTCCGAGTATCTGAAGACTGCAAAACGACTGGCTGATAATCTTGCTCTGGCCGGAAAACCTGTTCCTTTGGAGGATTTGGTTGAACAAATTCTCACTGGACTGGACTCACTTGAGTACAATCCGGTAGTGTGTCAGATTCAAGAGAAAGAGACCATTACTTGGGTAGATTTACAAGCCAAACTGTTGAGCTATGAAAGAAGACTGGAACAAATCAATGCTGGACTTACTTCCCTAAGTTTGGGTCAGGTTTCTGCGAACTTTGCTGGAACAAGAGGACCATTTCATCAAAACAATCAAGGTGGCCAGGGAAGAAGCCAAGGTCCTTCTCAGGCTAATCAATTTCGAAATCACGGGTCGAGTCGCAACAACAGCCCGAGTCAATCTCGCTCTTCTGGTACTTCTGGTCATAGAGGAGGACGATATGGTAGAGGCAGGGGAGGAAGGAACAACAACTCTAGGCCTCTTTGCCAAGTTTGTGGTAGAATCGGTCACACTGCAGTCAAATGTTACTATCGGTATGATGATACCTATCAAGGAACACCTCCAGACCAGCAAAGAACTAACAACAACAATTCTCCTCCAGCTCCAACTGCCTATGTAGCCAACTCTGAAACTGTCAGCGATCCCGCGTGGTACGCTGATAGCGGGGCTAGTTCTCACGTCACTGACGATGTCACTCACATCGGACAAGCATCTGAATATCATGGTAATCACACTCTTACTGTTGGAAATGGTAACAAATTGCCCATTGCTCATATAGGAAACTCCACCCTGCATACACCTGCTAATAGTATCCTATATTTGAATGACATTCTGCATGTTCCAGAGATTAAGAAACGGTTGCTTAGTATCTCTCAACTTACTGCTTTCAATAATGTAATTGTTGAATTTAACTCTTCTGGTTGTATTGTTAAGGACAAAACAACAGGAACAACTCTACTTAGAGGGAAGCTTGAGGATGGATTGTACAAGCTTGCTATCTCAACCAACAAACCAGTGTTTTTAACTCCTTTTGGTTCAGACAATCCTAAGTTTTCAACTCAGAAGTCTCGTTTCAATTATGTCTATGTAGCTGATTATGTTAATTCTGCTAGTACTATGTTTTCCAATTCCCTAAGAGAAGTGTGGCATAGGAGATTAGGCCACCCCTCATCTAGAGTTCTTGATCAAATTCTGAGAAATTGTAATCAGAAAGTTTCTATTAATGAAAAACAACCCTTTTGTGATGCTTGTCAGTATGGAAAATCCCATCTTTTACCTTTTAAATCATCTTCTTCTCATGCATCTAATCCTCTTGATCTTGTGCATACTGATTTGTGGGGACCTTCACCTGTAGTCTCTACACATGGGTTCAGATACTATATTCACTTTCTTGATGATTTTAGCAGGTTAACCTGGCTTTTTCCACTACGAAATAAATATGATGCCTTTGGTGTCTTTACTCAATTCAAAACTCTTGTTGAAAATCAATTAGACAGGAAAATCAAGTGTCTTCAATCTGACATGGGGGGTGAGTATCAAAGCTTCAAGTCCTTTGTACAACAACAAGGTATTAGTTTCCGACATTCTTGCCCACACACATCTGCTCAAAATGGTCGAGCTGAGAGAAAACATAGGCACATAGTAGAAACTGGTCTTACTCTCTTGGCTCAGGCACATATGCCTCTCAAATATTGGGTTGAAGCCTTTCAAACGTCCGTATTTCTCATCAATCGACTCCCCACCAATGTCCTCGATGGTCGTACTCCTATTTCCACACTGTTCCATATATCACCAGATTATTTCTCTCTTAAGACCTTCGGGTGTGCTTGCTTTCCCTGCCTCCGACCTTATCAGACCCAGAAGTTTCAATTTCATACTACAAAGTGTGTTTTTCTAGGATATAGTGATGCCCACAAGGGATACAAATGTGTCAACTCAACTGGTAGAATTTTTATTTCTCGTCATGTGGTCTTTAATGAATATGAATTTCCTTTTCAGACTGGCTTTCTCAATACTTCACAACCTGAGTCTACCACTTCCCTTCACCCTCCTCACTGGTTCCCTACCTTGCCCTCGTCTTCCATCTCATCCGGTACCACAATTCTTCCTCAGGTTTCTTCTCCAGTGGAGTCTGTCCCTGCTACACCTTTGTCTCTACAATCACCTGAGAAATCTGGAACTGGGGTGATACCCCCTGTAGAGGTTGATAATGCAGCTGTTTCTAGTGCTGCTAATGATGTCATTGCTACTACGCAGCAAGCACCTATGCTGCAAAGTAGTGCCCCTATTGATTCATCCACTGCGAAGTCACCCAGTGCAGGTCCTGCTCCACCTCCTCAGTCCAGTGTCAACGCTGGTCATCCCATGGTGACAAGAGCCAAGGTCGGCATTCACAAACCTAAAACTTATCCCTCTGAATATCACATGTACTCAGCCTATAAGGATTCAGTCCCTACTGAGCCTCTTTCTTTGCAAGAGGCCTTGAGCTCTCCCTATTGGCGTGCTGCTATGCAAGATGAACTTACTGCTCTCACTGCAACCAAGACTTGGATTCTGGTTCCACCTTCTTCCACCTATAACATCGTGGGAAACAAGTGGGTTTTTAAAGTCAAATACAACTCTGATGGTAGTTTCCAAAGATGTAAGGCCCGACTCGTGGCAAAAGGGTTTACTCAAACACCCGGAGTGGATTTTTCAGAGACCTTTAGTCCTGTTGTCAAGGCCTCTACAGTTCGGGTTGTTCTTACTCTTGCTGTCTCCAAGAACTGGACAGTCAGGCAACTAGATATCAATAATGCCTTCTTGAATGGCACTTTACAGGAGACTGTGTATATGCAACAACCAGCTGGGTTTGTGAATTTGTCTCAGCCCCATTATGTCTGTAAGTTACAAAAAGCCTTGTATGGCTTAAAGCAAGCACCTAGAGCTTGGTTTGACAAACTGAAAAACACTCTCACCTGCTGGAAATTCCAGAATTCCAAGTGTGATTCCTCCCTTTTCTTCTACAAGGATAAAACTCAGATCCTTCTTGTGCTCATCTATGTTGATGATATCCTTGTGACTGGCAATAATACAGGGTCCTTACAGAGATTTGTTATTCGGTTGCATACTTTGTTTGCATTGAAGGATATGGGCAATTTACATCATTTTCTGGGTATAGAAGTGAGACGAGATCTTACAGGTATGTATCTCACCCAAACTCGATACATTGAGGAGTTGCTCAAAAGAACACAGATGGAAAATACCAAGTCCTGTCCCACACCAGCTATCATTGGGCGGCAACTGTCCACTACTGACGGGGAGCCTTTGACAGACCCCAGTTTTTATCGGAGAACCATTGGAGGTCTTCAATACTTAACAAATACACGACCAGACATCTCATTCATTGTTAATAAGCTCAGTCAGTTCTTACAAACACCTACTACTACTCACTGGCAAGGAGCTAAACGAGTCCTAAGGTACCTGAAGGGTACTAAGGACATGGGTTTGCACATTAAACCTTGTTCAAGATTACTTCTCCAGGGGTTTTCTGATGCGGATTGGGCTTGTTGTGTGGATAATCGGCGCTCAACAGCTGGGCATTGTGTGTATCTTGGGGACACCTTAGTTTCCTGGTCGTCAAAGAAACAGAATATTGTGGCTCGATCCAGTGCTGAGTCTGAATACAGAGCCCTTGCTCAAGTATCTTGTGAACTTTCATGGCTTGAGTCACTGTTAAAGGAACTTTCTCTCCACTGTTGCTCCATTCCTATTACCTGGTGTGACAACCTTAGTGCCAGTGCTCTTGCTGCCAATCCAGTTTTTCATGCTCGTACTAAGCATATTGAAGTCGACATTCATTTTGTCCGTGACAAGGTACTGGCCAAACAACTGGATGTGCGGTATGTTCCCTCTCGTGATCAAATCGCTGATTGCTTGACCAAGCCTCTCTCCCACTCACGTTTTCAATGGTTTCGAGACAAACTTGGAGTTGTCGAGCGACCCTTCCCACTCTCAAGTTTGCGGGGGAGTATTAGAGCCTGAGAAATACATGTTGTATTCTTTTGTTCCTTCTTATATTTTTACACCTGTCAATATGTAATAGGCTACTCTTTAGGGCATCTCTTGTACACTCAATATAAATACCATCTCTCAACCTCAGCAGCCGTAACCTTTAATGCTGCTGAGAATTGTCCAGCAACCTTAGTTCCTATTTCTTTACTTCTCTCACATCAAATATTACTTTAGCAGGAGCAGTTATTTTGTGATGTAAGAAATATTATGCAAAAGTAGGACTCGGTCATGAAAGAAAGCCACAAGAGTCTCGTGTGTGTGTCTGAATTACTACAAAACAACCAAGTACATGTACTAAAACACATCAGTATTTGATCAGTATGTTTGTTGAGCTTTGTACGGCTCCTCTGTCACATGCACGTGCACGCATCAAACTCTCATCATCTCACATCTTCTCCCAATCAAACACAATACAAAACATCTTCTCCCACTTTTCTTGTAATAAAAAAAAAAATTTGAGATACTTAACATTTTTCACAATGGATTGTTACTAACTTACAAGTAAAAGGTAATGAATTAACTCATATTTGCAGCAGCAACCAAAAATAAACTAAATTTAGTCCAACTTGTGGTGTTTATATGTATATGTAAACACAAGATGGCCTTGTGATGGCTTCAGGTCGTTGGCCCTGCTCTTTATTAATTAATTAATATTTGATGATCTTATTATATATATTTTCAAAAGACACCAACTTGTCTTATCGATTTAAAACTAAATTAAAAAAAAACAAAAAAAGCCAAAAGTCATTAGATTTGCAGAAGTCCCCTATATTTATATATATAGACAGAAGCAGCAACACAATATATATCCTGCTAAACTCCACCAACATTAATTTCTTCCTGGCTAACCATTTCACTGCAACACAACAATGGAAGGCAAAGAAGTCATGCTGAAGAGAAACACCAACAGTAACACGGCTGACCCAATTACCCCATATTCCTCACTCTCATTGCACAAGAATTCTCATGCAATTTCAAAGTTCAAGCAGCAGAAGCAAGTAGTAATACCGAAGATTCGGATAATTCATATATTTGCACCACAAGTGATAAAGACCGATGTCTCCAATTTCAGGGAACTCGTCCACAGGCTCACTGGCAAACCTGATCATCAACAAAAAGCCCATGCCAAACCCATCACCAAAAAGATGAAGAAGAGAAGAAACTCTACTGCTATTTCTGCTCCTAAAAGAGACACAGTGGTGAAGCCGTCGGCAGCAAACATGACGAGTACTCTACAACACCAAGACCATGAGATTCATTGGGGATGTGGCGACCAAGATTCATCAAGTACTAGTACAACTACTGCAGGTGGTTTTCTTGATGATTTTGACTTGTTTTGTTTGTCAGATCATTTTAATTATTGATGATCATGGTGATGATGATGAATAGTTAATTTGACTTTTCATGATCAACACTAGTAAATTTCTATGATCATAATTGGTTTGTAATGCTGTCAGGGGTGTGTATATATATATATCCTCAATTAGCTGACTTTTTATATATGTTTGGACGAACAATCTCTACATATGTAATGCTATATATTGTGGGTTTGATGCTCCATTTACACATGCAATATGGAAGTTATCTAGTAGTTAATTTTTCTGTTTCATTATGCTAATTAACTAGATTTTGATTCAATTGAATGTATTAATGTCATAACAAAATATTTTCCAACATATATGCATACATATATGTGTGTCTCAAACTCTCAAAAAACTGATATATACGAATTCATGAGTGTTTTGGGACTTAAGTTGGCTTTTGGGTCCTTCAAAAGACTGTCCTTAATTTATCAAAATTTATAAACCAAATTGAAAGACAAACAGATAGATACCACCCAGCTACCTACTGCAGAAGCTAGTTAGGGTAATTAATCAATATAAGTTAAGCTTAATCAAGCGAGTCAACTTCACTATGTTGGAACATATCCATACAAAAGTCCTACAGTGGAAAAATCTTGAGTGATTTTTGTAATACAAGTGAAGGATTTCAATTGTTACATATGTTATGGCTCAAGATTTTAGATCCACTAGATGCATGACCACGCTACGTGCGTTGTATATGAATACTAATGATTCCAACTGACCAATTGTGTCAGTAGGATCGTTTCTCAGGCCAAAGAGCCTTTAGGCCCAATTCTATCATATGTTGGCCACTATCTTCAAGCCCATTAAATTTTGGCTCGAAGCTTATTCCACTAAATGTGCAACATTCCATGAAGAATATGCATGTGGCCGGGTAAACTACAACAGCAGGCAAGACATTGAGTGCTAAAACTATAATCTCGTCTCAGTAGACAACCAAATGGGGCGAGCAGTAGCACTTTCTTCAATAACTTCGTAGTTGTACCTTGTCAATATTATTGTGATTCATTTTCTAGGGGTGGAAATTAAGTTTCTTTGAATATTTCATGGTTTTGCATCTATATTGGTATTTCATGGTTTTGAGCTCTTTTTTTTTTCCTGGTTGCTGATCAGTTATACTGTACTGAACAGAATGTGATAGATAAGTTTGAAAAAGCCCCCTTGTTAGAGAAGATTACAGGGCTTGGTTGACTCAGATGCTATGACAATGGTATGTTGTGGGTTGTGGCTGATGATGGGAGGCATTTAGGGGGTTGGTTGGAATCCTTTTTTTAGTGCAAATGTGCATACGTATCTATCCAGTAATCAAGTGGCGTATTTATGACGAGAAACAAATAACACCGAAATTGTTGGATCCGAGACTCTACCACTTCAACTAAAATTTTTTTGTAGGGTTATATAAATCATAGAAATTGAACCGATCGATTGGTCGGTTATATATTTTTATGTAAAAAACCGACCGTAATCGATCATTTACACTTCTATTTTTCTATAACTAGAAATCACTAACTTATAAATTAGTTTATTTTTTTATAACTTATAATTATCTTATTTTTCCGAGATATGACAAAAAAGTTTGACGAAGTGTTTTTTTTTTTTTTAAAATAGTGCGCACCACGAGTTAGACAAATTTGTCAAACTTCAAAGGTTCAGTGGATCTTTTAGACCAACGACTTTGTGGACAATTTTGCCCAGGCTTCCTTACACCTTCAGCACATGTTTCTAGTGGACAATTTTCTTTCGGCTATGAACTTGGGTTGAGAAAAATATTCCGAAATTTTATATCAATAAAAAATTAAAAAAGACTTGAAAAATTTACAAACAATATTTCATTCTTGAATTTTTAATTGATCGTACCAAATTAAGCATACTATCCTTTCCACCTAATTCGAATCCTTATAAAGTAATCATAGATTGGTAAAAAAAAAAAAAAAGTAGCTGTGGACCAACCATATATGTCAAAATTTCCATTTTGAATTTTCTTCCATTTTACATAATTTAGAATAATCACAACATACTTCAAACTTCAAAGGTACACAAGAAAGTAAAGATGCAAAAAATGATAGATAAAATCAAAATCGAACGGGTAATTGATCGATTAAATTTATGTGAAAAAATTGGAAAAAAACTGATAATAGATAATAATCGGTCGATTAAATTTATATAAAAAAAACCATGGAAACCTACTGTTTCACCCATAACAAAAAGTCATTAAGCGACAATAGGAGGGCAACCTGGAGAATATGATTTATATTTAAGGACAATTATGGAATTTAAAGTCATCACATGAAGGCAGTATATGCTTTCATCATCATCGAAAACTAACTGCGACTCTCTCTCGGTTCGCTGTGGTGCTCTATTTCTTGTTCGGTTCGTTCTTTTCTTCTTCATATTTTCGTAGAATTGATTATTGTTTTTGGCTTTATCGGTCGTCGTCGGCCTCCTGTTGTCAGTCTTGCCCGTCTTTGTATTTTTCTTTCTCCATCTTTCCGGGAGAACCAGGGGGCCGGGCTGTTGATCTTGATTGTCGAGTATTTTGATTGGTTCAACTCCAAGTCGCGAGATTAGCTCGCATTTTTCATTCGTGAGCAGTATATTCTTTGGATTCACTTCAAAATTCATTTCAGCCCTGGAATTCCTTTTGATCGGGTTGAATTTCAGATCTGATTTTAATTTCTGTTTTGTTTTACGTTTTGTGTGATTTATGTGCGTGTAGGTTTGGCAGTGAGTTATGGTGTTTTTTCGAAGCGTTTCTCTGCTTTCTAGGCTCCGCTCTCGAGCTGTAAGTTCACACTCTCTGTCCATATCTATTCCTCTATACGTGTGTATATAGAGATAATTGAATTTCCTGGCGGCAAAATGTTCAGTTGTAAATGTTTATGTTTGATGGAATTTCAATACAGGTCCAACAATCTAATATTGGAAATTCCGTCCGGTGGCTACAAATACAGAGCTCCTCTGATCTTGTAAACTCTCTCCCCCTTCAATCTGTATTTTTATATCATTGTGTGCATGAATAGTTTATACTACAAATGTCATATGTGTATATGGAATTTTATTTTAAATATGCACTCTGAAATCTATCTTAGTGACGCTTAAGAGATTCGATGAAGAAATTGCCATTGATGAGGACTTGTTTATGTTTGAACAGCAATAAATTTACTAGGCTAAATGAAGTTCTTAAGCCTGTTTGATCATAAACGAGTGGTGCTTAAATGGAGAGGACCTTTGCTCTCCTATGCTTATGAATTGGCTTGTTTGGTATTCATGAATAAGCTGATTTAGTTATTCATGAAAAATGCTAATCTACATTAATGAATGAGGTTTATTTTCATTCACGTACATTTGTTCATGCACCGAGCACACACTTATCTCTATACTTATTTCAGTATTCATTTTAAATTTTTTATATACTTCCCTATTATAAGAAATGTATAAATTTACTGCAGCTAGTTTATTTCATATCTAAATAATTTCTTACTCTGTTTTGAAGTTCTATTTTAATTTTTATGTTTTATTTCATATTAGGTATCCCATGGAAATTCAGTTAATTTTAATATATTTTTTTTTATTTTCTATTGCGAGAATGAGATAGTTTGTTCATTTATATCTCTTTTATCGGCTTGTTCATGCCCTCGAAAAGTAGTTTGAAATAACACACCTTACATATAAAAGGTAAAGGTAAACAAGTACTTAGGGACGTGTAGGATATACGTAGAACTTACCTCCACATAATATGTGGAGAGGGCGAGAGGCTGTTTCCAGGAATTAAAATTACTGTTTCTGACGTTTTGTTTACTGTGCTCCATATTCATTATTCAAATTACTTTTTCTCTTTGTAGGACCTTCACTCTCAGCTGAAGGAACTTATTCCAGAACAACAGGTTGATATTTATTGTTACATCTGGACTTTTCCACTTTAGAATTCACTCACAAAATCTCAATTTTATTTGATTTCAGGAGCGCCTGAAGAAAATAAAGTCAGAATATGGAAAAGTTCAATTGGGAAATATTACTGTTGATCAGGTAAATACATGTTTGGTTTATTCTCTAGTTTCTCTCTTAAACAGTGCCATAAGAGAATCATTAAATCTATTTTTCTTTTGTGGGGGTTAGAGTTAGTGTTGGGGGTTGTGGTTAAGGGTCTATAATGTACATGTCCAGCTTGCACATAATGCCCTTCTTATTGTGCTTGGAGTAGAGATCCCCCACCTCATTGGCAGTTAATGATGCATAAAAAATTTGCCGACCTTCCACATAAGCATGTTGAGCATGGTTGATAAATTCCTCCCATGACTTTTCCTAATCTCCTTGCTAAAACTTTGTCCAACCATTTATACAAGCTGCCCAAAAGTCTAATAGGCCTAAATTCAGTGATGTCATGAGCCCCCTCCTTCTTAGCTATCACAGTAATAAAGGTAGAATTTATAGCCCCCACAAGGTCTGAGATGCTGTGAAACTCAGCAAAGAATATCTGAACATCATGTCTGATTATATGCCAGCCTTTTTTTTTGTAAAAAGGCCATGGTAAACCATCAAGGCCCGGAGCTTTCTCTCCATACAATCATCCAGAGCTTCCATGGTTTTGTCTTCGTCAAAAGGCCCTTCAACCCACTAGGAATCATCCTCACTGATTGAGCAAAGAGGGAGATTGTCAAAAGAGGGTCTCCATTGAAAGTTCTCTGGAAAGAGGTTTCTGTAGAATGCAGTGATTCCAGATTTCATGTTATGCTCAACTGTCACAACTTTGCCATTGATTCTCATGGACCTTATTTTGCTATATAATTCCTGTTTATTAACCCTTTCTTACTGGGACCCATAGTAGAGCTTTTCTGAACTGTTTGTCCAATTATTTGTGTTTCATTGTGGCAGGTAATTGGCGGCATGAGAGGAATGATAGGTCTACTGTGGGAAACCTCATTACTTGACCCAGATGAGGTATATCTTTTGTGTACTACTGTACTCAGTTGTGAAATTTAGATAAATTTTCGAATGTAATAATAATCTTATGTAACTTGTTTACGTTGAAGGTGATAGATTTTGGATTTTTTGGGTTGTAAACGTGAATGGTGGTTTCTTTTCTTCAGGGAATTCGCTTCAGAGGTCTATCAATTCCTGAATGCCAGAAGGTGTTACCAGCAGCAAAACCTGATGGAGAACCTTTGCCCGAGGGCCTTCTTTGGCTTCTTTTGACTGGAAAGGTGCATGGTTTTTGTTTTTTGGGCAAAAATACGCTAAGATGTATCTTAGTCTTATGGTGTTCCTGGAAGTTTTGTGTTCTACCGGCATTTTATCCATCCTTTTTTTTCTGCTTGTGTTTATGACTCAGGTACCAAGCAAAGAGCAGGTTGATGCCTTATCCAAGGAACTACGTAGCCGTGCCACTGTTCCAGGTATATTGCTAACAATTCTGCCTTAAACTTTTGTAACTTGTTTGCGAGGGGGTAACTAATATTACAATTCTGGAGTTGCAGATTATGTTTATAAGGCAATTGATGCTCTTCCAACCACAGCTCATCCAATGACTCAGTTTGCAACTGGTGTTATGGCCCTACAGGTTGAGAAACAATCGGAACATAATTCCCTTTATTCTGTTCTCCGGTGGTGTTGTCCGATTTTTCTCTTCCAGCTTGCCTGGTCATGGATACTTGGATGGTTCTTGTTGCTTCCATAACTTAAGAGCATGCTGAAGAAAGATGAAAAATGTGATACTGAATGGGTTTTCAAATTCCTTAGAATTAGTGTGTTTTTGTGGACATGACTATTATTTTGATTTGTTTTCATGAATCATCTGTCTCTCTTGTTTCATTAGTGCTCTACTTAAACCCTATCAGAGTCATTTCAGATCAGATATCTTCTCTGTGTATGGTTCTCTTTCTTTACCTCTCTTGTATGAAACATAATCTGTTTTTTGCATATGAGTGAATTGATATATATGAAGTGATGGTAATTAAATGGCATGTTAAGTTAATGGCACTGTACTCAGCTTTGAAGGTTTCTGAAAGCAGATATAGATCTGAAAGTTTGTAATTTCTCTTTCAGGTTGAGAGTGAATTTCAAAAGGCATATGAGAAAGGGATTCCAAAAACAAAGTAATGTTCTTTAGGCAATTGGGTTGCTATACTCATCCTTGTAAGTATGATGGCTATGCAAGCACCATAATATATTAACATTTGCAGGTATTGGGAGCCAACATATGAAGACTCTCTTAGCTTGATTGCTCGTGTGCCTGTCGTGGCTTCATATGTTTACCGAAGGTCAGTATGCATAGCATCTGCCATTTATTGAACACATTGTTGCCTGATTGTACAGCTGCATCGATATCAAATTGAGGCATGTGATTTTAAATTTCAGTTCTTTTGCAAGTACTCAAACTAGGAGACATTTTCGCATGGAAAGCAATTTCTGTTGAATTCTTTGAAATTTTAATCCTACGGCATCATCGGCCAAGTGTGTTCTCATGAATTTTTCATTCTTCCCCATATTATTTGGTCCCATATAAAAGTCCTGACTCATATGGATCTACGTCAATGATTATGGACATTGTTTGGAACAGTTGGACTAACTCCTTTGACTATGCTTTTTAAGGATATACAAGGATGGAAAGATTATTCCTATGGATGACTCCTTGGATTATGGTGGGAATTTCGCACATATGTTGGGTTTTGATAGTCATCAGATGCAAGAGCTTATGAGGCTTTATGTCACCATTCATAGGTTGGTGTGTTTTGCATCTTCGTTCATTATCGTTGAAACACATATGCCGTACTGGAGAAGACTTATGTGATATCTTTTTGCAGTGACCATGAAGGAGGGAATGTTAGTGCTCATACTGGCCACCTAGTAAGTTCCCGAAGCACAATGCTATATGGTAGATCACATACTACTTCTTTTTTTCCTAACAAGGGTGTCAGAGGTTTTGCCTTGACTAAATTAGATAACATGACTGATTGAAAATAGGAAAAGAGCAGATAAGTATTATCTTTAGATCTGTAGATGACAGATAAATTCTGCTCCTATGTGATAAAACAACAAATTAATCTTTTGAACATTTTTTGGAACGAGTTACGAGTCCTTTGTTGTTTGTAGGGTCTTGATTTTAATCTTTGCCTCTCTGCCATCTTAAGAGTGTGTTTCTTTTGGTAAGAAGATGGCCACGCATGCAATAGGCATGCCCGGGAGAAAATGATTCCATTGTTCTTACTCCCATCTCTACTCTTGTAAGACGTGAAATATTTTTCACTTAAATCATGTTAGTTTGGTGTTGATGTATTATATATAGAAGCTACATATATGAGACAATATCCTATATACTTCTAGTTTCCAAAATATGCAGTATTTTGAATTTAAGATATATGTGCCTCACACATCCATCTATCTTGATAAATATATTTTTAAGTGGAGAAATATAATGAGAAAAAATCGTCAAAGATGATATGCACTTGTACAAGATGGTGCTCTTACAACTCACGTGCACAAGGCTCCCACAGTGGGTGGGGTTGGGGACAAGCAGGATGTATACAAACCTTACCCGAATGTTTTCAAGAATTGAACCTATGACCTCTAAGTTGCACCCCTGCAACTCTACCACTAGGTCACATGTTTGTCTGTACTCTTTTGCTTAAGTAGTAGTAGAAAATAATATATATGAAATGTGATTTGCAGATACTGTAGCTTTAGTGTCCAAATTAAAAGGAAAAGAGAATCCTTGTGGTGGAGTCCGTATAATTGCAGTACTGATTGGTGTAGGCAACCCCATTTAGTCGGGATTAAAGGCACATTGTAGTTTCTCTTGCCCCTTTTACTTTGAACTTATTGATACCCCAAGCCTCTCTTTCTAAAGGAAATCATAAGCTACTCGTGTTTCCCTTTAAAGTAGTATATTGATCATCCTAAGTTGTAATTATTTGTCCCATTGAATTCAGGTTGCTAGTGCTCTTTCGGATCCCTATCTTTCATTTGCAGCTGCATTGAATGGCTTAGCTGGGCCACTCCATGGTCTGGCTAATCAGGTATTACATTTTCTTCTTGATATTTAGAATGTAGCATGGAATAGAGATGTTGTTTAGAATCTGCTCCTTTTTTCTTCTTTTATTATTGTTATTATTATCATTATTATGGAAGCTACAACTTTTTGTTAGAAATCATCTATGGTGATAGACCTAGTAAACTTACCTGTTTGTGTGCATAAGAAGCTTTATTCACCTGTTATTTTTGCTGGATTTATTAGACTCTTCTAGATCTTATTCCCGGCCTGCGTGAAGGATCTTGCCACCTATTTTCATGAAGTATCACTAGCAGGAAGAATGGGGCAGTTATGGTTTCCTAAGGTTTATAAAATAGCTAGCCAAATACATTATAATTTGGGTCAACTCATCTTGGGCTAACTCAAAAAAACCATTTTAGTATTACTTTTTTTTTTTTGTGGGTTTTGATCCCTCTTAAATCTTTTTACATGTGTTGTGATAGGTTAGGCACATAAAAAAGGGGCTCATGGTGTATGGACTTGCATGAGGGGGTTAAAGCATAAATTATTGCCCTAATTAAAAAAGTCCGTTATGACACTGAGCATGTATTAATATATTATATGCATCTTCTTTTTGGTTAATTGGGGTTACCGATTGCAGAGTCTGTTACTGTTTACATCTTAGTTTTTGGGCATTCTGTATCTAGTTTTGGACCAGTGATACCAGTGCATTTGAATATCTGTAGATTCTGTACACAGCAGCATTGTTTTCTTTCTCTTCATCATCCCCTTCCCTTACATCTACACATGATTGTGATTGTTTAGTTCATTTTCTTTTTCTTTTTTAATTTTTTGACTGCAGGAAGTCTTGCTCTGGATTAAATCTGTGGTAGACGAATGTGGAGAGAACATTACCACGGAGCAGCTGAAAGACTATGTCTGGAAAACACTAAATAGTGGCAAGGTGATGTTAGTTCATTTTGAACTTAAAGTTTCGATTTTTGTGCCACTTGATGACTTATTTTAGAGCACTACCTATTTTTTTCACTCAATTCTAGAATAATATTGATGACTTGATTGTAGTCTTGCATTTAATTTTCTTACTCTGTGCTGTCTACATAATGTGTTAAACATGTCAATTATGCAGAAGTAATTCAACAATTTTTGTTTGGTGTCTTCTTTCCTCAAAACTAATTTGTGATGTGATTTGCATTTGTGGAAGTTGGTGAATCATTTTATACTTTATCGCATATATATCTGTTTTTGGTTGAGCCTATCCTGTGATCATTCAAATGAGAACCGGGCTGTCATTGCCTTTGATATCATCACTTCGATCACTTTCAGATTGAAAAAGTGCTGATGGTTTTGTGTTTTATTTCATGTCTCTTTTTTTCCCACCAATTGCAGGTTGTCCCTGGTTTTGGGCATGGAGTTTTGCGTAAAACTGATCCAAGATACACATGTCAGAGAGAGTTCGCATTAAAGCATTTACCTGATGATCCTCTGTTCCAGCTGGTTGTCACTTATTCTCTGCTTGCAGAAATTGGCTATACCTTTAAAATGGCAAATTTCATATTGAGCTTAATGAGCTAACTCATCTTTGGCCTTGATAGGTTTCAAAACTTTACGAAGTTGTGCCTCCTATCCTTACTGAGCTGGGAAAGGTAAATTGTTCTTTTTTTTTTGACATTTTTGGCGGAAACATTTTAAAAGTTATGTTGATGAGGTTCTACTTATGTAAGTTAAGCAATGCATAAAATATCTTGTACATAGCAGATGAATCGACCTTGAGAGATAACTCAGATAAGGGGGAATAAATGAAAACTAAGATGAAGTCAAAACATGAGTCCTAGTAGCACTATTGCCAATGATATCTGAAATGCAAATTATATTCATACAAGTCGTGGAACTGTGTTTCACCGTACAGACTTTCTCGTGAAGTGGTATCACCTTCTTCTCATATTACCTGATTTTTTATTTCTTTCCTCCCCTAATTGAGGCCCTGTTTTGCGCTTGCTACTCTGTTTGTGATCATTTTGTTTGTTCAGATGAATCATTGAGTGTCAGTTACATCTGATAAAAATAGTTTGAAGATCCGATTGGACCTCTGATTTGATCTCTTCTAATCTGACCTGGAATTTATTTCTGATCGTGGATACAATTTTTGTGATTCTTATAGGTGAAAAACCCCTGGCCCAATGTCGATGCACACAGTGGAGTGTTGCTCAACTACTTTGGTTTGACTGAGGCGAGGTATTGTATCCCCAATTTCTCTCAAAAGTGTATTTTTGTCTGTGTTCTCGCTAATGGTTTTTGACTTTAGCTATCTGTACTTCTTGAAAAGATATTAATGTTTTTTGAAATCGAATGTCAACAGATATTTCACAGTTCTCTTTGGTGTGTCGAGGAGTATTGGGATATGCTCTCAGGTATGCCTCTGCTCTCTCCATCAAACCTTAATCTTACTCTTGTCAAATGGAATCAGTCTGATGTGGTCTTGTTGGTTCAGTTGATATGGGACCGAGCTCTTGGATTACCACTTGAGAGGCCAAAAAGTGTTACAATGGAATGGCTTGAAAATCATTGCAAGAAAGCTGCTTCATCATGAGAGCTTAAATACTGTTTCATAATTACCCTCCCCAATAATACAATGCACGGGTTTTGCGATGGATGAAAAGCTTGTGGAGTTGCCACATCTATTGGTGGTGGTCATAAAATTTCTAGCCTTTCAACGTTCCTGATTCCGTAGATTCTTTCCTCGTTTTTGATTCAGAGTAAGAGTATTGTTATTCTGATCAAGTATTCAGCAATTTGGTTGACGGTGGCAAAGCTTTTGCGATGAACTTGTTGAGTCCTTTTATTAGAGCATACGAATAAAATAGTGTCTTAGATTACTGTTTTTTTTTCCTTGTCATGTTGGTCTCCAGTAAGAGCTCTTTGTTATTGGCCGTCCACTTTTTAACTCCTGGTTGATTCATTTATTGTTAGCTGTAAAAGTTTGCCTAAACTGCCATATGCCCATAGTCGCTAGAATACAAAAACATCTACTTTGATGAAAAGTATTGCCTTTGCCTCGGCACATAATTCCACCTAAAATATTCCTAAAACAATAATGAGGCAGTCATGGATGTATTATGTATGTACAATTGATTAATACATGATACGCGAAAGAAAATTGCTGTCTTGCTAACTTTGGACAGCAGGAGTCTCAAAAGTACTGTAAAGAGTAGCTAAAAAAAATCCATTGTTGCAAGATAAAAGGAATCTGCAAAAACTTGTTTATTCAGAAAGACGAGGCGAAACACAAGAATTCATTAAAACCATCTCCCCCAATGCCAAAAGAACAAAAAAAAAAGAGTAAGGGATTTGAAACATTAATTGGAACTTCTTTGTTTTGTTTCATGGCTATCGTCTTCAGTTGGGGCAGTGAAATTACGTCTCTCATCAGCAGTAGCAGTAATAACTGGCATCCATACATCTGCGGTGCCACTCAATAGTGACTGCACCTGTGGATCTGTAGCCATGGTGGATGATATCAGCTCGTTGACGTCATCCAACTTTGCGGATAATTTGTCCAACTCTCTGGCAATTTCCAGCTGCAAGGAAAAATAGAAATACTATGAAGCATGCAACAGAAATCATATTGACTTAAGATCCCCCAAAAGTACAAAACTCAGAAATTAAATCTTGAGGCCTTCCTATAGCCATGTTTTCCCTCTTTCACAAGAAATGTTGAATTTCTGAGATTTTCAGGGTGTTGAGATTTCAGAGAATCTTGATCCAATATTTTTCAGTCCTTGAAAAGACAAATGTTGGAGGGACCGAAGCCAGAAGGTTCAATATTCCAGATTCGCTTCACAGTGAGGCTAAGAGGGTTGATGGTTTTCCTGCAAACTACAGGCATGCCCTGGAAATTCACAAGGTAAAAGCAAACATAACTAGCTTCCGAAAGATCTCAATCTACCTCATCAAGATTCTGGGACGACTTTGAGGGAACTTTGGTAACCTCCAATCCTAGAGCTTCAATTTTGGAACGCAATTCAACTTCTTCTTGGTTGGTCAGCGATTCCACCTGTAGAATATAGAGTTATACAAACTTCATGGAACACCTAGAGAAGCATCCAAAACTGATATAGTTTACCAGAGATGTTTGATAGTGCAGAACATATTTTATTATTACAACTTACAAGAATTTTGGAAAAAATAGCTCCAAACATTTCAAAATTTTATTTAGTAGGCCTGTATTCGCTTTAGTGACAGGAGAGACAGAACAAATATATCTGATGTCACCATCATAAAGAAGTGAAAGAATTGGCCCCTCTACCTTAGTGGAACAAAACTGATTTTTGATAGCAGCTCCGATCTAAGAATATTATTATGCATGGAAGTAATACTACTACTCAGTTATCTCTGCCAGATGACTATAGCATTCTCCACATTGAGTCATTGATGACTCTGAAAAATTTGATGCCTGGAAACTGGTCAACCGAAAGCATTCTAAGTATTTATGGGTCAGCACATATCAGATATTCAGATGACCCTTTCACCTCCTGTCAATTAAGTGTCATCACTGGTCTTGCAAAGCCTCCTTATATCAAAGGTGTTTAACTCATGATAGATATTAAAGTAGAATACTGATAATGTGGAATACTGATATTGTGCTTTTTAAGAATCAACTCTATGCAAGCAGCTATTTAGCTATAGTATGATTTCAATTCAAAGTATAACAATGTTAAATGAGCAAAAAATAAGAGTTATTTCCTCCGCCCAATAACTAATGTCATGCTACATCCATCAACCACGGATGATAATAACTACTACTTGTGTGAACTGAGAACTTACTTGAGATCAAGTGTGCAAGCATATATTCCAAAGCCATCCCAGGCCAACAAGGAAGGGAACCAAATGGAATAAGTCAAAACTATTTGCAAATTACTGTGAATAAGCTTCTCTAATGGAGACTGATAAGTCCAGACCTTAATAGTATATTGCGAAACCCAACACTGGAAATTCATAGTTCAAGTCGAGACAGAACAGGCTAGTCAAGGTGGAGATAAAGCACATAAAATGGTAAAGGGGAAAAATTATCCTTAAAGGCTTAATTTTCAAGTATCATGTTTCAGAGGAAATTTTCAATTTTCCCAACGGATTGCATTTCAGAACACAAGATCATCGAACAAACTCCACACAAGAGAAAATCCAAAAATCCCTAGATTAATCAGCACAATCGGATGATGCAAAAGAAGGACCACAATGTAACAGACAAGCAGAAAACCTAGAACAACCAAAATAAGCTCGGTGCACATCATGTACAGTTCAAACATTCACGGGCCAAGACAAAGAAATCCAAAACAAACCTACATACCCAGATCGCAAAATCGATTAAATCAACAAATAAAGTCAATTTAGAACATACCCAGATACTTAATCATGCCAATTCGGAATAATCATAGGAGAAGTGAACAAGGAAAGAAAGTGAAGTTTATATAAAATTTGATGAAAGTAAGTGCACGTACCTGCTGGA
This sequence comes from Tripterygium wilfordii, assembly GCF_013401445.1. Classification (NCBI taxonomy): domain Eukaryota; kingdom Viridiplantae; phylum Streptophyta; class Magnoliopsida; order Celastrales; family Celastraceae; genus Tripterygium; species Tripterygium wilfordii. Next base: position 3,475,555 of record NC_052245.1, read on the forward strand.
GCAGATTGGAGAGGAGCTGGAAGAGCTGTGCATCTGCTTTTCCCTCTTCAGCTGACATTGGATTTGCTTTGTCCTCGTTTTGGGCTTTGTGATCGGTGTGTTGAGTTTATATATGTTGTAACTTCGTTGGTGCTTTTAATTTTAGTTCCCAGACAGTTCGTGGTCTGTTACAAAACAATGAATCAATACATCACACGGTAATATTTACTAGGAGGAAGTTAGGAAGGTCATAAGACATAGGTTAGCTATTAAGTTGTATTTATTGGCCAAGAAGTAACTTGGTTGATAATGGATTAAATATATATGTGTTCGATGTTAAATTGTATTTATTGATGAGGCATCTCTTGTATGTGATGATAAGAATCTCATGCTGTCATAAGCACCCAAGACCAACCCTTGAAATCTTGTGGAGTGAAGTGTGAAGGCAAGAACTACCTCACTTGCATTTCATTGTTCGAGCTAATGTTTACCACCATGAAGCATCCCTAGGGGTGAAAGAAACTAAACCAAACCGTTTTACGGACCGAAGTTGAACGCATCACTAGGGGTGAAAGAAACTAAATCAAACCGTTTTACGGACCGAAGTTGAACGGAAATTTGTCAAATGGTTTTATTTTCAGTGTACGAGTTAGATTCGGGTTATAAAATTTGAAAAGTTGGGTTTCGGTTCGGTTTGAATTTGTATATTTCGGTGAAGTATATACACTACGTAATACATAATCATATATATATGTGTGTGTGTGTAACATCTAAGTGATTATGGGCCACTGCGTCATAAGTCTAATACTCTAATCTAATTGTAAGTGTGGCCTTATGGGCCTTATGGCCAAGTACCCAACAATCATTTGCGGCCCACATTATTTGCATTTGGATTTTTCTTCATTTCTTCTCTTGCTAGTGGATTTTTCTTGTATTTTTGTCCTCTGCTTTTAAGAGTTAGCAGTTCCCGGTTTATCAAAGAATAGTCAAGCTGGTATAATTCGGTTTAAATCGAAAAAACTGAACTGAAATTGAATATTTTGGTCCAGTTTAAAATGATTTGTGTTACAAATGCGGTTTGGTTTGGGAAATACAAACAAAAAAAATTTGATTTTACTGGTTTTAAATTCAAACCGAATCGAAAACAGATATTTACACCTCTAATCACAACATCTTCAATGCAAATATGTAGTTATTAGTAATTTATCCTTTTTAATTTTCATGATCTTTGACAATAATATACATTTCTCTCTTAGTGTATAGATCATTATGATGTATTCTTTTGGCAAAAAAAAATAATCTATATTTGTTTATCTACGCCTTAAATCAAATACATTGTATTTATTATTTTTTAATAATTTATTTAAAAATATTTATGGTTCAAATATTTCAGCCCCCAACTACCCCAAAACTCTACAAATTTGGACATCCTTCCTTGCAGGGAAAAAAAGGTAATTATATAAATAATTGTGATAAAGATGGCCAATGAAATGAAGACTCAAGATGAGTCACGTGGCACACATATTGAGGTGAGTTGCATGGAAAATGTATGGCAATGCAAACAGGAGATACAAAATCCCCATACAGAAAAAGACAAAAGAGCTTGACTTCCACTACTCTACCCGTAGTTTGCTAGGTCTTCTCAGCAGCACATGGTATACGAACACCTGTAGGGGCAGAATCGTCTAATCAACTTTTGTAAAATTTGGGAAGTTTCCGCATTATTATTATAATAATAATAAAATAAAATATATGATTAATAATTGTTTAAATGTCGTTTTCTGTCTTTAAAGTCAGTAATTTAAAGAGAGACGCTAGCAACAACCAGAGGCGGACAAGTGAGGTGGCAGTTTCTCATTAGTTGTTCCTAAAGCCGCAAAGAGAGAATTAGGAATAGTTACCGTTTGTTTTTCTTCTCTCCTCTTCTTCCCCTGTTTTCAGGCAGAAAAAATCTCTTTTCTTTCTCTGCAAGTTTTTCCGTAATTTCAACACTTCAGAAAGTGACCAGAATGACTTTTTGTTGTCTGCATGTTACTTGATCATGACAAAAGATAAAACCCCTGTTTGGGTATTTCTTCCTGAAGAAGTTTTGGGTTTCTATCTTCTTCTTCTTTTTTTCTTAATATGCCAGCAAATCGATTAGAGATGGTTCTCTGTTTTCTATTGTTTGGGTGTTGAGAGACACTGCATAAGTACTAGGGTTTGATCAGAATAAACAATAATTTCTGCGAAAGAAGGAAAAAGGGACAGCACTCAGCTCAAGTGGGTTGTTTTTCTTTCTTTCTATTTTCAGTTTTCTTGGGAATCGGACAGAGGTTTAGGGTTTGGGTTCACCCAGACGAGGTTCTGGGGATTAAGGTATGTTGGAAAGAATATATTTACTTTCTCTCTGCTCAGTTAATGAGAGGACGAATGAAAAAAAGGAAATAGAAGGACAAACTGTTTGCATAATTGTTTAGTTTCTTGGGGAGAAGTAGTCTTCTCTAATAGTTGAAATTGGCTTGGAGATGGAAATAATCGGGTTCATAGATGTTGAGTTTTGTTTCTTAGATTGATGAACGATTTATTTCCTGTAGTTTCCAAATAAGGAAGCATAGTGGATTCAGTCTAATTTATCTCTGTTGTTTGATAATTTGTAGTTTGAGTGGAACCCTTGGTAAGATTAAAAGATGTCGCTCAGAAGAGGGGGTTCTGAACAGCTGCCTCGGCTAACGCGTACTCAGACTGCTGGGAATCCGGGAGAGACGTTGGACAGCGAGGTGGTTCCTTCCTCACTGGTTGATATTGCTCCTATTCTTCGTGTTGCCAACCAAGTTGAGGCTAGCAATCCAAGAGTTGCTTATCTTTGTAAGTCACAATTTATGTCATGAAACTTACATTTCTGGTGTACATGGATTATATTTGTATGTAGCAAGAAATATTGTGCACCTTCTTTAATTCCCCTGCTGGAGCTCAAAATCTAATCTGGTAGAGTTGGTGAACATGATTGTAGATGAATGACTTATTATTTTCATCCCATTTCAAGTGGGAAAGAGGAAAAATAGTTTTGGTCCCATGGGAATAAACAACCATTCTAAGGCCATCAGTGCCTTGAGCCAAAAAGAAGAACCATATCTTAGTTAGTCTTGACTCTCGAACACCATCAGACGTGCTTTTTTGCATTCTCTTCTTAGATTGTTTATAAACACTCGTTTTGCTATGTTAAAAAGGCTTCCAAGTAAGAAAAAAGGAGGACTCAGGATGCCATTTCCAATTATCAAGGGATATGAAGATATCATGTCCATTTCCCAACAGAAAGATAAAGAAAATGTCTGGATAGAGGCCTGAGCTTTTTGAATGACAAGTAAATCAGTAGGAATAATTAGGGAAGCAGGTTTGGTGAATATTTAAAACGGGCATAAGGTATAAGATTTAGAGTATATTAATTGGGAAATAGATGTTTGTTTGTTCCAGATATTTATTGCCTGATTCTATTTTCATTCACATCTTAGTGATTGGAATTGATCACAGTTGATGGGCATTATGGTTTTGTGCACCTTGTCTTTCTTAATTGTGAATCTTTACTTTTGGATTTGCTTCCTTATATATAACAAATATTGTCTATGCCTTTATTGTGGTAACAGTCTTTTTACTAAATTTGATGGTCTTTTGTGAACTATAATTTCATATCTGTAACAAATACATACCAATATGGATTCTGGATATAGGTCGTTTCTATGCCTTTGAGAAAGCTCACCGACTAGATCCCACATCTAGTGGACGTGGTGTTCGTCAATTCAAAACTGCACTTCTACAGCGACTAGAAAAAGTAAACTTCATTTCCCTTGCTCATAAGATATAGCTGTTATTTAATACTATCCAAATTTTCTTTTAATAGATAGAGTATGTGCTATTTCTTTAAGCGCTCGTACTTTATGGAGGGAAATTCCTCGAGAGTAGTTTTTGAAGGAAATTCGTATCATTTTCTCCTTGGAGAAGAATGAGTACAAAAGAAAGGAGATCGGGTTTATCACAATAATTCTGGAAAAAATAGAAGCCCTTTGGCCGTTGGTGCATTTTCAGTAATTGAAGAGGGGACTATCTTGCTTAATAAGATAGCGCAAATGTTAAACTTGAGAAACAAACTTGGTTATATCTTACCTGTTCTTTTCTTTTCTTTTTTTAATTTTTATAGCAGTATTGGAGATTCTCTTGATATTCTTGTGGGTTTCCTATTTTGCTTATCTTTCAACCTTTATGAAGAATGCAGCGATCGTTAGATGAACACAAAATCATTTCAAGAAATCGTTTTGATTACAGAGGAAATAATTGTGCCGATGAAGTCTGTTCGTCTGTTGTAGATTCGTTTATGATAGTCAACAAATAGGGGAGCAGTGTCTGCCATTATCTATATTATTGCAGTATTTTGTATTCTTTTTATAAATATTCCAGACAACTCCATGGATAATAGTCATTTCACCTTTCTTTCTTCCTACTTCTCCTCCAACAGCATGCACTCCAACTCCTTATGAGAGCTTTAACAATTCCGACTAATGAAAATGAAACTCCAGACAGAGAAAAGATACATTTTCAAAGTCTCATGGTCTGTGGATTAAATATTTACATTCTCCCCTTCGTTCTTGCACCTGTAGCACCAGTTGGCATCAACAACTCTCCCTTTTTAATCATATTTCAAAAATATGGTTCCCATGCAGCAGCACAAGTAATAAAAGCAACTTTTAAAGGGCAGCTTATCTCCATACAGCTTCCCAGGGCAAGTTATTTTTCAGATTAATTGGATCATACCTTTTAACAAAATTCTCCGGTCTCCAAAGCTGCTCAGATAATAGAATCTGTATTTTATAATTCTTGGGTTTACAACTGCTGTAGGAACCTTTCAAATGTTTGTGTGTCTCGATCCTGAAGATCCACTATGAAAGTGAGATTTCAAAATGTAGCACCACTGTTACTAACAAAAAACATAAAAGAGTAGGAAAGGTCCATATTGGGTCCTTGTCAATATGACAGAGATCTAGCAGAAATCTGACAATGCTTCCAAATACTTGGTTGTTGGGCCCTCCTTTCTCTTGGGCACAAGCTGTAAGATAAAGTAGTTCTCAAGTGTAATGGAGATGGTACATGTTTATGGATGCTGTAATGTTTTATTGTTGTGTCGTAATAGTTGATTTACATTTTAGTTACCTCTTTATAGAGCTATGATTTTGAGTTAAATAAGGAAGAAGTTCTTTCTTCAGGATTATAATACAGAAGATCTAATAAATAAGAAAATTTCATTATTTGGTGTATATTTACTGCATCTAAAGCAAAGGACACAAATTTTGTAGAAATTCCTGTTCTATTTATTTTTACAGTCAAAGCAGGTTGCATCTGACCAGATAATGCAGCAATAGTGTCTCAATTGTGTGCTCTTTAATTTAATGACCTGCTGAGCCAAATACATTATATAGTTTCCTTGAACTTGGAAAACGTTCAGGAATATTATAAAACGTCAATTGGTTATCTTGTTTTTCCTTCCCCACTCAATGCTTCATTAAGTTAAGTATGCATTCAAATATCTCATTCTTTTGAAGGAAAATGAAACAACATTGAGCGGAAGGACAATGAGTGATGCTCGTGAAATGCAAAAGTTTTATCAAGATTACTACAAAAAATATATTCAAGCGCTGCAAACCGATAAAGCTGACCGGTCAGTCTCGTTGCATACTTTCTGTGTACTCGTATTTTTCGCAGGAATGAATAACTTTATTATTCTACAAGTTTCTAATGTCAAGTTCACATTCCTAGCTCAGTGCTCGTCTTACAAAAGCATATCAAACAGCTGCTGTCCTATTTGAGGTTCTAAAGGCTGTCAACCAGACAGAGGCTGTAGAAGTTGCCGATGAGGTGAAGTAGACAATTTTTGATTCATAACTTGCAAAAATATATATCTTGATAAATTGTTGAGATAAATTGTTGATCTAGTCCTTATGCATGCAAAAAAAATGTACTCCTTCAAAACCTTGTCAACCTAGCTGTCTCAATTACTTATTTGTTTCTCTCTTTCTTCTTTGTGTAGATTTTGGAAGCTCACACCAAAGTTGCAGAAAAGACACAGATATATGTACCTTATAACATTCTTCCGCTGGATCCTGACAGTCAAGATCAGGCTATTATGAGATATCCAGAGGTCTGTTCCTCTTTCGGCATGACCGAAATCTAAAAAATTTTCCTATATATTTAAGCATTTTGGAATACTATCAAAAATATTTAGTCCTTTGTTTGATCTTTTAGATACAAGCTGCTGTTCTTGCTCTTCGTAATACTAGGGGTTTACCTTGGCCAAAAGGCTACAAGAAGAAAGTAAATGAAGATATCCTAGACTGGCTCCAGGCTATGTTTGGTTTTCAGGTCAAGGACTGATTCCTGGATTGTCCATTCTGATAATCTTGTGAGTTATCAGCATGTAACACTTCTCATATCCAACTGCAGAAGGATAATGTGGCTAATCAAAGAGAGCACTTGATTCTGCTGCTTGCTAATGTGCACATACGTCAGTTTCCAAAGCCTGATCAGCAACAACCTAAGGTCTCTCTCTTCTCAGATTGCTTGATCTTGAAATTTACTTTGATTGATATAACTTTTGATATCCTGTTAACATTTCTCCACACTTTTCATGTTCAGTTGGATGATCGTGCTTTAACAGATGTGATGAAGAAGCTTTTTAGAAACTACAAAAAGTGGTGCAAGTACTTGGGCCGGAAAAGTAGCTTGTGGTGAGATGTCTGACATGAAGATTTTGAAATTTATCATATCATCATATTTCATCAATGCTGTTAGGAGGTTTAGATTCTTAGAATGAGAAACATGGCTGCGTTACTGCTTTTTTTAGTTTTTCTTTGGCTTTGGTTAATTCTCAAAGGAGCATCTTACTTTCTTTATTCATGTTTCTTGCATCTAATATCGATTGTTGTCATTGTCAATTATTTTTGGTTGTGAAACTGGTAGGTTGCCAACCATTCAACAAGAGGTGCAGCAGAGGAAATTACTGTACATGGGTCTATATCTTCTTATATGGGGTGAAGCAGCAAACTTGAGATTCATGCCAGAATGCCTCTGCTATATTTATCACCATGTATGCAGAAAAACACTTGTTTTTCTTTCTTATGAATCCTTTAGCTTATTGTCCTCTTCATATTTTTGGAAAGTTATGGTTCGTGATCTTACAATTTTTACAATCTTATTATCAGGACATGCACATTCACAAAGGCACATTTCATAGTCCATAATCATAATAAAAAAGTTGAATGTTCACAAATAAAGTAAATAGATTATCATGAAGATAAATTTCATTGTACTTTATTTTCATTTGCTCAGAAGTTAAAACCCGTTATGTTAACCATTTTTAAGGGAACAAAAAATCGTTGTGGTGTATTTCCTGTAGGAGGTAGCATTGAAATGGTCTTTATGTTTTCTAAATTGCTAATTGCCATTTGAATGTTGAAGTACATAAAGAAACTTCATTCCTTTATTGACTGTTGGTTACAATATTTAGTGGCAACGACAACAGCCAAAACAGCAAACATAAAATACAAATACTTAGATGCTATATGAATTCTTTACAAAAAGCTACTTGGGCCTACTGTGCAGATTGCTTATTAATCTTATCAAGATTAAGCTCTCCAATCCTTCTGCGTACATGTCCTTTCTAGTGCATCCATGTCATTCTAGTATTCTTCCCTTCTCCTCTTAATCAACTCCCGGCCTTGATTTTTTCATCCTTTGGCAAATAGTCAAATACTAAAAGGGAATAAACATAGCACGCCCTTAACCAAAAAAATTATCATCACCATCAAAGCCCTTCTATCCAAAAAAGTGTTGGGGTTGGATATGATAAGAAATATAAATAAAACTAAGTGATCTTTGAAAATTGTGTGAAATAAGCACATCAATTGACATATATCTTAGCATATGGCAATATGTTGAATGGCTGGATGAGCTTCCTTTTACATGGTTTTGTGCATGTTTTTTTCTATATCTTAGTAGTTCCGAGAACGAACATGTGGCAAGAGACTGAAATCTAATCGCAGGCAGTTACTTTATGTGGATCAAAGTTTTCTTCATCTCAAACCTGCTTAGGTAGAATTAGAGATCAATGTGTTCTACTGAGGTTTGACGTCAAAAGCATTGTGAAATTTATTTCAAAATGATCTACTTGAAAAACAACTTGGCTTAGATATCCATATTTCATGAACTAATTAGAGTTAAAAGAGAGAAGCATATCATAGTTCTTTGAAGTTCCAACACATATTAGTTGATACTTGTCAGTGTTATGGTTCTTCAATTTGAGAATGAGTGCTTCTTAGGAGTTGAGGAAAGCTGCTGGCTAAAAGTTTCTTTATGTCTGTAGATGGCTTTTGAACTGTATGGAATGCTTGCTGGGAGTGTCAGTCCAATGACAGGTGAGCATGTAAAGCCAGCCTATGGTGGTGAAGATGAGGCTTTCTTAAGGAAAGTAGTGAAGCCAATATATGACACAATAGCAAAGGTACAGCTTCTGCTTGTTTTCTTGGCTGTAAATTTTTTATTCATTTTATTTTCATTTACTGTAGTTTCATTTGACTGTTTATGGCTCACAGGAAGCTAAAAGGAGCAGGGAAGGAAGGGCCAAACATTCCCAATGGAGAAATTATGACGATTTAAATGAATACTTTTGGTATTACACTTTTGAGCTATCTACCTCAGTATGCAGTTTCCAATTGTATGACTGTGACTTAGATATTCTTGCGTTGGCTTGATACTGTAGGTCAGTTGATTGTTTTCGACTGGGTTGGCCTATGCGTGCTGATGCTGATTTTTTTTGCCTGCTGCCAGAGGAGCTTTTGTCAGACAATGTTGAGGTAGATTATAATTGTTCTGCTCTTTCCTGATTTGGTGAGAAACACCATTTTCTCTCAGTGTTCCCTGGCCATCTTGATCTGGTTATATCAAGAGAAACATCCATAAAGGACGGAGGAGTTTAGTCTGACATATAATATTGTATTGGCATGGGTGTATTGGATCCCAATTTTTTTGCTCATAGGTTGTTTCATGCTGTACTGTGTTACCATTTCATACATCCTTGTCACTGTGTAAGCAAGAAATCAAAATCGGTTTCACCTGAGTATTATCTGTCAGGAGTAATTTTCTTATCATTTATAGAAATGGATCCATTGTTAACCTGATTGTATTTTGAATAAGATTATTTGTGTTGGATATTCATGATGCTTAGGAAAAGAAACCGGTTATTGGGGATCGATGGATTGGAAAAATTAATTTTGTCGAAATTCGCTCTTTTTGGCATATCTTCCGAAGTTTTGATAGGATGTGGAGCTTTTATATTTTGTGTTTACAGGTAAACCTCTTTCTTTTTTCTTTTTATTGGGGTTCAGTTAATATTGTGTGTTTTGACTTTATTGGTTATGCTTTAACATGCTGTCCAATAAAGGCAATGATCATTATTGCTTCGAATGGATCGGGGAAATTAAGTTCCATATTTGAGGGTGACGTTTTCAAGCAAGTTTTGAGCATATTCATAACTGCAGCAATATTGAAGTTTGCACAAGGTAGAAATAGCCCTTCCATCATACTGGCTCTTTCATTGTTCCATTACCTATGCAATGTCTTATGTCTATAGTCTAGTTATTGCTCCTGCTCATTTTTTCCCACGCTTGCTTATCAGTTTTGATTTATAACTTTTCCAGTTCTTACATTTTTGTGCTGGCATATTATGTTAAATTTTGGATCTTTTGATAAAGTAAATTTTTTTTATGATGTACCGGCATAGTTTGTTTTAATTGGAGTTGTATATTAAAAGAATATCAAATCAGGATTGTGTGGCTGATCCAATCTATAACTTGAGAGTGACATATTCTAGAAGTAGAATAAGAGTTGCATGTAGTTCGTAACTGCATTCCCCGACATTTTAAGGAAATTTAATACACTAATATCCATGTTATTGAGCAACTCCGTAGCAAAGTACTTAGTTTTTGAGCTTGCTTCTCCAAGGCTGCATTTAAGGAGTAAAATATCTTATAATAGCCTTCGTAATCATACCCTGCCTGCACTTTCGGAGTTCTGCGCACTGGATTGTATTCCTCTCTGTAAACGAATGCATCCGTGGAATTATTTTCTGCTACATTTTATCAGGCCGCCTTCTTATGCATTTTTATTCTTCGGAATTGTATTAGAAAACTTTATTTTTGAATTGGACCGTGCAACGTCTTCTTGAGTTACGATGACAATCATCTCCTTATATATATCACTTAGTTACTTGACTTTTCTTTCCCTGTTTTTCAGCTGTCCTTGATATAATTTTGAGCTGGAAATCCTTGCGTAGCATGTCAAATCATGTCAAGCTAAGATATATTTTGAAGGTTGTTTCTGCTGCAGCATGGGTTGTAATTCTGCCAGTAACTTACGCGTATAGTTGGAAGAATCCTACTGGATTTGCACAGGCCATTAAGAGTTGGTTTGGCAATAGTCCAAGTTCACCTTCGTTGTTCATTGGGGCCGTTCTTATCTACTTGTCTCCAAACATTCTATCTGCAACTTTGTTTTTGTTCCCATTCATACGCCGCTTTCTTGAGAGGTCAAATAATAGGATTGTGATGCTCGTAATGTGGTGGTCTCAGGTATGTGGAGCGTGTATGAGAGCTTTTTGGCGAAAACTTCCAAAACAATTATTCCATTCTAAGTAGTTTAGTTTACTGTATATCCAATTTGTATGACCACTGTTGCAATTTTACTCAAAAAGACATAAATTGCAGCCTCGCCTTTATGTTGGACGAGGGATGCATGAGAGCTCCATGTCACTACTCAAGTAAGAGTTCGAATTTCGCTTATTGGGCGGCTTTGATAAGATGCTGATCATACTAAATTGATAATGATAGTTACTTTTGATTTCACAGGTACACTTTTTTTTGGGTTCTCCTGATGGCCTCAAAATTAGCATTCAGCTATTATGTAGAGGTTTGTCTTTTATTAATCCAAATTTAATATGCAAACTATTTCTCTGTCAAGTAGCAAGTCCACAAATTATGTACTTTTTGTTGCAAGCATTCATTTTTATGGAGTGAACTGGTCTCCAATAATACTAATATGACAAATGATGAACAAGCTGTAGTTTTATGCACAATTCTAATTGGGGGTTGGATTCTTAGTCATAAATGTTTAAGTGTCACTGAATTAAGTGATGATATTACTGAAACTGGTACCTAAAGCCAATATATTTTGTGTTTATGTTTATACAATGTTACTTGATGGAGAATTTAAAGCATGATGAGTGATTGGTGTAAATGTGAATTAAATGGTACGAGATGATGCAGTCAAAAAAATGGTATGCGATGATGAAGTTAAAATATGTATAAATGATGTGAAATGGCCCAACCCAACTAGTTAACTTATTGTGTTGATTGAAAAATTAACTAATCTTAACATGATATTGGAGCAGGAGGTCTTGGGTAAACCTTAGCTTCCGCAATTTAACCCCCTATTTGTTATTGACACAAATGTGGACCTTTATGTGTGTTTGTTGATGTCCCAAGTGAGGGTTTTGTGTGAGAGTAGCCTTAGTGTTGGGCCTTGGTGGTTGTGCATGTGTTGGGCCATTGGATTGTCTTGCACGTGAGGGGAGCGTTGGAGTATGAGTAAATGATGTGAAATGTCGTAACCCAACAAGTTAACTTATTGGTTGAATGCGAAAGTAATTAATCTTAACATGTTATCAGTGCAAGAGATCTTGGGTACAAACCTTAGCTTCCGCAATTTAAACTCCCTTTCGTTGTTGCCTTAAGTGTGGACCTTTGTGGGTGTGAGAGTAGCCCTAGTGTTGGGCCTCGTTTGTTGTGCATGTGTTGGGCTATCAGATTTCCCAGCCCACACTGTGAGGTCGAGTGTTGGAATATCTATAGATGATGTGAAATGCTCCAACCCAAAGAGTGAATTTATTGGGTTGTGGCAAAGTAACTAATCGTAACAATAAAAATGTTATTTACCTTGATGCACTGTTTGCACTGAAGGTGAAGTTTATGTAGCTTTTATAGAACTTTCTGATGGTAACAATACACTTATGTTTTTAGCAACAATCTTGATGTTTAGAATTGATTGGAATGAACAAGGTTGTGCTTTTGAGTGGGCTGAGGTTCTAAGAATGGTACTGGCTATTAGAATCACTATTAGTGCCAGATGACCCCAGTACTGATTCCTGTGCTTTGAATACTTGCAATATCAGCTTTAAAATGGGAAAAAAAAATAAAAATAATTGTAACATTACCTGATATTGAGAATTGGAATGACGTTGATTACTGAACATTCTTTCATACAATTATGGACTGCAGTGAAGATTCTAAAGCCTTTTGGGGTTGAGGCTCTGAACATTAGAATTTAGAAATATTCATCTATCCAAAAGATTAAAGATCCCTTTGAATCTTTACTTTTTTATATTGCAGATTAAGCCACTTGTGGGTCCAACAAAGGTTGTCATGAAAGTTCACATAAATTCTTATCAATGGCATGAGTTCTTCCCCCAAGGTAATGCTATGTATCTACCGATTTTTCTCCCCTTTGAAAATTGGTTGAAATGAGTGACATCATTGTTTGTTTGGTGCAGCTAAGAACAACATTGGAGTTGTGATTGTACTCTGGGCCCCTGTTATTCTGGTATGTTTTTGTTGATTCATTTATCATAATTTCTGTCCATTGAAGTTTTTCATGTGTGTTTATTTGCATTTGACCTAAGAGAATCTCTTCAGGTTTATTTTATGGATACTCAAATTTGGTATGCTATCTACTCAACCATATTTGGAGGTATATATGGTGCTTTCCGTCGTCTTGGAGAGGTGGGTAAAGCTTCATCGGCTTCATTTTATCTATAGGGGGGCTGATTATTTTGATAGCTTACCCACTCATCTTTGAGTAATATTAATGTCATCAAAACTGTGGCAGTATACTTTTGTTTAGTAAAAGAAAGTGGGAACTTAATAGTATTGTGGGTAACATGTTCTAAACATTAGCGGATAGAATATACTTCTTTTATAAAATAACTATCTCAAAGTTGAATTTGAGGAAATGTTGGATATATTGTCTTTGACTTGTTCCATATTCAGGTATCACTGTCCATATTGCTGATATAAACTATAATTTATCTAAAGTTTACCTTGTTTCCTTTTCCACTATTGTAGCGTACCATATTAAGCTGATTTGTATCATTGATGTGACTATTCCCTGGGGCCATAACATTGATTGTGGTCAATAAGCTTTCAACATTTTGAACGTTTTGAGTTGCCCTGATTACGTTTGTCAAATTTGCTGCCTGGGACAAAACACCGGTGTATGCGGATTGTGAAAGCATTAATATGATATGTACGCACATACACACATGGGCCCTTCAACATGATTAGACCGATGCAAAATGTTGAAAATGCACAGAGATGTGCGTACCATCAGGGTTATTTATATCAGATTTTTCTTTATAATGCTGTTACACAGATAAAGAAAGTACATGCAGTTTACTTTCCACATATATTGACTAGCAATGATTGTAGGTTGGAACTCGGAGACTCTAAACCTTATTCTTTATAATTTGTTGTTCACGTGTTTGGCTTTCAGATTCGAACATTGGTGCTGCTGAGGTCTAGATTTCAATCATTACCAGGTGCTTTTAATGCCGGCTTGATTCCAGCAGAAACTAATGAGAAGCCAAAGAAGAAGGGATTGATAGCCACCTTTTCCCGTAAATTTTCTGATGTAGGGCTATAATTCACAGAGTTATTAAACCTAAATATTAATCATCTTTCAATTATTTTAAAATGCCTCCTTAAATTCTAATAACACAATGTTGGTAACTTCAGACCTCACCTAATAAAGAGAAGGAGGAAGCACGGTTTGCTCAAATGTGGAACAAAATCATCACCAGCTTCAGAGACGAGGATCTGATTAATTACAAGTAACACGAAGAAACTGCACTTCCACAGTTCCACTCCACATATAACAGGGTGAACATGAGTTTCTCTTAAATTTCCTTTTGAACATGGAAATTTTTTTTTTACAATTTGCAGGGAAATGGACCTGCTGCTTGTCCCATACTGGGCTGACAGTGATTTGGACCTCATTCAGTGGCCTCCGTTTCTGTTAGCTAGCAAGGTTTACTAATATGTTAATTTATTATGGAGGTTCTTCCTCAAGCCTTGTTAAATCCTAAAAATTGTTAGTCATGCCCTTTTTGCTGTGTAGATCCCAATAGCATTGGATATGGCAAAAGACAGCAGGGGAAAAGACCGTGATCTGAAAAAGAGATTGGCAGTAGACAATTATATGCTCTGTGCAGTTTGTGAGTGTTATTCTTCGTGTAAAAATATCATCAATTTCTTGGTTCTTGGAGAACGTGAAAAAGAGTGAGTTATATACTATATGTAATATTTGATCAATAGAGAACCTGTGAATTTATTAGTCAGGATCTGTCTTTTCTATCTTCCTGATGGTTTGTTTTGCGCAGGGTTATTAATGATATTTTCAAGAAAGTTGATGAACATATAAAGAATGGAACTTTGATTAAAGAACTGACTATGAGTGCCCTTCCCAGCCTTTATGAACAGTTTGTAGAGTTAATCAATTACTTGGTACCTTTTTTACTGAAACTGAAGCTTTTGCATATAGCAGGTTAATTAATAATAATATTGAGACTTACTAGCCTAACTGTCGCAGTTGGCCAATAAGAAAGAGGATAAGGATCAAGTTGTCATTGTTTTTCTCAACATGCTGGAGATTGTAACCAGGGACATTATGGAGGATGAGCTTCCAAGGTACATTATGCAGCTGCTATTTCTTTGAAATGTCATCATGTACAAATTATTATTATACTTCCATTACGTTCCTGCAGTTTACTTGATTCAAGTCATGGTGGATCTTATGGACAGCATGAGAGGTTGACTCCCCTTGACCAACAGTATCAGTTTTTCGGTCGGCTAAACTTTCCAGTTATGCCTGAAACAGAGGCTTGGAAAGAAAAGGTGAGTTTCTTGTGCGTAGTATCTTCTGTGACAAACTCTGTTGTCTGAACTTTTGTCTATGGTCTCTCTTTATGTAATCTGGTTCTTTTTATATATCTTCTCTTTATAAAATAAAAAATTCAATTGGATGCTGTACATAGGAGTGCTTATCTAAAAATTTATCATGGTGTAGATCAGAAGGCTCCATCTGTTGCTTACAGTGAAGGACTCTGCTATGGATGTGCCAGCTAACCTAGAAGCTAGAAGACGCATTTCTTTCTTCTCCAATTCTTTGTTCATGGAAATGCCTACTGCACCCAAAGTCCGAAATATGCTTTCCTTCTCGTAAGCTTTCTTTGTGTAGAATTCCTGTAACTGTCGTATTCTCCATGATCGCTGCATATAACACTGGCAACACTAACTGACTGCGACAGTTGACCGTATAACAAGCACTCAGTATAGAGTTCATTTATGCAAATTAATTTTTTACTATTTTTGTTGTAGAGTCCTAACTCCTTACCACTCAGAAACAGTTCTTTACTCCATCAATCACCTAGAAGAGCCGAATGAAGATGGGGTTTCTATCCTATTTTACTTGCAAAAGATCTTTCCAGGTTGGTCCTGCTTTATCTTTTATGATTGCTTTGGTTTTTGGCTGTCCCCATCAACTGTTTTATCAAATGGGACATAGAATAATGTACTACTGTAAATCTATGACTACTTACAGATGAATGGACGAACTTTCTTGAACGAGTTGAATGTGCTAGCGAAGAACAGCTTCGAGCAACGGAAGAACTGGAGGAAGAATTGCGTTTATGGGCTTCATATAGAGGCCAAACATTGACTAAAACTGGTATGAATGCCCTCTCTGTGTCTCCTTGGAAGGTACTTGAAATTGTTACATATTGTTTTGTATGACTAAGTTGGCTATTTTTTCCCTCCTTTTTCTCCTTCCGGTTAAAAAAAAAACTTTTATAAATTAGTTCGAGGGATGATGTATTATCGGAAAGCATTGGAGCTTCAGGCTTTCCTTGATATGGCAAACAATGAAGGTGTGCTTCAATGCTGGGTCCTTTAACTTGGATTACTTCATTTTGTTTGCATAAACACAATATTCCTCTCCTTGTTATTTGTTTTGATTCAGATTTAATGAAAGGCTACAAGTCCATTGAATTGAATAGTGAGCAACAATCGAAGGGTGAAAGGTCATTGTTGGTTCAGTGCCAGGCGATAGCTGATATGAAATTTACCTATGTGGTATCCTGCCAGCAATATGGAATTCATAAACGATCTGGTGATCGTCGTGCTGCAGATATATTGAAGCTTATGACAACGTATGGAGTCAAATTTGATTTTAATTGGTTGTTGCTTTTATGAAAAAGGATTTGAATTTTTGTTCTTTCCCTGTGATAGGTACCCATCTCTTCGCGTTGCTTACATTGATGAAGTAGAAGAAACTAGTAAAGATAAAACCAAAAGGACAATTGAGAAAGTTTATTATTCAGCTCTTGTCAAGGCTCCTCTACCAACCAAGCCTATTGATTCTTCTGAGCCAGTTCAAAATTTGGATCAGGTACAAATCTTATGCATTCTGAAAGTTGGACTAAACTGTGCAAATATTGATTTTTGCTGCTACTCTTATCTATAATCTTTGGTAACTGGAAGTTCTCCTTTAAAGGCCATCCTGGGGGATATCTTTCTAGGGTGGGTGGTTGGGTTGGATAGAAAGTAGGGGGTTTCGATAAAGCTGCTTGTGATTTTTTAAATGGCTATCTTAGTTAGGAATGCTTTTAAGGATTTAGTTTTAAATCGGCCAGAAGAAATTCATTTCTAGAGGTTTTGATGGCTAAAAGTTCAAGTGTACTAGCTAAGCTATAAAAGCAGTGGCTAGAAGTTTAGAACATTGAATCTAATACCACTAACAGGGTTTGTTTGGTGGGAAAATGTGCACAAAAATACATTATAGGTTTTAGGATAATATATTGGATAGGTAAAATTTGAGATTGAAATATGCTGGAATGTCATACGTGTACTCTGTTTTGAAAGCTGTGAACGATAAGTCAACAACAGTATTTGATATTTATTGGGGCTTAGAGGCTATTTTAAGTGCTGCAAATAATATCCAACAACAGTATTGGAGTTAATTTGAAGGATTTTTTTAATCTCAATTGTATTTAGTTTAGATTCCAATGTTATACTGTTGGGCTTTGTTGGTGCAAGTAACAGTGGCAGATTGCAATTGCAAATGACCAAAAAAAAAAATGAAATAGAAATGTGGGGAGGGGTAAAGTGGAGACAGTTTCCAAACATCACATTTAGAAACTCATGGTATCATTTTGATTGCCGAAATTGCCCTGGCAATGGAAAAGATTCCGTTTAATTATATTTCCCTAAATCAAAATGGGAAAGTTTAAAGGCTATGTGTTCCCAATTTGAAATACGAAACTGACCGGTTTTGCTTGTTCCTTATGCCCGTGTTGATGACCTAGTAAAAAGATTTTCGCAGTAGCACAAGTACCATAACTATAGGTCTGTCTACACTCTACACTAATTGGAAGTTGATGGAAATTTGCATGATAATTTGAATCGAGTGATGAGAGTCATCTAAGTCAACTATTTGGAAGTTCTGTGTGCTCATCTATTATAATTCCAATTTTTCTTCCAAAATGTGTGCCTGATAGAAATTTGCATGATAACTTGAATGGAGTGATGAGATTCATCTACAAAAAGGTTGAGTGTAACTTCCATTAATTTATTTTCTTACTAAGATGTTCTTGGTCACCAGGATTATTCCACATTATGAAAGAAAACAAGAAGAGATCAATTACTATTGGAATCTGAAAATATGTCCTGGGATTTTGATATATATAATAGCTTATGATTGACATTTGGGATTCCAAGATAGAAAGATAGGAGGAGAAAGAAGTGGGAATGCGACATGCTATTCTTATTTTGGTCAAGGTATTGATAAAGATTAGACAGATCAATGTGCAAAGAAGATTGGCAAATAAAAATAGCCGATTATATGTGGATTTGCCAAGTGCATGGGTGTAGAGAAGGTGTTGTTAAATCTATATAAGGAGTACCTGGAACTCTAGTTTGGGGGACAACATATTACTTCTCTTAAGTCATTTCAAAACCCTAAAACCGATAATATTAATTTAGTGTTGAATTCCTTAAATGACCCAAAGCTGGGTTTTGTACTTTTGTCAACTAATTTTTCGTTTACATAGAACTTATATGTTTTTTTGAACCCAACGACTAGATAGCATCCCGAGAAATGATGCTTGCAATTTTCAGCCGTAAATTTCATTTGACAGGTTATCTATCGAATAAAGCTTCCTGGACCTGCAATTTTGGGCGGGGGGAAGCCAGAAAATCAAAATCATGCCATAATTTTCACCCGCGGAGAAGGCCTGCAAACAATAGATATGAATCAGGTATTATTTTTATTTCTCATTGCAATTCATTGGAACTTCAGTATCTTGTGTATATAGTTAACATTCATTGAATAGGATAACTACATGGAAGAAGCCTTGAAAATGAGAAACTTGCTGCAAGAATTTCTTACCAAGCATGATGGCGTGAGATATCCAACCATACTTGGACTTAGAGAGCATATATTCACTGGCAGGTACTTCAGTTGTTCTTTGTCCTAGGAAATAAGATTATGGGAGCTTTGCTGTTGTATATCATGGTCACGGCTTTATTGTGATTGTGCAGTGTTTCATCCCTTGCATGGTTTATGTCAAATCAGGAGACTAGTTTTGTAACAATTGGGCAGAGATTATTGGCCAGCCCTTTGAAGTAAGATTCTTTATTTTGCTTCTCTCATAATATGTTCATGGATTTTGTTTTATTGATATTCTGATATTATCATGTTCATACATTTGTGACTACATTTGCATGGTTTGTTAGTTGGGTATGATTCTAAACCAGGCAGTTTTATGGGTGGGGTGATTTTTTTTTTCTTCTCTGTGCGTACTCTCCATTATCCTATTCCAAATCAAATGATATTTCTTACATTTTTTTTTGGGAGAGGTTTGGCCAAGTCTTCTTACCCTTCAGCGTCATAATAATTAACTACGTACTTGAAGTGCTTACTTTTGGGTTTAGTGGGTATGGCGTGAATTAATGCTTCGCAGTTCGTGGGACTTGCATGAAATTTGATTTCATGCAACTTGTGCACACTTACTGAAAAATCGCAATTGTGATATTTGTGCACCATAAAATGTGACATATCTGGATGTCGCATTCTAAAGTATGTGTTTGTGTAAATATATTTTGTGATCTTGCCACTATTACATTTATTTCTAACACGCTGAGCACTAATTTTCAACTGGCTGTCAGAGTTCGGTTCCACTATGGTCATCCGGATGTATTTGATAGACTGTTTCATCTGACTAGAGGTGGTGTCAGCAAAGCTTCTAAAGTCATCAATTTGAGCGAGGACATATTTGCAGGCACTTCTTTAGCTTTTTCATCTTCAAATTGATGACTGTGTTCTTGTTTCGCTGCTAATTGAGCATCTAAATTATATCTCTTTGCCATGCAGGTATTAATTCCACATTACGCGAAGGAAATGTCACTCATCATGAATATATACAAGTTGGTAAGGGGAGGGATGTGGGCCTTAACCAGATATCTATGTTTGAGGCAAAGATAGCTAATGGGAATGGTGAGCAGACATTGAGCCGCGACATATATCGTCTTGGGCATCGGTTTGATTTTTTCCGGATGCTGTCCTGTTATTTCACTACAATTGGCTTCTATTTTAGCACCTTGGTATGTATTGGATGCACTTCTTCTCTACATATTATAGTACTAACTTCAATGCTTGTCTGATGTGCCCTCGTTTATTGGTTGGCAGTTAACTGTCCTCACAGTCTATCTGTTTCTTTATGGCCGCCTTTATCTCGTCCTTAGTGGTCTTGAAAAAGGATTACGTACTCAGCCAGCAATTCGAGATAATCAATCTCTTCAAGTGGCTATTGCTTCTCAGTCCTTAGTTCAAATTGGGGTTTTGATGGCCTTGCCTATGATGATGGAAATCGGTTTAGAAAAGGGCTTCCGTACTGCATTAAGTGATTTTGTATTGATGCAATTACAGTTAGCGTTTGTATTTTTCACATTTTCTCTTGGAACAAAGACACACTATTATGGGAGGACATTACTCCATGGGGGAGCACAATATAGAAGTACAGGACGTGGTTTTGTCGTTTTCCATGAAAAGTTTGCTGACAACTATCGGCTCTATTCTCGCAGCCATTTTGTCAAGGGATTTGAGCTTTTGATTCTCCTCCTTGTGTACCACATTTTAGGCCATTCATTTAAAAGTACAGTTGCATATATCTTGATCACCGTATCAATATGGTTCATGGTGGGGACATGGCTTTTTGCCCCTTTCCTCTTCAATCCATCCGGCTTTGAGTGGCAAAAGATTGTCGATGACTGGACAGATTGGAATAAATGGATCAATAATCTCGGAGGGATTGGTGTCTCTCCTCAAAAAAGTTGGGAATCCTGGTGGGAAACAGAGCAAGATCATCTCCGTTATTCTGGGAAGCTTGGTATCATAGTGGAGATATTGTTGGCATTGCGTTTCTTCATCTTTCAATATGGGCTTGTGTATCACCTCTCATTTACGAAGCAAACCCAAAGTTTTCTGGTATACTTTATGCATATGTTGCTTTATGATTTAATATGATAATATTTACAAACCTCAAAGCAACATCTTTTAAATTGCTTTTTAATTAATTTGGTTAATATGTTGGTTGACTGTCACTGGATTTTCAGGTATATGGCGCTTCATGGGTGGTCATCGCTGGAGTGTTGTTGGTGCTGAAGGTAAGTGGGGAGAAATCACAAAATCATATCTTGCTACTTATCTTATTTGCTCATTATGAGTAATTAGCTGCTTATCTTATTTGCTCATTATGAGTAATTAGAGTTTCATGTTACGCTTTCGGCATCTAGATCACAGAACGTTGATGTCATTTTAAATGTCAGAAATGCTTGATCTTGTTTCTGAGCTTGAGATTTTGATGAACAAATTAAGTGAACATCATTTGTGTATTGCCGTATTGGTATAATTTTTAGTTGACTTGTTATGATCGACCAATTAAGTAATGGCTTCATCTCTGTATTTTTAACTATTTTGTTGTACTTTCACAGGTTATTTCTGTTGGAAGGAGACGATTTAGTGCAGACTACCAACTTTTGTTTCGACTTATTCAGGGTGTCATATTCATCACATTCCTTACTATTCTCATTGTCCTGATTGTCCTTTCTCATATGACTCTACAAGACATCATCTTGTGCATTCTTGCTTTCATGCCAACTGGATGGGGATTGCTATTGGTGAGTGCATGATCCAGTCATTACCTTTTCATTGTTCTTAATTTATTCTTTTCTTTATCTCTTTTTTTTTTGTCCCTACATAAAATAACAAAAGAAAAAGATCAACAAGGAGTTTGAGGAATTGATTTATCTTGGTCCAAGATTCATTGGCTTAAGTTTCTAAATAAAGAATAATGGAATGAGGTACATTTATTGACTGGCCCAACCCTTTAGACCAAGATGGTGTTCAAATGTACTTCCAATCCATTACCGATATGTAAAAGCTCTTGATATTAGAATGAAATGATACTACGTGTCCAGTTGCATATTATTTTGCTAGAAGAGTGCTAGTTCTTGACAATCAGTTTGTTTTTTTTTTTTTTTTTCGGTTTATTTGTTTCTTATTCTATAGATTGCGCAAGCATTGAAGCCCCTGGTCAAACGAACTGGATTTTGGGGATCGGTACGAACGCTTGCCCGTGGTTATGAAATAATAATGGGTTTGCTACTATTCACCCCTGTTGGATTCTTGGCGTGGTTTCCATTTGTTTCCGAATTCCAAACTCGTATGCTGTTCAACCAAGCATTTAGCAGAGGTCTGCAGATCTCCCGTATTCTTGGTGGACCAAGGAAGGACAAGGATCGCTCTTCAAAAAGCAAGGAGTAACACTTCCACAGATCAGCCTCTCACCAATTATAGTAAGATTGTATATATATGTTCACCCTGACAATAACTTATGACATTTGCCGAGGAAAATGATTTTTGGTGTGTATAGATAGCTCAAATATGTGTGTGTGTGTGTGTGTGTGTGTATTACTGCTGTTGTAAAAAGGTGACTAGTACGTTTGCTGAGCATGGCTGGCCCTTACTTCTATATCTGGTTTTTGTTCAAAACAAAATAAATTTATGAATAATATTTCCACTGCAAAATGAAATCATGGACTTCATATGCTGTAAAATATCTTCATTTAAACTCTATTGGTTTGTTTCTTGTTTTGCTTCTCCTGGCGTTTGGTTAGATTGAACAAGTTTAGCTGCAACACTAAATCTCTGTGTATTCCACCCTGATGCGGTGGCTAGAGAAAAATCACTTTGGTGTTTTCCTATCCATGATGATTGATGACATTCCCATCTGATGCAGTTTGGAGGTAAATTAGCCAAATTTCCATATCTGTGCAATATAAGAAGCGTATTTCCTGGTCAAAATTTTTATTGGAAAATTTGTAGACGATATCATTCTTCTAGCATTATGCAGCTTGATTTGTTTCTGGATCGTTGTTTATTAGTAGTTGGTTCTTCAATGGTTGATGTTTTGGCATATTGGGTTGACTTGGCTCGTGTTATACAATTGCTTGCATAAATGCTATGAATTGGAGAAGCATCGACTTTCATGAGGCTTCTTTGAAGGTTCAAAACTGAGCTGTCACACGGCATCTTTATTCCAACCAGCTCAGGATTTGGTTATTCAAATCCGAAGTCAGAAACATTTTCATCGACTAATCCACATGTTCTTCATTGACTTCACTCATTCTAGATTCAAGAATTGAGTTATTTTGGTAGCCCTAGTATGTCTTGATAAACAGAGGGTACACTTTTATTGCTGAAGGAAGATGGGGATGCTGCCTGGCCAACCTGAACCTTGCATTCAACATTTTAGCCATCCACATCACTTGCAACTTTCAAACTATGATCAAACCTTTCTGGCCCAAACTCTCTCCTTCTGTTCATGTTGCAAGCTGAAGGTCTCAGGATGGATTTACACTTGCATTCCCTGCAACTTCTTTCTCGACATTTCCTGCTCAAAAATGCCTCAGCAAATCACACACCCATTTGACCAAAACCATGTCCTTTACCTTCTTTCAAGCCCAGCATACCCACAAGGGTTCTTCTGCTGTGATGCTTGTGGGAAACAGGGTAATGGGTTCTCCTACCATTGTGGAGTCTGCAACATTGATCTTCACACGCAATGTGCAAGTATGCCTTTGTTGGTCACCCATCAAGCCCACCAACACCAGCTGCAACTCACATTTTCACCTCCCTATTACCACAGAAATTTCTCTTGCGATTTATGCAAGAATTTGGGTTCCAATCAGTGGGTTTACAGGTGCAACTCTTGTGATTTTGATGCTCACTTGTCTTGTGCCACTGCAAAGCCTAGAGCTCCAACTCAACAGAGAACACCAATTGTTAGTCCTCAGCATCAGGTTCCTCTGCCTCAAATGGCCACAAATTATTCCCCTTTTCGGTCAAACACTTACCCAAATGGTTTTGGACCTTCTTTGCCTATTGGGGGAGGTGTGCAGGGGAATGCTTTGAACCAGGTATTTCAAAGTCCAACTGCTAATTCTCAGAATTTAAACCAGCAGATACACCAGACATTACTTGGTGTTGGTGGTCTCAATAATAACTCTCGTAGTGTAAACCGACAAATTTTTCAGACACTACTAGGTGGTGCTGGTGCTGGTGCTGGTGCTGGTGCTGGTGGAGGAGGAGGAGGAGCAGTAGACCTATTGGGAAATGGAGGTCTGTTATCAGCATTTAGTGGTCATTTGAGTGGATCAGATATGGGAGGTCTGTCATCATCATTTGGTGGTGATTCTAGCTTCTAAAGGTTGTGTGAAAACATAAATTGACTTTGAAGTGGAAGGTGATTTGGGCAGAGGATTTGCTGCAGAGAATAACCAGGAATGTTCAGACTTCTATCAATTTTTACATGTAATTCTTGTCATAAATATGCCTTCAAAATAAATCAGTGAATCATTGCTTTTGTTCTGATATGTCAATGCAGAGCATGTGGGATTCTGTTTCCTGTTCATTGTTCTTCTTTGTTTAAGGTTGCCAAATTTCACAAAAATGGGTATGACAGCTTGAATCTTTTCTTTTTTCTTCTTTTTTTTTTTTTGCGTTGTTTACACTATTATGATTAATTGATTATCAATTGACAATATATCCAAAAAAAATAATAATAAATAAATAAAAACATTAAGGAAAAGTTTATTCTGCTGGTGATAAAATAAAATGAAACCAATTTATCAAATTGTATGTAAAGCAAACCCAATCTACCTAAATTTTAAATAAAATTTGAATTAAAAAAAAAATTAATATCCAAACAAAAAGCAGGGGAGAGGGGGAACGACGTCGTGTAATATGCTCACACAAGCCAAGGGAGGATAAATATATTCGGAAGGCAATTTTTATCACCTAAATTAATTTACCCCTTTTAACCGTTTCGCGCCTCGCTGCGTCTCCCTGATAAGCGGCGAAATCGAATTGCAGTTCCAGAATCGGATCCAAAGAACATCTCTCTGCGCAGGTTATTTGTTCTTCTCATGTTTATGATTGCCTCTTCTTTTGATTTCTTCGTTATGTATGATCGTCTACTTCTCTGAATGAAAACACTGAAGCTTGTGCGCCGTTTAGATTTTTGGTATCAGTGTTTTTCACTTTTTCTTTTCCATCTAGGCGTCATCGAAAATATCGAGAAATTGATATTCAATCTACTATCGAATTTCCAATGTCAACCTATCGAGTTCTATTTTTGATATGCTTTAATTTGTGATTATTAGTCTCAATTTTCATTCTTTAGGGTCCCCAAAACCCTAATAGTCAGGTTCCCTGGTGTGAAAATGTGGTGATCGTCAATGAAATGTGCAGCTTCATCTCTGGGTAAGAGATGTTTTATCGTTAACTTAGAATTTGCTTGGAAGTCGGTTTCTGTAGTGAAAATTTCCGTTGCTAATGGAATTAACTATTAAGCACTAAAAGACATTATAGATGCTTTGATCATCATCATTATCCAATTCTTTAGTTTGGGATTGGATATATGAGTCTATCATATTAACGTGAATCCACTAAATATATTCATTTTCGTCATTCATTTCTATCTAGGATTATATTTTCTATCAACTCCTATTGAATCCATATTTTTTTTTACAATTTCAAGTCATATATTTTTTAGGTCTTACTTTTCGCTTCCTAGTTTCTTCTATACAAATTTTCTCGATTTTTCTCGCCACCGCACTGTTGTCTCTATGTTGTACATGCTCATACCATCTTAAATGGTTTTCTCGCAACTTATACAAACTGATTTACTGACAGTTTCAGATTTGGACAATGCGATGAGAAGCATAGATGAATTGATATGGACCTTCCCAGTCTAATGCGGGAATCCAGTGTCCAGAGTCGAAGCACATGTTTTCAATCCATGTGATGGGCGCCAACTTTGAGAGCAACCGTCATCTCACTCTACAAACCATCACACTAATCCGTGACAGATATGCAGATATTGTACGTCACTGTCACTGCACATTGGAGCTTTCTTTTGTTCAAGAAATGGTTGATGTTTTTCTTCTTCTAAGGAGCATACTTACACCTTCTGTATTATGGGGGAAAGTGTTCCCATAGGACCAAGATTGGGCATTCGGGCCATATAACTGGTAAGTGAATGAACTGTTTTTACAAGTCAAATATGTCTTTTTGTCTGAATGTTACTTGTGTTTAATGAAAATGACCCATTTTAATGACGATACACAATTCATGACTCGCAAGATCTCTTCATATTTGATTTCCTGTTTTTTTCAGTAATATAACAGAATGATGGCTTGAAGAAGAATTTTTTTCCTGCTGGTTATATTGTTCATGTATCCATTGTTTGCTAAACGCAAGATACGCAAAAATCCACAAAACAAATCTTGTCTTTGAATCTGGGATTCACTCCCACCTGGGTGTCCATTTATATATGGATACAACTTAATGCCATGAGTTGCACACGGCATACAAAGGTCATCTACAGCTTCAAAACTGCTAAAAGATCAAATCTTGTTACAGCTGTATTTTCTGATGGCTCTTGTTGAAAGGGGTACATAGTGAGGATTTTTGCATTCTGGAAGGTCTTGGTCTTTGTTTTTCTTGTCCTTCATCGGCAGATATATTCATTGTTCATGCACTTATTTGGATTATGGATCTTCTGTGGGCCAATTGATAAGTCCTTAAATCAGGACCGTTCATTATTAGCTATTGATAGTCATAGGAGGAAAACCTTTTAAGATGTCCGCTGCCAATTTATGTATCGTGTTCCCACAAACAACTAAATAAATGGGAATACCTATATATGGATGTTTTTGTTTTTAGTTTCTGACTAACCAGAAAGGTTTCAATCATGTCAAAGCTGGGTTTTTTGTGAAGAAGATACTTCCACAAAGATCTCAATTCATCAAGCATAATATAATAGTGTCCTGGGAGAAGCTTTCAGATTAGCTCAAATGAAGGATTAAGACGGGAACTGAAATTATGTCTGCAATGTGGTAACTTCTGATCGTGGAGTCTGTTATTCACATATAATGTTGTTATGTACCTATCTTATATGATGTGTGGACAGGATTTGTAGAACTTCATATCGTGGTGTTGATTTGATATGTTCGAAGATTCAAGCTAATGTGAAATCATGATAAGAGTAATAAAAGAGAGTCTGAACTGTGAAATCCTTGCTCTCTGCCATTCAAATTTCTTGTGCTTTTTCCAGGTGTGTGATTGAGTAAGGTGCTTTTGCTTCTTTTTGCGAATTGTTTTGTCAAAAACAAGTTTGGATGTCTTACATTTTGAAGCCACACACCGCCATGGAAACTGCTGCATTGCTTTTGGCTTATTTGTCATGTAATATGCAAAGTGACTGGTTTAGAATCAATGCTTTTGAGTGTATTGAGCTGAACATTAGATAGCACTTATTTTCAAGAATCAAGGTGATGCTTGTTTTGTGGTAGATTATGCTCGAGACTTGAATGATAAGATGTTCTTTAGCAACTTTGTTGTACTGCTACTTTGTAGTTTCTATTATTTCAGCAAATAACATGCTTGTTACAAGTAAAATTATTGTTGAATTTTTTTTTTCTTGCCATTGTGAGAGTTGGGCTGCCAAGATAAGGTGTTCTTTAGCAACTTTTTTTCTTGTCTATTTCACTTTTGTGTCATTTTGAGTCTTCAAGTACTGCCCTTTGGTTTACATAAAAATAAATATAAAAAAAAGTACTGCCCTTTGGTTAAGGGAAGGATGAGAGTTTCGGGCTTTGGATACGAAGGCTTGGACAAGACTAAAGAATGATCATTTGGCTCAAGTAATTTCATTGATGTGAGGCTAGCACACTTGTGTTTGGGGTCCGTTGTTTAGAGCATCTGATGATGATCATCATGAAATGATTGTGATATTGGTTGGGCTGACCGTTGGTTCCTTTGATACCTCCGTTAGGTTTTGACCACAAAATGTTATGATTGTCGGCACATTGATACATGTATATTAGGAGTTAAGGGTCACTGCAGTTTACCATTTTTTCCTTTGGTAAAGATATTGGACGGCTCTGATTGAAAATGCAGAAAATTGCAAAGGATCCTATTATAGGGTCCCGTCTTGTATATTAGATGGTTTATCAAAAACTCAATGGAGATGCGATCTTGTCAATGAAATAATTCACGTAACGAATTCAATAATATATTTTTTATTCAAAACAAAAAATTAAATTCATCAAAATTGAAATATTTAGTGTTTTGAGTTTAAATTTGATGGTTTAGAATTGTCATGTCCGATTGTAATAAATTTAATTTTTATTTTGAAAAAAAAATATATCTTGAATTTGTTATGCTAAATAATAGACAGTTATGATTTTTATATAATTTTTAAAAAAAAATTGGTGCACAAAAATAATGCACAGGTTAGACCTCCCCCAATCCCTAATCTATAGGCTTCTGTGGGACTGGATATCAATTTGCACTGTAGAAAATCCCTAGCACAGTAGATGATTATGGTCTCAAGTTATGATCAGACTAATGAAGAAAAAGATATGGAGAGAGAGAGAGAAATGAAGAGATGCAATGCAATGATAGAATTGACTCAACTGTCAAGTTGCATGCAAAAATATAACAGCTGATATGACATTTTAGGAGGGCCTACCCTCTGCCCCCTGCCCCTGCCATTCACAGGCTCCCCTCCCCCTTTACAGGCCCACCTCTCTACTCTATCTATATACACTGCAGGGTCCCCCCACCCCCAAGACTGAAACATTCATTTGGGTTTTTGCTCAACTTTGATTTTTTCTGCTAATCAAATAGAATGAAAGATTTTCCCTAATTAAATGCCTTAAACCCTCACCAGGCTTTTACTGTGCACCCAGGCTGCCGCCTGCTGTTGCAGTGCTCTGTTCATGGTTGTAGCAGGAATCTGTATTTTTCTTGGGCTCTGAATTGGGTAATTTTCCCTATTGCCATATGCTATTAATGTTTTTATGAATTAATTGCTTAAATTATGAAAAGAAAAAAAAAGTTGGGGATTATTTTATTATTTGAAGGGTGCCAAACAAGGCAATAGAGAAGGAGAGAGACAAGGCACCATATATCAATCAATGCCTTAATAATTGCACTTTGTTTTTTTGTCAGAGGCAGTAGCCGTACTAATGATTGCTAGTGTTGGGACTTGTCTCCTTCACACGGTCATCCTGGGTCCCACCCCATTTTATTTTTCTTAATTAGACTGAAATCTGACCGTCCGATCGGATCCTCCTCCTCCGATCCACACACACCGTTGATGATCAGTTGATCAACCTATGATCCCCAATTTAATTTTAATATATTCCCAGTTCAGTTAAGGATCTTACTGTGCTGCCATGTCCAGTCACGTGATCATTTTTTACTATTTTCTTTTAATGACACCCCCTTCCTCACGTGACCTCCTCTTCCTTCCCCCAACATATATAATAATACAGTGCCATACATTCTTTCTTTATTGCCAGATTTCTGCTTTAATATTTGTCAAAAAATATTTTTATTTTAAATTATAAACAGGTAACTTTATATATAAAATTTAAAAAGTAAATTTTTTTTTTTTATCTTATCTCCACGTCGGTCGATTTCTAGTAGTCTCTCTTGTCAACGCATGCTCAGACATCATATATCATCATGCAGTGAAATTACGCTATTACCCTCGTATCTCCGTCAAAAGATACACACAAGATTGAGTTACTTTTGAGATTTCAACTTCTTTTTTACCTTCCCTCCTCACGCACCCCACCGAGTTTGCCCGTCACCGCCCATTACTAAAAACTAATTACATTTTTTTACCTTTAATTATCAGTTTATCATTAGTCTAATCAATCATAGCAATTAAGGCAAAGAGAAATAATTGAGTCAAAATTCAATTGAGATCCTCTCTCTTTTTTTTCTCTCTAAAGAAATACTTTGATTAATTAGAAAAAAACAACTTGAAATCATCACTTTCTTCATGGAATTATTTCTTCCTTCTTTTGCTAATTAAACTTCTTCATATAATAGCACATATATTGTGTATATAACTATATATGGATTTTATTAAGATAGCATAAATTAATTCAATCCCCAACTAGCAATCATGAATTGTATATTCATAGCAACTTTAATTTGAAGAGGCTTATAATAATCTAAACATTCAAAAAGGATAGAAAGAAAGAAAAGGGGAAAAGATGCTTGAATTTAGAACTTTCATTACACTAATTTGTAAATGTAATCAATTACAACTACTTTTTTTTCCCTTTTAATTTTCCCAAGGTTAATTAAGAATGCTATTATTTCGCATAGGAATTTGGAAGGAATTTTAAGCAATTATTATGTCCTTTGTTATGATTTAATTAAAAGGTCTTTTGTTTTATTTCTTCTCTATCATATATATTATTAATTAATTAATTAAAAACATATATACATTTAACTAGTCGGGAGCCTAGGCAATACAAGAGAATTACCAACAAAAATACTAATTTAAAATTTTAATAATATTATAATATATATATATATATATATATAAAGAAAAAGACATGAGAAAGCTGGAGGGGATGGAGTACAAAAAAGAAATAATTATAAAATGACAACAATGATTGATTAGGTTTACATGAGTAGAGAGGACCACATGCACTCATCTTTCTCTATCTGTTCCCTTCACATCTCAAAACCTTAAAAGTTACCTAGTAAAAAAATATTATATATTTCTTGATAAATAATTTATAATATTATAAATTAATTTTGTTATATTTTTGTGGAAAGCTTTTGTGACTGAGGAGGAGGAGAGGGTGACAGGGGTATGTTGTAGTAAAAACTACAATAGATCCTGTTGTAGGTAATTTGGATCCCAAAAATTTTTTATTTTATTTTAAAAAAATTATAAATGTGTAGTTTATGATCTAACGAATCCAATGATATATTTGTTGTTAGAAACAAAAATCAAATTCATCGTGATCCAGACATCGAATGTTTTGAGTTTATATCCGACGGTCTAAAATTGTTAAGCATTTTTCATATAGCATATGATTTTTGTTTTGAACAAAAAATATATCGTTGGACTCGTTAGACCATAAACTACACATCTATAATTTTTTCAAAATAAAATAAAAAAAGTTTTCATCAAATTGTTATTACAGTGGGGCCTGCTGTAATTTTTTTACAGCAGAGCCCCGGCACCCGAGGAGGAGAGTGGGTGAAGATATTTTCAAAGTTAATTACCTTTTAACCTCTCTAGATTTCATCTCGCTTTAACACAAAATAAAAACAAATTTAATAATTAAACTAAGTCTCCTCTTAATCACTTTATCTGCATGACTTTCAATAATTGCAATGATCACAAACGCATGACAAATGTCAGTAATAGTACACATTCACATTGAAGACTCTTTCCTCATTGGATTAATTGTTTTGTTTTTTTATGTGCAAAACAATTATTTTTATTTTGAAAAAATATATTTTTTTTTTAAACAGGGTTTGAGAAGGGGATAGGGTTCGAAACCATGACCTAATAGATGAGTTATCCCTTATATGTAATGTAATTGTCGTTCAACCAACGATTCACTTGCTTTTCCCAAAAATAGTTACAAGTGCAACGTATGATGTTTCCAAATAATTCATAATTGTTATATACAATTTGTTTTTATTTGAGATAAAAAAAATATTGTTGAACTAGTAAATATGATCAAAATATATTTTTTATTTTATTTTATTTTTAAAAAAACTTTAAGTTCCTTATATTTATTTTATTTTATTTTATATTTATCTCTCTCTAATTTATGGATGTGAGGGATTGTTATATAAAATAAAAAACAAGCACTTAAATACTATAATTCAATGTAATTTTTGGTAAGTGTGTGGAAAATATTTCTTGGAAAAACCAAAAAGTCGAGGCAGCTAAACAAATCTAGTGGATTTGACACATGCATGAGCCACCCCCCCCCCCCCCCCAAAAAAAATTATCTAGCTAGCTAGTTAAACCCAAATCTAAACATCATTTAATTTTTCTTTTTCTTTCAAATTTACTTCCAATTGATAATTAATAATCCCATGATTTCCCAATGGATCGAAAAATGGTTCAAATATCCAAGTTGTTCATCCTTCAACAAATTGGATCATGGCACCGGTTACTTCAATGCCCTACGGATAGGGGTAGGGTGCGTTGTCTACTTATCTTTGTTGGTAAGTCAGTTTTTCTTTAATTTATCATTAATTACTCCTTCAAATGACATTCTTTGACTTTAATCACTTCAACCAGAAAATGACAATATTAACCCTTTTAAGCTGTTTAGTAATGTTATATTGTATTGAGGGTGTTTTTTTTTTTTGAAAGACCATAGGTCACATACAAGTTAAGTCATAAAAACTACCACAGCAGATGTAAACTACCCAAATCCCAACCTCCCTAGTGAGAATGGAATCCTGAACCTCAAAGTCCTGGACAGATAACTTGACTAACCAGGCTATCTCTCATTCTCTATTATATTGAGGGTTAATATAATTGTTGATTACTATAAAATTAATTGACTCGTTTCAACTCTCATCCAGAGTTCAAATGTAAGATATGTCCGAGCAACAATTTCAAATTTTCGATGATCAAAATGTATTATTTGAACTTTAAGTGACTGAGTTGAAACGTGTCGAATATTTCAATGATCAAAAGATGTATTACTCCTATTATATTCACTACTATATTGAAGTGGTAAATAGACCTTTTAAATATGTTTTTATGTGAATCGATCTCGTGTGAATTTGTTTACGGGAAAACCGTTTAATTTATTTTTCTAACAATAACCAGTTATATACATTAAAATCATAATAAAAATTTTGGAAAACGTATGCATGTATTCAATTCAATTAAGATTAATTATTGAATTCTTCTTCCATTTTTTTTTAAAAAGTGAAATAATTGGTGCAATTCTTTTTCCATTTTTTTGTTAAAAAGCTTGTGGCCTTTAAAAACTCTTTTCAGACGTAAAAGCTTTTTATAAAGTGATGGAATTATTTCAAATGATGCTTAATTATATTCAATGACCTGTATTTTTTTTTTCTTCTTGATGTGCATGAAGAATTAATGATGAGGATAATTAGACTAAAAGTACGTAACCATCACACTTGTTTTGCATCAAAAGCCTAGTTGATTGGAATCAAACAACATGATAACTCTCATGAAACATTTATTGAAATAATGTTACAAGAATGATCATGATCACCATCCTTAATTTGATATGTTCTGTTTTTCAGGCAAAAAGAAGATCTTTCATCATCTTTGGACATCAATATGTCTGAGATAAAAAGTTGAGTTTATTGAAAAGAATCTTCAAGCTGGTTAGCTATTTATGGAGCTTTTTGCATGCACCAGTCGATTAGAAAAAAAAAACAACCAACATGCATGCATGATTAATAATGTTTCACTATTCCAAGAAAGTTTATATGATGATCTTAAGTGATCAGTGATCACCAATTCCTTCATAGTATAATGCGTTTGTACACACACACACATATATATATATATGGCACGTGTTCTTTGTTTTTAAACAGGACATAGCAACCTGATTAATATCTAATTCACTTAATTATGATATATAGCATCAATTTATTGGATGGATTACGTCAAGATGAGATATAATATGTAATAAAATTTAATCCAAACAAACAAGTTGTAGATGTATATACCTTGTTAGCTATGCACTTTAGGCCCGCACGGTTTGTAAGGATAAAAAAGACTCTACAATTGAGAGGTGTTGGATCTTAACTCTTATAAAGCATTTTACTTTCCCTCAAATTCTTGATGTGAGACTTTTATCTTAGCACTCCCCTGCAGTTGTGCAATCGGTTATGTGAGAACCCAACAAATGGTATACAAGTTAGGGTACTCTCATATGTGGATGGTCCGTCCATTAAACATATGAAATGCTCTACAAGGTTACAAGTGACCCATACAGAATTGAAAAACCCCTCACATGTGGATGGTCCATCCATAAGAACATCCGAAAGGTCCAATTGGTGACTCAAACATGGAAAGTAAGTGAACATGACATCGGAGTTGGGTCATACTCCGATACCATGTAAAAAAATCCGACCCAAATAACTTGTGGAGATATTGTTCGCTATATATGGGTCCTAGGTCCACACGGTTTTATTTTTAAAGAGTCCACTATAATTAAGAGATTTAGATTGTAACTTATAAATCACGTTACTATCTCTCAACTTCCTGATACGAGATTTTTATATTGAATATCCCTTAATCCACATTTTAGTTATGGCACTAACTAATTGAATATAGATATTCACACACTGCTGGCTTCATCATTCCATGGTTAATAATACACTGCTGAAAATAAATGGGGGAGTGAGTAACTATAATAGACGACATTCTTGAATCGGATACATTGATTAATTCATTAATTACATGTTGTCTCAAAACATGTCATATCATATATAATTACATATTCATAATTATCATTCAAAGACTAGTCCATTTGGGTGAGTACACATTCGGTCGGTTCAATTGGTTATTATGACGATTTCAAAATTTTTGTTATCAAGTCAAAATTTCAAATCTATACAATATAATCATATGTGGAATTATGGATTAGTGGTTGATTTTATTAACAACGGGTCATTGATTGCGATGGTAAACTTGACTGCGATAATTCTTAAAACAAAAAGGGGGTCATGAGTTCAAGTCCAATGTGTGTTTCCATTATCGCAATTTGCAAGGCGAGACAAGCCCTTACTCAGCTATAGTGTGTGCGAATGTCACCCCATATTATATTTCCGCATTGGACATTGACCTCGTTCTCAACTGGTTAATATGATTAGCGGGATCTTCCATATGACTCAAAATTTACTAATCAATCATTTGATAGACAACTAGGTGGATTAGACGTCACTAGGGGGAGAAACAGGGGGCTATACTAGGTCGTAGTCCTCCCAAATATTTAGTATGCATATATATATATATATTTATTTACTTATTTATTTATATGAATATACATAAATACCCAAAAAAATACACTTATATACAGACTCATACTTAAATATATACCAACTAAATAAAAACATACTTTCTATACAGGCTCATGCCTAAATATCCGAGGCCCGCCTAAATGCCTAATTGACTAATCTTAATATTATGTGCTGTCAATCTATATTAAACGAGAACTTACTGAGAAAGTCAATTTAGATTAACTAATAAATTATTTTTATTCCTTGAAGTCTCGTCGGACACAACTTCAATGATATTATTTCACAAGAAGACCTTTTGTTTCATCAACGTCAATATGTATTTATATTGATATTTTGGGTTATTTTATGTCATCAAATATCAAAATAAATGTATATAGAAAATTTCATTTTAAATAGATGTAATATTATAAATAACCCAAAAAAAATTTCTTTATCAGCAACTTTTAGTTTTAGTAGTTGCCCTAACATCAATTCATCTTTCCGCCCATGGACGTCACCCAAAAAAGATTATTCTACTATTTTTTCCACTCTAGAAGGTGATATATGTCAAATATTTCAAACAAAAAGGCCACTTGTGCATTATATACCAATACATACGTACACATGCATGGGTTCTTGAATCTTCGTTTGAGATATGAATGACGTAACGTTCACGCGCATGAAAGGAAAGTGGGAGAAGCAGGGGAGAGAGATCAGGATAAATCCGTCTTTTAAAAAGTTGTAAAAGGAGTGAAATTCACGTGTAATTGTCAACCTTTGAATTGTCGGTCAAACTGCTGCAAAAAAATCAAAGAAAAAGAAAAAAAGAAGAAGAAGAAGAAAGAAAAGGGAACAGTGGGTCTATAATAAGTCCTCTCTCTCTCTCTAACTCTCTTTGTCTTTCAATTCCAGTAAGAGAAATGGAGCTTGGTCTAAGCTTGGGAGACACCAAAAACCCATTTGGAGCCACCACCACCACCACCAACCACCACCACCACCACCACAACAACGGCAACAACAAAGGAGGCTTAAGGTTATGCATGGCCTTGTCCATCTCTCCATCATCATCAAATCATCATGTACAAGAAGAGGAAGAACAAGATCATCAACCTATTCAACAGCTTCAACTCTTACCAAACACTCCTGTTCCTCGTACGGGTAATTAAATAACGCAAATCCCCCAGCCATCTTTTAATTTTTTTGTACTAATTTGTTGTGATTTTAATCAATTTTGTTTTTGTTTTTTGAACAGGAAGTGGTGGTGGTAATGAAGTGGGTTCTTCTTCTTCAAGAAGGCTTGATGTGAACAGGTTCCCATCTCTGGCGGTGGAGGAGGAGGCGGAGGATGGGGCGGCTAGAGTCTCCTCATCTCCACCCAACAGTGGTGGGTCCTCTTTTCTGATGGATTTCTGCATATACACAGGAGGTTCTGATCAGAACAAGAGGGTTATTGTTATTAATGATGATGTTAATAATGAATCAGGTGATATTCATCATCAGAGGGGTAGTGATGAAGATGAGAACGGCAACGCCAGAAAGAAACTCAGACTCTCCAAAGACCAGTCTGCTTTTCTTGAAGACAGTTTCAAAGAACACAACACCCTCAATCCTGTAAGCCCCCTACCCAAATACCCTTTTCAAATTAGTCTAATAATTTGTTTTCTAATCTATTTTTGATGATCTATTAGAAGCAAAAACTGGCACTTGCAAAACAACTTAATCTGAGGCCAAGACAAGTGGAAGTTTGGTTTCAGAACAGAAGAGCAAGGTTGGTATTTTTTGATCATTTGTGATGGGAATCTCATCCCTTGGCATCTCAGTTATCCTGACTCTTGAGTTGTATGCATAAGATTTCATTCATCACGTGGGGATATATGGAGCTCATGAATACACTTGAATCATGTGCATCAAACTCAGTAGTTGGGATAACTGGATACAAATTCATGGATGTTAATCAGTTTCGAGATTTTATTGATTATTCCTTGATTAATTATTAGGACTAAATTGAAGCAAACAGAGGTGGACTGTGAGTACTTGAAGAGGTGTTGTGAAACATTGACTGAAGAGAACAGAAGGCTACACAAAGAGCTTCAAGAATTAAGAGCCTTGAAGTCCACAAACCCATTTTATATGCAACTTCCTGCTACTACTCTCACTATGTGCCCTTCTTGTGAAAAAGTAGCCACCACCACCACCACAACCACCAATAGTACCACCAGACCCAGTTTGTTCCCATTTTCTGCAAAACCAAACAGTCCCAATAATCCCCAACAATCCAATAATCCTTCATAGTTGATATCAACTGATGTTGATGGAGATGGAGATTAATTTGTTTTTGATGTGTAAATATAGGGCCTTTTTTTTGATGGGTTTTGTTTAATTTTCTTTAGGGGGGATTTCAGTTTCTCTGCTTTCTTTCAAGATTTTGTGATGAGAGAAACCAGAAGGAAAACAAAAGAAAAGAAAAAAAATTACTTGTCCCCCTATTTTCCTTCATTTTCTAGGAAAGTTAACTTGGAATGGAAAAGAAAATCAAATATTTCATTTCAGTTTATTAATTAATTGCTATTGAATTGTTTGGTTTGTCTTTAATTAATAATAAATTAATAATATTAAATGTTTGTTGATTTGGCCGTTGTGTAAAGGCATGCTTTAAACAGTAGGGGAGAAGATAGATAATTAGATACTGTATTGTCCACTGCTACTTACTTTTTATGATTAATTAGTATTAGTATAGTGATTAATTAGAGTTAATTATTACTTTATCAGTGGTGTTGTTAGGCGAAGGGACAGGAACGTCAAATTGAGGAGTTAATGTTCCCTTGAAAAGTGGGGTAACCTATAAATACTCTTTTATAGACTCCCAATTATTAGTACACACGAGGGAGGGAGGGAAAGTAGAATGTTTTTGTGTTCTCATTATATATATGTCTACTGTGTAGGGTTGCCCAGTCACGTGACTTCATTATCATCAAATGGGGATAGTCAATCAATTATTTCTAACAGCAAATTTTAATAGAACTAATAATACATGTGCTTCTTAGTTTACTAGGGATGGATTTGAGGCTCTACGATTCTCTAAAGTATATAATTTACATCTAATGGTTGAGAAAAAGTGAGATATAATTCACATTTAACGGTTGAGAAAAATTGAGATAAATTCTAAAAATAAAAACAAAAAACACGCATGATGTAACACATCTTTCAAATTATTGAATTAAAATTGTAGACTTCTATATTTTAAATGAATTTTGGAACTCTCATATCCGTTTTCTAGTGCCATTTAAAAAAAAAAAATTGATATGGATTTGTTTCTTCGAACCCAAGTTTCATGATTTGCTTTCACATTGCATGTTGTTTGTTCTAAGTTTGTAGTTGCAAGAGTGTTTAGAATGGGGGATTGGGACAAATCCAATTTTGTTTTTTTGGGCGAGTTCTAAATTTCTAATGTTATATATCCCCCTAATAATTAAGAGATGCATGGAAATACTTTTGTTTTTTGCCATAAAAAGAAAATTAAAAATAAATGGAATAATTTTGAATTTTTTACTAATATTGAAATTTGTTTAGGATTTTTAGAAGTTTGTCAAAATATTTGCAAAATCACTACTAATTTGGTAATATAAAGTAATTAGTTACGATCATAATCATTGACATAATATTTTCAATATTTATAAGTGCATATAATCCTTTAAATTAATTAATGATTAGACATAAACCTTACCTTGTTATAGAAACATATATATTACAATAATAGAAATAATACCATGAAGAAGAACATAATATATATTAAATATTAGGAAATGATGATTCATGCTTAACATGCGTTGGCTCGATCCTCTAATATATATTGATTGTGGCATTGAAAGCGCCACAACACAAGACTTGGTGAGATTAAAGAGCCGACCATGGACCCCTCTACTTCCAAATCTATGTTTATATATTGAAAATAATAAGGCAAAAAGAAGGTGTATATGACATATGACCTAGTCACTTAAATGGAAAGTTCAACCACCACAATTATTTGCATCCAATGATTTGGTGCTACGTTTTTGTGTCTATCTCACTACTCATTAGTATATGTTTGACAATATATATAAAAAAAAAAAAAAAATCTCGCATGGCATTGCATAACCAATCGAGTAATTTATAAAAAAATATTCATTTTCTCTCACACAATTAAGATATTTTCTTACTTAAGTATTATAAGTGACGGTCCCAAGAAACACAGTCGTACGGATTCAGACTCAAAGCAAACAATATAAGTGACGATCCCAAGAAACACAGTCGTACGGATTCAGACTCAAAGCAAACAATATTGGTTTGTAATGTTCGTGGCTGGTTTTCAAATATGAAAAAAATAAAATAATTATTAGGTCTTTTTTTTTTCCCCCCTTTTCTAATCTTCTTGTTATATGGTGGAGATTTCCTAGTTGAAGACTCATTTAATAGTGGGTGGAACAATTACACATTTACACCTTTCAACGGTTAATTTCAAAGAATGAGATTTGAAAGTCGAACGACAAATTGGAAAAAAAAATATGGAAATTAAAAGGTCAAGAAAAGAAGGCACTTGTGACTAGTCTCCCACCTAACCCTAAAAATCATGTGGGAAACAAACTAAGAAATTTAAGAACACAACCAACGACTTAATGAGTCATGGGGGTTCTATGTTCCCCCCCAAGGACCACCTGGTTTTTGTGCCCTAATCCAAGTCACTATATCTTTCATTGCTTTATGACATAATCTTGAAAGAAAGCAACATTAATTTTTATTTTTTTTTTATATAACCGCAAGCCAGTAAAATAGATGGGAAGAGAAACCCAAATTGTCTTATGGGGGTCCAACCAATGGTGATATTGACGTAAAATAAAATTTGTCAATACTGTATCTTTGTAGCATCCAGCTCAAGTGGACGGGGCACAAGTCTATACAATGCAAATTTGGTTGTATTGGACGAATTACAGAATGACGAAAGAGATAAATCTATTGTTTTCTAGAGGAAGATGTGAAGTACGGTATAATATATAGGTCAAACTTCCTAACTTGGAAATAAGCGTTTTTCCTGAGCCTAAACTATTATAGGCTAGTGTTGGGTGCGGGAAAGTAAAGCTATCTGGATCAGTATGGGTTGGTCCAAAACGGACAAAATATTACTAATACGGTGAGACGGGCTGTTGCAATCTTGATTTAGATGTGTCATGCATCTCAATTGTTCATCGACAACATGATGCATTTCCTATACCATATATGGTTGTATATATAGTTGTAGCATGTAAATATAAATTCTCTTATGAGATTTTAAAAATGAGCTCATAATTTTTAAGGTGGAAATTTTTTTAAAAAAAGAATTAGAAAAAATATATTTATATCTTGATATGTCTTATGAACCCAACGATATATTTTTGTTTGAAAAAAAATCAAATTCAACATGAAAAGTACATGTAATTTTGAATCGTTAGATATAAAGCAAAAAATATTTCATACACTTTTCATGTTGCATTTGATTTTTGTTTTTAACAAAAAATATATCGTTGGATTCATAAAACGGATCAAAATACAAATATATATATTTTTAAAATTATTTTAAAAAAATTTAGACTCTAAAAGGATCTCATTTTAGGATCTCATAGGAGAATTCCTATATGTATTATATAATTAAAAGTTAAGTTTCAAAAGAATCTTTAACAATTTAGAAAAAAATTCCATGACAGCACTTTGACCTTAATTGTGTGCTTTTGTTTGGCTCCTCCCACAATCCATGTTAATCACCTTTTTATCAGCTTAATTTGTGCCCTAATCCATGTGTGCACAAAGCACAATAACATAAAAGAAAATAGAAGAGAAACCCATAAAGATTTGTTCAAGTTAGTCCTTTGAGAGTGAGTCAATGCTAAAAAGTTTCTCTTTAATTAGCTTGCTACCTCTCCTGCTACCTCTCCTTCCATGATCAATCTATGTCTCTATTAATCCTTTTTCCTTTTGGAAAAACACTAATAATAATAACAACTAAATTGGTTGCTTTTGACTATTTGTCTAGTCACCCACTCATGCCCTTTCTTTTTTCCATGGATAGGGTTAAGGTTGCATGCATGATGCCATATTCTTTGATCCTTGTGTGATGATTAGATGCCCACTACGACTTGAAATTAAAACTCAATGACTCCCAACAACGCACACACACATATATCTATTATA
Source organism: Tripterygium wilfordii (assembly GCF_013401445.1). NCBI lineage: Eukaryota > Viridiplantae > Streptophyta > Magnoliopsida > Celastrales > Celastraceae > Tripterygium > Tripterygium wilfordii. The sequence goes on from NC_052245.1 coordinate 3,516,313, forward strand.
ACGTGGAACGCATCCGACTGTCTACATGACAAACGAATGGTAAATTTTGAACCACATGAAAGATTTCGCAAATCTTATGTATCAGTTGAGATCTGGGTTGAGACCCAATGCGAAGATATAATATAAAGTGTCAAGATATTTGAGGAATAGCTTATATTTGATAATTTCACATTACACTAGTTTTAAAAGTATCCTCAAACACTCGGTAACTTATTTGACAATTTATCTCAAATATAAATACTACCAAACAATTTGTAAGTTAATTTATTTTCAACAATTTATAAGCAAATTTATTTTTTTCCAAATAAACTCTACCAAACGTATCCAATATTGCATGGAGGGGCAAATAACCCTAATTATATAGTAATTTATAAAAGACCTCTTGTTATAAAAATAAATAAATCATGATCATAGTTGAAATAAGAAGACATGTGACAATTATTACTTATCATATTTTATAAAAATTTTATTCTTAGTGATTTTTTTATTTTCAAAAATATAATTAATAGATAATAAAAAAAATTTTCGAAAGCGTAGTCCTTCGACCCCCACTTATCTTTGTCCACCATGACATAAAAATCTTTGTCCGCCACTGTGTCCTCCCTCATAATAAGTCATGAGTTCGCCCAGGATTTAGGGGTGTGCATCGGTCGGTCGGTTCGGTTATTGACATATTTTTAACCTAACCAAATTTTTTCGGTTAATTTCATCCATTTAACCGAACCAATATTTTTTAGAGGGTTAACCATCGGTTCGGTTAACCTAAAATTTCGGTTTGGATTTCGGTCGGTTCGGTTAATTCCAAATATTTTGGGTCAAAGTCATGTTACTAATTTAGCATATAATATGATTTATAATGTTAGAGTTTAGGATTTATAATTTTAGGGTTTAAATTTATAACTATATTATAGTTAATAGGGTTTAGGGTTTACATTCATAAGGTTTTATAGGGTTTAGGGTTCCCATGTAAAAACAAACAAAAGGTTTAAGGTTTTATAGTGTTAGAGTTTAGGGTTTATATTATTAGAGTGTAATTTTATAGGTTTAGTGTTTTATCGGTTAGGGTTTAAGTTTATAACATGACTATAGTTATATAGTTAATAAGGTTTAGGGTTTACATTCACAAGGTTTTATATGGTTTAGGGTTCCCATTTTAAAAAAATAAACGGTTTAATGTTTTATAGTGTTAGAGTTTGGGATTTATATTAATAGAGTATAGTTTTATAGGTTTAGTGTTTTATTAGTTAGGGTTTAATTTTATAATATGACTATAGTTATATAGTTAATAGGGTTTAGTGTTTACATTCATAAGGTTTTATAGGGTTTAGGGTTCCCATTCAAAAAAAAAAAGGTTTAAGGTTTTATATTGTTGGGACCTTTAACCTTAGAATTTAGGGTTTAATGGTTTTTATAGTATTTGTTTTGTCATATTATTAATTTCATTATCATATTTAATCTTGATAAATATAAATATATAATATATTGAAGGTGTTACATTACATGGTAAGTTACTAAGTTGGTACTTGGTAACATGAATTAATACTTATTAATTGATGTATATTATATTTATTTTGAATTTTTTATATAAGTATTAATAGATTTTTTTAGAAGAATATAAGTGTTAAATTATTAATATGTGGAAAATTAATAACATAATTATATATATTATATATTTATATAATATGTTATATTTTCGGTTCGGTTCGGTTAATTTGGTTAATTTTTTATGTTAACCGAACCATTAACCGAAAACCGAAATACTCATAAACCTTTAACCGAACCGTCCGATTGGTTAACATTAACCGGTAAATTCGGTTAACGGTCGGTCGGTTCGGTTCGATTAATCGGTTAAAACCGAATTATGCACAGCCCTACCAGGATTGCATGCATGGCCAATAATGACAAATTTAAGTGCTTTTTTTCTCAACACAATCCGCCTCAAAAGTCATGACATATATATATATAGTCACATTTGATGCAACCGATAATTAAGTAAGAGATGGATCAACAACAACAAATTAGAGCACTCTCGCAAGCTAACCATCAACATAATTTATTTCTTTGTTTTTTTGTCAAAGTTTAATTATCACATGAAATCAAAGTTGAAGCCGTTGGAGTAGTTTAATTAATAAATTAATACTAATGGTGCGTTTGGTACGAGGGTAATGGGGTGTAATAGTTACGAGGGTAATTAAATTTTAAATTTACTTGTGTTTATTATGTCAGTATAACTTTTACTCCTGTAATAAATTTTAGTAATTAAGCTTATTTTTTACATATAAAGTTTACTAGCGGGGGGACCTGGGTAATAAAAAGTAATGAGAAGTTTTACTCCAACCTATTACCCCTTTAAATAAAAAAATTCTAAAAGCCGATAAGTTATATATATTATATATTATATATATGTATATATATACACGTATATATTATATATTATATATATATATACACACACATATATATACACACACATATATATATATACACACACTCACATATGCACTGTCTGTGTACACACACACACACACACACACATATATATATATATATATATATATATATATATATATATATATATACACACACATATATACCTACACACACATATGCACTGTCTGTGTATATATATACATATATATATACATATATATATATACACATATACATATACACACACACATATATACATATGCACTGTCTGTGTATATATATACATATATATATATATAATACACACATATATACATATACACAGACAGTGCATGCACTGTCTGTGTATGTGTGTGTATTATATATATACATACATATTTTATATATATATATAAATATAAATATAAATATATACATATTATATATATATATATATAAATAAATAATGTCGGGCTTGGGTCGGGGTCGGGCTGAGCCAAAATTGGCCTGAGGTGTCTGGCTTCGGGTTGGGTTGACCCAAAAAATGGAGCCCATGCCCGCCCAAGGGGTCGGATAGGGCCGAGCTCGGACCTAGGCCCGCGGGCCAAATGATGACCCCTACTCTTGTGTTACGTCTTTGTCATGGATTTGAATGTTATCAGATTATTTTATTGAAATTGTTAACAATTGTTATTATATATATATAGGTCTGGCTGTGTGTGTATATATATGCATATGTATCTATATTTTTAAAATTTTGGTACATGATAGTCGTAGCAATAAAAAACATAATCTCACTTTTTTCTAGTTTGGTTCATTACAATAATAACAAACAAGGGTAATGGTATTACACCAGTAATGTATATTTGTAACAAACAAGAGTAATGAATACTTGGGTAAATTTTACTCTTCTTTACCAAACAAGGGTAACACTTATTCTCCATAATTATTATTACCCTTGTAAAATTTACATGGGTAACAAATTATACCCCCAAATTCTTACCCTCTTACCAAACGCACCATAGTAGTTAATGGGTAGTCAAGTTGGTTGTGAATACATTTTATTTCTTTCTAATTAAGAACTCAAGTTCGATTCATCAAACACATGGATACCCTTTAATTAACTTGCCAAAGTGCTTGGAGATAGATGATACAAGTATAAGGTAATTTACAACGAAGTCAAATAACCATGATGATTAAATATGACCATTGCACATGACAACTTTAGGAAGCACAACAATTTCATGATTTGAAACCAACTTCCATGATCAAGATCAAACCTTTTGTAATAGTGCAATTATAAGTTTGAATTGCTCCCATCGAGAATCCAACTCATAACCTTATGAGATGTTCAGCGCGTGGTCACGAAAGTATTGCTCCAAGTGAAAATCGAACTCATAATCTTTATGGATGCTACCTAGTTTTTTTTTGGGTAATTGATAATAATATCATAAAAGTTTGTCCTTTGAACATTCGATATGGACGTAAACTCAGATTGTCAGATCCCTGTGCACAGAAATTCTCCACCTTATGACATGATAAATTGGATCGAAGCTTAACATGTGATCACAAAAATATTGTTCTAAGTGAGAATCGAACTCATAACTTTTTGAATCTTTGAATCTATACAATTTGGCTCAATGAAAAGTCACCACTTGAATATTACTCAAGGAGTTGGATGCAACTTAATTTCTATATAAAGAAAGTTTGAATTGTATGATTAAACGTGTGGAGGCTAACAAATTTTGGGAGGTTGGCTAGGTAAAACCTATTCCACACGCAAAAAGCAATGATAAGAGAATTGAATGGAAGGGCAAGAGAGCTAGATTGAGAATTCTAGGCGTTGAAATTTAGAAAAAAGAATTGCCTCTTTTGACTCTAAAGAATCCTTTCAAACACTCCTCCTCCTCCTCATCCCTTGAATCCATAAATAAATGACTTTTATTAAATTAAATGGTAGTAGTTGGGGTTGTGTCATTTGTTCTTATGTGTATGATTACAAAATAATTATTTTAATCATGATAATGATGATGATGATTATCATGGAAAAGACTTGAAAATGTTGAATAAGAATTTTGGTGGGTGGTTGCTTCATTTCAATGGAAGGGTAAGCCAGGTGCCATCAATGACTTTTCACCAAACTTTAATTTGATTCTTCCATCTACTTAATGAATATCTCTAGGATCAAATTATATGGACTCAAAAGGTATCGAGTTTAATTCTCGTTGGGATCAATATCCTTGTGACCATGCCGCACTCTGTTGTCAAGTAAGAAATTTATGTGCACCTGACTTGATAGTTTGAGTTTAGGCTCATATCAGATGTCAAAATGATAAATTTGTATGGTATCATTCTCAAATAAAAAAGAGAAAATATATATTTGTATCTATACATTTGTCTCCAAAAGATTAAACATTTTTTTTGTCAAAAGTTGTTTTAAACCTGATTGACTTTATTTGGATTTGGTATGTTGGCTAGTTCTGAGTTGACAATACAATAGTTAGTCATAAGATAATTTTGTTTTTAAATGGGTTAATCACACTAATACTTCTTTATTAAGTAACCAACATTTTTTTGGGAGATAAGCAAATCTTAGAACAAATGTTATTATACTCACAAGAAACATTATTTAATTTATATTTATTTATAACCCACAAGAAACAAAACATCCCAAGCTGACTTTCAGAATACTTTATATGAATCATTATTTTCACTTTTCAATCAACAAGCACTAACATATATAGTTCTATGGACCAACGAGAGTTGACTCGATTGACAATCGACCATATTAAGCATATGTCTACCCAAAGTTCGATTCCAATGAAAAACATATTTCTAAGTGATATTTTAAAAAAAAAAAAAAAACACACCTTAGGTCTATGGTGCATACACATTTGACCAAAAAGTAACTTTTAAAAATGGATAAATTTGTAAATTTTGAAAAGTATTTTGGGCCCATGAAGGTCCACTAGCCAATAATGTTAGGCCCTCTAATTATCATCATCTACATTCCATAATGAATAAAGGCCATGAACATCTACAGGCTTTTGAAAGAATGATAAATTTACTTTCCATGCAATCTGTCTGTCAAACTCTGGTCAAAAGCAGAAACTGTACAAACAGACAAGGAAAACAGCAAAAGATAAAACTGAAATGTGATTATCCAATATATTTTACATAAGGGGAAAAAAAAGAGGAGAAAAAACAGGGAGAAATTCCTATATTAACAACTCACCAACCTAAGAACACTACAGCAAGATAATATGACAGCTTTTTCATCATTTTTCTTGAAAAAAAATCCATCCCCAACTGTGAATTTGATGATAATTGGGAAGATGCAATGGAATATAGGAAAGCTAACAAAATCATGAAACTCATAAAAGAACTGTAAATAATATACCGTGCAATCAGAGCATCCTACTCTTGTGTTTTTATGGGTGAGGCACAAACTGATGAGGGCACAATGATGATGTCTGATTATCCCAGTTGGGTTCAGTTTCCCGTATTTGTATCATTTCTGAACTGTTCTATGAGCGGGGGAAGTAGAAGAGCCAGCCTGGTTTTGTACCTCGCAATTCGTTTTAGTCGTTCTTCTCTTAACCTACAAGTGAACACAGAAAAAAAGATCTGTTCATCACATAAAGAGTCACGTTGAATAAGTCATCATAGTAATCACGTATGACCAGGGCCTCTGCCATCTTCTAAGAAGAAAGAGTGCTTCTGGCCTCCTACATTACGACTTTAGCCAATTCCTCCCATTGATTTAGATATATTCATCAGAAAAGCTTTTTTGCCTGAAAGATCTCTCATTTTCTGTCTGAAGAACAAGGAAAATTAAGAAGCTTCTCAAATATATCTACAAAGTCACTTATGACCTCATTCAGATCAAGAATCCTAGACTTAACGGTCCTTGCTACTCTCCATCATGGCTTTTCAAGGCCCTTAAAAAATGAGCTCATATTCATGTATCCTAATAAAGTCGAGAGGAAAATGATCCACAATTCAAACTAAGAGCTTTCCAGCTTCTGGTAAACCTCTATTTTTTTTTTTCAATAACCACGTGTAAGGTTCGGCAATGGGAGCGCAAATTAAAAAATTCGATAAGATAGTAAAGATGGAAACATTACCTTGATCGGACCTTTTTAGCACGCTTGATGTGTCTTTTCAATAGATCATCTGTTGAAAGATGATCAGCAGATTCCTCATCCTGAGAACATGAAAAGCAGACTCAACCAACAAGGAAAACCATTAACCAAAAAAAAAAAAAAAAAACCAACAAGGAAAACCAATCAAATTTTTTTCAGTAGCATAACAACATACAAAAGTAGCATCATCCCCAACTAGCCATGCCAAGTTGAGATTAAAAGGACCTTCTCAATAGAACCAATAAGCATTTTTTATAAGAATAACTACTAACCTTCTTTATGGAAATACTCTTTTTTGCCTATTTACCACTAAATTTTTTTCCAAGCAATGCAACTAGCTAGCAGCTACGATCAAGGTCATAATGTAAACAAAGACAAAAATTTGCAGAATCAAGAGGGAAATAACTGTATGTTGGACAAATACATCCAACCCAACAAATTGATGTAGAAAAAAAAATTTCAGGTTCCTGTAAGAGTAGCATAAAGGGTAACTGCTGTTCTTTAAATTTTGTTTCTCTTTCTTTTTCCTCCTTTATTTTTTCCCCTCTATAGATAACGCAGGTGCGTGGTAAGACAATTGACTTGCTTAAATATAACAATTAACAAAAGATCTATTAAAAATGCATCAATAATAAATTGAAATTCAGAGAAACAAACCACTGCATCTTCTTCTACTTCTTCATTGCCATCGTTTCCTGTCGGCCTATGAGCTTCCGCTGGAGGTATGGGCAAAGGTCTTGGAAGAGACTTTAAGCCATCTCCATATTGTGGCTACGTAAGATAAAAATAAAGAATGATTGAGAAAGACATGAAAAGAAACTTCAACTGCATTGCTAGGGCTACATTCTTGAAACTGATAACGAAGTGTTGCGGGTGGTCTAGCTGACATCCTGCTTCAATTGTGTTGTTACAGCGGGCAGTAACAGAAAATGTCCCCCCGCAAATTAATAGAATAGAAGTCTGGTCTGACTAATCAAATGAAAACTTCAGTTAAAGAAATTAATTGGGAGAACAATTTGAGAGGCACTAACTTGACTTTCTTCAGGAACCCCATTTCTCAACCATGATCGGCAAAGAGCATAAAGAGAAGCTCCATCTGATATTTTAACCTAGAAACATAAATCGTCAATAACATGAAGTGTTCCATGACAGTCCAAGTTGTATTGCAGATACAATCGACAGCAAATCTAAAAAGGTTGAGCTGAAGATCAATGCTCAATTTCTATTGCAATGTATAGAACACTACAAGAAGTTGTACAACTCAGATTCATGTTACTTATCTTAAAACTGAGAAAAAGCAAAGAAAAAGGAATTAAGAAGAAAACTGACTATCTATGTATGTGCAGTTGTGCACATATATTCAGCCATGTAACATACACATGATCTTTTCTTTGAAGTCTTTAAGTTGGCAACTTAGGATTCTATTGCATGGCAACAGAACAAAATCTTGCGTAAGATCAGTCTTTAACTTGAGTTTCCAAACGATTAGTTATAAGTGTTCTCACACTCAGGGTGGATATGATATTTACTGTAACATTGTTTTGCTAACTTACTCATCATACTTAGAATTTTACACTAGTCTTATGTTTTTTTCTTCGAGCCCAAGTTGTTTTGTTTTATCAGTTGTCCCATACGGAATCAAAATTAACGACCAAACAATCAATAACAACCTATAAATTTACAAATCATAGCAGGTTTCGAGAAATGACTACCAATTATTCAAAGTCAAAATTGCATTTTTTGAAGTAATATATAATGAGTTGGTCATAAATTTATTCAAAATTATGTCATGAGAAGACATGGAAAACTAAAACTCCATGAAAATCTAACAGAGAGCATATATGCTGCAGTCCTAGTAGTTATTTATATTTTGACAAAGCTAGGCTGAATGAGTGCAGTGAATCATAAAGGGAAAAAATGAAAAAAGAAAGAAGAACAATGTTTAGCTTACTTTTCGACCTCGAATAATGGTAGTATCATTTCTGTTTCTATCCCTACAGAATGCACAACACAATAACTATTAACATTACAACAACATAAACTTACCCACAATAGGGAAACAGGTGAAAGTAATAAGAATACCACATATTATCGTGCAGCATTACCTTGTACTTTTATGCCCATTAGAATCAGAGGCAGGAGATGGGGATGAAGCAACCTAAAACAAGAACAATATATAAATAAATCCACCAAATGATGACAATTACAATGAGCATAGCATAAAAGTATCAGTGCATAAGAAAATTGAATTTGCAGGTAAAAATCATTGTAAGAGTCATGAATTCTATGCTTCCAGAAACAAATCAACAAGATAATTAGAGCTCCTCAATCAACACCAGTTATCAATATCAACACGGAAAATAAAAAGGAAACATGCTGCTTTGATAATTCATGTAAATATACTAAAACAGTTTACATGCACAACCGAAATAAGAATTCAAAAGCAGTCTAACCCTCTCACTATTCATTCATCAATAAGACCACAGCTGAAGCTTCTTAGTAGTTGTCAAAGAGCATCATATTTTGGCATCAAAATTCCCATGGACATGAATAAAATAAACTGATTAAAAAAACTCAATACATAACAAAGATGAAGCGATGCTCAAAGCTTGAATTCAAAATCAACCTCGTTCTGTTTTTCGTGTCTAACAAGTAACACCCACACAGCCACACATGACCTGCAACAATAGCATACCCACTTATGACTTCTATTAGGTATAGTTTAAGTGAAAGTCTTTTATAGTTGCACTTCCACATAAGAAATATGAAATCATTATATTCCTCATTTTTGAACTAATGAAATAAAAGTAGTACTGCCCAAGTCTGCCTATGCATCAAAAAACTTCATAAAATTTCTCACTAGAGAAGCATTCAATCCCCACTTAATCTTTGAAGCCAAAACCACCTATGGGAGAACTTTATGCTTCAAGAATGCCATTATTAAGCAACCAAAAATACTGGAGAAATCATATGAAAAGGCCAAATTTGACAGAGGCTAATAAGAATGGTATGTGTTTGCACAGCAGTTAACATATTTTGTTGATCTAGGAAGCTCTCTCCTTAACCATTTAAAACTCATCAAAGCAGAACTGATGCTATAGGTTGTGCATCTAAAAACTTTTTGAAGATCAAAACTTTCAAATATCAATCACCAACACACCCTACGTCAATTTGTGACATTTTCCTCCTACTTCAGTTAGATTTCATTGCAAGAGCTGAATTGTATTGCTTATGGAAGGAAAGCTCTCTCAATTGCCATCAAATAATTCATAGTATAAAGTCAACTAGTATTAAAAAGGAAAAAAAACAAGTTTTCACAGTGAATAATTTACATTATAACATGTTAACAATAAATCCCAGATTATGCAATTTCCAATTTTCCATTCCATTCACACCAGAAAACAAAAGGTAACAAAGAAAAGATGGAACAAGCCAAACCCATTCATTCAGTCCAACATCAATTTAAGACTACACAAAACCAAAATTATAATTAAAAAAGCACTAAGAAATAATTTAGCAGAGAAAAGAAAACCTTTTGTTGCCTAGAGACTGGAACCCCCTTGATCACACCACCACCAACAGCCGCATTCCCAACATGCTGGCGAAACTGATGCTGTTGCTGCAAGTGGGGAGTAGGGTGCCTAACCAAGTGGCGCAAGTTCAAGGCACCATCAAAGTGGGGCGAAACGGCCATAACCGAATGCGCCCTCGGGTACCCGACGGGAAGAGGCGGGTACGCACCAGGATTCACCACAGTAACTGCGTGTTCCTGACGAAGTGGAGGCCTGTTGGAGTTAGAAATAAAGCCGCGCCCCGACGAGGCCACAGGGTAGAGGACACCCTGAGAAGTCGTTGTTGACGAATTGGGGACTTGCTGGGTCTGGTTAGGGTTTTGGGTGGTTCTAAATTGGATTGCTGCGTATGGAGGTTGATGCTGGTGTTGTTGAATTTGGTATGGGTGAGCATGAGAAAGAGGAGGATGGGGTCTTGATTGGAGTGGCGGAGATGGAGCTGAGGCTGTTGCTGTTATGAGTGGGCGAGTGGCAGTGTTGGTGGGGGTAGAGGTCATGGCGGAGGTTGTACTGGCGGGGGTAGAAGCCATGGCGGCGGTGGTTGCGGTGGCGGGGATTTTTGGTGGGTTTGTGGTTTTTGAATTCATGGAAGAAGAAGAAGTGTCAGTTTTAAAATTAATTAGGAAAAAGTTTGTTATTTGTTGCTGTTACTGTTACAAGGATGGCCAGACAATGGATATATACTGTGGCCCAATGGGCCTTTTTTGGGCCAAAATCTAGCCCACACAATAGAACATCAGCCATGGGAACATGATAGACTATCAAGTTTCATGATTCATCTATCAACTCGTTAGAGCTGGGCTGACAGGTTCTCAAGCAGCTTCATAATTCTACCCCAGAAAGTGAAAAAACATCGTAAGTCAGAGTTGCGGCCCTTTTGATTCACTGAGTCACTTGAAAATGAAAACAGGTTTGATCACATCAATCGAAAGAACTTCGAACGAATGATAGCGAAATAGATACAAAGCAAATATATAATGGAATAAGACGTAAAATAATCTATTTGTGTTGGAGGGAGAGATGAAACAACAAGGTTGCAGATACAGATCCATAGACAAAACAAACTTGAGATAACATGAAAATAAATTGATCTATCAAACAGAACTGGAAGTAGAACTAGATCCGGAGGTAGATCGAAGTATAGATCTATCATCTTCATACCCAAAATCACTCATCTTCAAGCCGAAATTGTCAATCGGGCGAAGGAACAAGTCCCCTGCAAGCAATCGCCGAGAAATAATTAGACAGAGAAAGAAAACTAAAATATATGTTGAAATGATAAAGGAGGAGGAGGTGGTGCTAAGGTGAAGACACGCGCCGCCTCCTCAAACTATGAAGAGGATTGTGGTGTTACCGAGAGAAAGGGTTTTTTAGAGGGAGAGAGTTACCCTTTTCCGCCCATTTTTTAAACTAGTTAAGAACGTGATTGGAACTAGTAAATATTTAGGGTTGAAGGTAATCCACATACGCAAAACTTGACATGTCAATTAATTGACTGCCCATTTCACTGCTAGAAATTATAACTCAAATGTAGTGCCCTCCTGGTTTAAAACTCCTTCCATGAAGTCCTGAGTAATTCACATGCCAAACAAGCTAGTATCCAAAATCTTAATTCCAAAAGAACAAAGCTCCATCATTAAAATAAAAAGAGTGTACTCATTGTGCAGGTTTTGTCTGTGCGTTGTGTATATATTATGTATTGTCGTCCATGGGGTTAAAAAGGAAAAAGAACCAAAGAGACAAAAAATAACATACAGAAAGGGATGTACCATCGACCACCTTTATACATGAACACATTAATCACTAAACAAATCACTGATTAGATAATGTTACAAAAGCATTAGCCATTCTCCCCTTTTTAACCCCTAGAAAGCATTAGCATTTCACTAGCGAATCTTCGGACGTTAACAAAGTCGTCAAATGACTACAACAATTTCCTTCCTACGGTAGGAACTAATTTAGAAACCCAAACCCATAGTCATCCCATGATAGGAGATACGTAAGGCGGCGGCAGACATGAAAGCGACTTTGAAATCAGATCTCACTGATGGCTCAAGAATCTCCCACCATTAACCTCATGGGCGTACCAAAAGTTGCAATCTAAACCCACTTGAGCACCAAAAGTATATTAAGTTATGCTGCGTACTATCAGAAACTGTTTTTGTCATCCTCAACCCATGGAATGCCCACGCGAGTACTGAGGACCACCCTCATCTGTTTGAAAGCAAAGGAAAAGCTTGCAATGCTTAGATGGGATCAATTCAGGTGAAATCATTACAAAATTTAACTCCACGATCAGGATTGAGTAACAAGGGCAAAAATTTTCTTTTGCTGATCGCAAGATTCTCAACCAATTATCTAGTGCAAGTAGAGTACATCGATACCCACAAGAATCGAATGGTAATTGCAACGTTTTGGTTTGGATTAAAACAACATCAGCAAGTCCGAAGGAAAAATATGTAGACGTACGCATTTTCAATGTTAAAAAGTACCACACTATTTTTCAAAATCCAAACAGTTATTGTTGGGTGAACACAAGGAAAGTTCAAAAGCGATTGGGTAAGAAACAAGCAGAGGATAACATTGACACTGGCAAACTTGCTTGCATTGCTAAGTAAATTAGACAACGATGCTTTCACGTTATCTATTCCTAATAAGTATTTTGATAAGTATAAAATCCATCTGGGATGTGCATTGCATATGCCACTGCGTTCATAACATGAGTTTATTTTACTGTTCTTACTTTTTAAAATAGCTACATTTATGTCATGAAAGGCCAAAACCAACAAAGTAGACTGGTAACATATTCAAAAGTTGCTTAAACAGCTCATGGTAAACACTAACCTATCTAAATATTAGAAGATAAAGAAAAACTCTGGCACACGACAAAAAAATGGTAAGGAAACATACCACTTTCACCATCGGATAGATCTGTAAGCCTTGAAATTGCATCAATAAGTGCTTGCTCATGCTCCTATTTTGTAAAATAACTTGTTCAGTTGTGCAGAATTTCAAGAATGAAATAAATACTGAGATAAGAATAAGGAAATGTTAGCATGGTGACTCTTTATGACCTTCAGCACGTTCTTCGCTTTCTCAACCTCAAGAGGATCTGGGGGTCTGGCACCAAATACCCTCTCCACCTGCCAAAAACAACAGAAAATAAATGCATATGTAAACCGCATTCTTTTTCAGTGAATGCAAAAGATAATTTATTATATGAGATAAGAATGGCTGATAACCTCAAGAAAAAGGAATTACAACAATAAAACACTAAACAGCATTCCTAGTTGCTGATCTGAACATGTCCACATTCATTTACCTCCTTGATCAGAGTATCTGTGTGAAGAATTTGTATATCATCCGGTGCTTTCTTCCCAACGCCATTCTGCGATGGCAATAAATCTTTCCTGGAATGACCTTTCGGAACACCTCTACCTCTTCCTGACCCTGGAACTCCATCACGGCCTGTACCTCTATTCATCCCATGACCTGATCCACCATAACCTCGACGAGATATTCCAGGGTCCTCACCCACCCATTGTATATCCCCAGGAGATATCTATGACAGGAAATGAAACAAATACATCATTCAAGTAAAAGCAAAAAATCACTAATTATTTCAGGAGCAGCAGTTAATTCTCAAGCTAGAAACCAGATGACAAGTTTTAGTTTCAATTGCTAGGTGGTGAAGTCTGAGATTTTCAGTCCGTTGGAACTAGTAGGCAGTAGCATAACTTTAGAATCTTCTTATGCAACTAGACAACTTCTGAGTTCTGACTCTTAAAACCCAGCATGATCCTTATAGGGATTATAAAATAGAGAAAAGAAATCAAATATGACATGCATCACTTCCTAGGGATAATTCAACTATAGCAAAAATTACATATCCTACACACTTGATTTCCCAACTTTTATCCATTGCATCAAACCTTGTATGTTTGTTCTTTCAATAGTGACTCTTATATAATTTTTTCGCATCAAGATAATACCCAACTGATTAGGCATTAAACTCCGCAACAGTAACTAATAAACCTCAAATGGGATTAAAAGAAAGTAAGACCTTTTCAAACTCAGCACTCACAGGAAAAAATTATAGAAGCTTCTACTGTAATTTGACTGAAAAAAACATAGCTATGTGAATAGTTGGTACTGCAACAAGAATCTGCATCCTTTAAATTTTAGTGAGTGTATCCACACTGGCCCTTAAATACCTCTAACAAATTCATATCCTACCAAAAATAGTCCAGGAAAAATGGTTTACAGCACTTA